>NW_011494773.1:1692588-1703188 GCF_000754665.1 Bison bison bison | reverse complement strand
CCCCTCCTTCCCCCACCCCCCCAGGTCACCACCTATTTGCACAAGGACTACAACAACCTGTGGATTATTAAGAAGCATAATTCGAACTCAGGTAATGCGGCAGAGAACTGATGCTTCTATTGTTACTTACTCTGAGCCTTCCTTAACATTTCTCATGCTTCCAAAAGAATGGTTCTAGGATGGGCTTTCCTGAGCATTCTTTGCCATCTTGACTGATCTCAGTTATCCTTTCAAAAGTGATTTATTGAGTCCCCGCTATATCCCAAGGACTGTGGTTGGTCTAGGGATAAGCAGTGAGCTAGAGTGATAAGATCAGGCCCTGAGAGCTGTCATTTTGAAGCCAGAGAGCAGGCCGAGGCTCAGACTTGGTCTGGATGAGGTTCCCTGGGTACGTACCGGGGACACACAGTCGCTGCTCTTGTCTGATTTGGAGCACAGCAAGCCCTGCAGACCCCAGCGTGTGGTACGGCGTGGCTGTCCGGATGTGATAGAGGGCCGCTGCCCACTGCTCATCCCAGAGCTGGGCCAGTCAGTGGGAGACCCGTGGGCCTGCCAGCCCTCTGGCTAGCCTTGTCTAGGCCTGCACAGCTGCCTCTGAACGGCCTGGGCGAAGCAGCTTTGAAGCACACCTGGCCTCCTGGGGCTTTGTGGCAAGGGCTGTGTCTGTATCTTCTGTTTTTTGGACAGACAGCTGGCTACCTGCAGGCTGTGCCTTCTGCAGTTGAGAAGAGAAGAGAACAGAGGGCGTCTCCCGCTCACCTGCCGATTGTCTTCTGCCGCAGGTGTTCACTGTGACTCCTCGGCAAACACCTCCTGGCTCAGCCTGTCTCGAGTCAGCTGCTCCTGGTCTTCATGGAGAAGTGGCAACTTCTCATCTGAATTCATCTTCTCTGTTCCTTTCCCCAGCTCCTCTTATTGCCATGGTTTTCTGACTAGAAACGTGACCAACATGACCAGTGTCTTTGCACCTACTCCTCAGTAATATGAACTATGACACCATTGTGTGCCTGCGTGCTGAGTCGCATTAGTCATGTCCAACTCTTTGCGACCCTGTGGACGGTAGCCTGCCAGGCTCCTCTGCCGGGTCTGTTCTGTACCCTTATAAGACTGGTATAGATTGTGCTTTGACTTAACAGGCCAAATATAAGTGGTCTATTGCAATGAGGATTTATGAGGGAAGACCAGCTGTCTTTCTAAAGTCAAGTGGGCACAGACCAACTCTTTAAGCATCCCTGTTCTGTTACCCTGTTGTAGCTTCCAGGTTAAGGTGGCTGCGTTTCACCCAGTAACGAAGGAGTCATGTGAAGGCAGGTCGCCCCAAGCACTTGGGAAGCGGGAACTGTCTAGATGAAGGGTTCTGTGTTCTTGATGGCCGTAAGTGCCCCTCCCCCACAGGCCCATGTGAAGTAAAACTTCCCTCCCCGTTGATGTATCTGATCTGTCATCTTGCTGATTATTCTTTTTAAGAGACCTTAGGAGGCAGCGTAGGAATGGGCATCTCTCCAGCTGAGGTCTCGAATTCTCTTGCGAGCCAGTGATTTGTCCTGGTAGATCTCTTTCCTGACCTTGAATGTTGGTGTCCACTCCTGGGACAGAAATTTGCAAGGATCCTTCTGTGTTGCTCTGATTACTGCCACTTTCCTTTTCCATTGTCGTCACTTCATTAGATCTTCATTGGTCTTGACTTCTTGATGATGTAGAAGTAGTCCTTTTCTTCCATCATTTTCTTTGGTTCACATTGATCAAGTCTATTGCCAGAGACAAGATAATCACTAGCAAAATATGCAGGTTTAACGTTTGATTTTGAAGAGAGCTGCGCAAATGATCATTTGCATGGGATTAATATTTGGCAGACTTTATTTTTACTACCCAAAGGAAAATCTTATTATTTATCTTCCCAGCTTAAAAATCTTCTAGTTGGGGGCTTCAGTGCTTGGCCAATAAAGGCCACGTTTCCCAGCCTGGCATACACAGTCTCGCCCCACTTGTCCACCCCCTGGCCGATTCCCATTCTCCTTTCTGCCTGCCTTAACCATGTGAAGTCATTTGCCATTGATCAAATGAGTTTTTCTCTTTCCTACCTCTGTGCCTTTTCCCCTGTGTCGTTCACCTGACAAAATTCTCCCTCTCCTTTAAGAGTCTTTTCAAGCATTATCTCTGGGGCACGCTTCCCTTCTCACCTCAGACAGTTGGCTTTGGTCCCACAGCATTCTGTCAGCACCTCAAACAGGAGTTACCACATTGTAAATACTATAACTCTTTACTGGTAGGCCCTCGATTAATACTAGTTTAATGAGTGAACGATTTCGGACATCAGTGCTTGTTTCTTCTTGGCAGATCCCCTAGACCCTTCACTCCCAGTGGAGTTTGTGAGACATGGAGACATCATTCGACTAGAACACAAAGAGTAAGTAAATTTGCTGTTTGGCATAAATGAGTGGTTTGAGCGCCAAAGGTAGGGAGCTCTTTTAAGCAGGAAATAAACAGAATCAGATGTGGACCAAGCCCTAGTAAACAGAGCAAGGCTGCTGTGCTAACATGGGAGAATAATTACTTTGCCTGTTTTGGCTTTGGGAAGCTTTGGACTTTGAGTTGGACTTTGAGGGTACCTTTCAGTTTCCTTTTGCCCAGGGGCAGCTGGGGGAGGGCGGGGGAGAAGTATTTGAATGGCCCAAAATTTCTTCGTAAGGGGTTGCCTTTAAAAAGATATGAGTCTGTTTCTGAATATGGCAAACTAGTTCACTTCTCCAGTGTTCTCCCTGAAAATAACTCAAAATGCCAGAACAATGTAAAAGCATCTTTTGAAAAGCATGAAGAACCGACAAAATAGTAAGGAATTACTACATCAAAATCTCAGTGAAAGGGGAAATACAGAGAAAAAGTGGGATGCTGTGGCCCTGTCTGCCTTGTACCTATGATCTTGAGTTTTGAGCTTTGGTTTTTGACTGCCTCTTGAAAGAAGTTTTGAAGGCCAAGCTTTAGGCTCACCCAAAGTGGTGAGTTATTGTGATCTTCACTTCAGATTTATAACCCCCAAAGGCTTGGTGTTAGGGTAAATCTGCCCTATCTACCTATATTCAGAGTTTATTTGGGAAGTCAGAGTGCCTTGGGGGTTAAGGTTTGTCAGGGAAACAAAATCTGGTTCCTGAGAAGTAGTGATTACCAACTGATCTTCATATGGATTTGCAATCCAAATTCATTTTACATGGATTGTCTGAAAATCTTCAAGGCATGAATTTAAATGAACATAATCCTAGATGTGGTAATGTCTCCTAGGTACCTGGCCAAAAGCAAATGTGAATCCTCTTTTGGGAAAGAAATGTTGTTATCCATTCCTATAAATCGTTTTTCAGTAACAGTGTACCGAAAAAGTAACCAAACACTCAAGGAAATAGGGCACTACGTACAAAATGAATGGGAACAGTAGATGACAGAAGCAGCCCTGCAAAAGTTTATGTGAATTATCACATACAGATTTTTAAAATAAAATCAGTGGTTATTATATATATATATATATATATATAAAAGCTATAAGCAGTGTTTTTTCCCTAGTCAGTAGGATTATGGATACTTTAATTTTATTTTTATAATGAACATTGACTACTTGTTATGGATAAAAGTAAGGATTATTACAAAAAGCAAAAGTAAATAAAATCTCAGTTAAACCCTGCACTTCCTGCACAGATCCCCACTTGGTAAAACTGACAGGAGCAGAAACAGTAGATGGGAGGGAGGAGGTTTGCCTGTCTCTGGCATATGTGGATTACAAATGTTAATTTTCTTCCCCCTAAAGCTGCCTCATAAGTCAGACTAGCTTGCCTCAGACCACCAATGTGTTCAGTCATCCCCTCTGCCCACTGCTCAAGTTACGGGTGAACAAGAAGTGGAGCCTTTTTCTTGGCACGTGGTCCAGTACTCCTGTTGGTCTGTCCCTCCTGGCTTGGGCAGCTCTCCAGTTCTCTGGGTATTTCTTGTGGGTGAATGGGCAAGAAGGTCCTGGTTTGTTAGATTTAGAAGTTTTGATTCTAATTTTTCTTCCCTGAACAGATGACTCTGAATATCCTGGGTAAAAGAAGAAACATCACACATCTCTTTTCTTCAGGATAATGGCACTTCTCTCTCTTCATTTCCAGGACTTCTCGGAACTTGCACAGTCACTATCACGAGGCCCCCCTGACCCGGAAGCACTATCAGGTCACTGGCTATGGCATAGTAAGTGAGCCACTCGAGTGTGAGCAGGACGCCAAACATTGTGGGGCCTGGCTCAGCGCCATGAGGCGGAGCGGCCTTCCCAGAATTCCGGAATGTTCCTAACGATTGGCTGCACAGGGACTCTTAGCATTCAGGAGCTTTTTGGCTAGGCTTGCTGTGGGAAAGGCCGCCTGTGAAGTCTATTTTTTTCCATCTCTTGCCTCTATAATAACCATGCCATTTTTATGTTCTGACACATAATAAATGTCAAATATGAATACTATTTGAGTCTCTTTTAAAATCATATTGTACTTAGAAGCCACAGGGCCACAATATGAACCCAGAGGAATATACAGGTCTATCCTTTGCTAGATCCCAAATTCTCATTGGCTTTATTTTTACGGATTACCTCTCTGTTCTGCAGAGGAATATTGTCCACCTTGCTTTTGGATTTTTCCTTCTTGGGGTGACGCAGCTTATTGAGGAAGCTCTATGAGTACTTACGACTTGGGAAGGAGTTTGAAAGCAAATACACCTAGTGGGAAGATAGATTTATGACCAGCTGTCTAAGTTCCCTTCCAAGGGCTTTGGTGCTTCAGTAAAGACTCTGGGTTCCTTAAGGTAGAGTTCCCAATCCTCTTTCCATTTGCTTATCCCACATTATACTAGAGCCAAGACTCTGAACTTCATCTTTTTCTGGTGGGCATCTTTTTCTGGTGGGCATCTCCTGATGAGAATTAGACACAACTGTCTTAATTTCCACAGTATGATATCTAGGCTAGACATTCCTTAGATGGATGAGTGTCCATATGGCCATGGTGACGGATGCAAAGGACCCAAATTTATTTCTGTTGGCTCATAGTGATGTCTTGAGTTTAATTTAAGGGCAGAAGCATCTATTTAGAACTTAAACTGTAGTTCTGTGAAGTGAAGGATTGGACTTCAGGTTCCAGGCTTCATACTACTTTTGTTGGTTGTGATAATGAGGCCTGGGGAAATGGCAGTCACGTGGGATGTTCTTTGGGATGTTTCTCTGGCCCTCTTTTTCTCTTTCCCACCTCAGTCACTTAGGCCAGTTTGGTCTTTGACCTCTGTAACATGATGGCATCTGAAAGGCTGGCCATCTCCCTTTTTTGATGCGCCTTCTCTGAAGTCATCTTATTAATATTTTCTTTGTATTTTTTTCTTAATTTATGTGGCAGAATGGGTCAGGGGACTCGAATGACTTCTGGCGGATTGAGGTTATAAACAGAAAATTTGGAAACCGAATCAAAGTGCTGAGAAGTCGAATTCGCCTCATCCATCTGATCACAGGTTGTGTCCTGGGCTCCTCGGGAAAGGTCCTGCCCAAGTGGTAAGTCTCTGGGGGTTTGGCATCCCAGCAGTGGCTCATGCTTTTCCTTTCACACTTACAAGGAGAATGCCCCGAACTTCCATTCCCGAATGATCAGTGTTCCCCTCGTGTTTGGTTTTTCTTTGTGGTGGATGGAGGGAGAAAAGCCATCAAGAACTTTATGGAGCCCAGAGCTCCAGAGTTCCTGTGGTGTTTCACGTGTTGTAATAGTTGAGCATTTATATCTCTGGCCTGTGATAACTCTCTGGTTCTGTGTCTCTAAACTGGGCATGATGTAGGCTAGACTACTTCTGGGATGGTCATGAAACAGAGAAGTGAGAGGCTGGAAAGAGCATGACCGCTAGGTTGGAAAGAGAAGCGTTCCATGCGGCTGGACAGCACTGCTGTCTGGTGAGTTTCAGGTCTTCTGAGAGACATTGTGACTCCTTTTCACAGGGGCTGGGAGCAGATGGAAGTCACATGCACACCATACCTGAAGGAAACCCTCAGCTCCATCTGGAACGTGGAGGACCATATCAATCCCAAATGTGAGTGAGGTCATGTCCTGGGCTGGCTCTGAAGGGAACATCTCTAAGTCATTCTTATCTGAGGAAAATAACCCTTTACAGACTCTGCTGCCATGGTATCTTATTGTTGCATTGTCTTCCTTTTTTAAACCTAGTCTCTTCATATGAATTGTCTGCATGGGCAGCTCCTTTTTCTGCCTGCTCACTTAGACTTCCTATTCTTCTTTTTTTTTTTTTCCTATTCTTCTTAAATTCTTCTCCCACAAGTGACCAGTGGCCTCACTCGGGGCCAGAGCTGGTTGCCTCTCACTGGATTTGACTCCTGCTGCCGCCTGCAATGCAGGTCCCTCTGCTTGCCTCCTTCTGGGCTCTCTGTTCCCTCTGTGGTTACCTCCCTAACCTCAAGGCTCAGAGCAAGCTGGTGCTTTCCCTTTCTGCCCCTGCATAGGCTCCTCCCCTCCCCACATCCAGCTGAGGCTATTACAGAAAGTGATGGCCACGGCCCTTGATCGATCCTGTATTTACACTCCCAGGCTCCAATTTGACATTTCCGGTCCAGTGTCATCTTCAACTCAACGAGTCTCTGAGCTCATCCTCTCCCTCCTAAACTACCCCCTTTAGGCTTGATTTTTCTTCTTCATGCTTCCCACTTCATTCTTACCACCTAATTTAACCAACCAGCTAATTAACTAGCTAATTAAACAATTCACTGACGAGTATGCTGGGAGCCATGTAGGGCCCTGGGGATGCCTTGGTGAATGAGATAGGCTGGGTCGCAGTCCTCACAACCTGCTTCGGGTGTGGGAGCTGCATTTGGGGCAGCACCATCATGAAGGGTGATGGCCCAAGGGCTGTGGGTGCCTCTGGTTGGGGGTGCGGTGGGGTGGGGCTTTTCATCTGTTGCCATTGCCTCCCTCAGAATGCCTGCTGAGTGCTACAGGCTGAGGGAATGATGGAGAATTCCTCAACACTCTCACAGGCTTGTTAGCTTGTCAGGAAGGTTACCCTCAGACCCTGGCAGCAGAGTGGATATCATGGACAGACAGCTGTGAGGAGAGGCTGTGTGAGGAAGGTTCACGCCTCTATCTTTCTTTTCCCAGTGCCAAACATCAGCCTGGAAGTGCTGCAGCCCAGTTTCCCTGAGATAATGCTGGAGTCCCACATGGTGATGATCCGGGTACCGTGACCCCTTCCCACTGGGAAGCTTCTCCAAGAAGTCTTAGGCATCCGCAGATTTGGATCACAAATCAGTAACCATGCTATAGGCCCGCTGCCCGCTTGTGGAGGACTCTGAAAGTGTCTTCACATACTGACTTAAACTTGGTCTTCCAAGGCACTGAATGATGGTGGTGATGCTGCTGGTGGTAACTTTGTGAACACTTATGCAGCTCTTGTGTGCTGGGCACTACTGTAAGCCCTGCACATGTATTAACTCACTCACTGCTCATTACAGGCCTCCAGAGATTCTGTCCCCAGTCTACAGAAGACAGAACTGAGCATAGAGGTTAAGGGACTTACCCAGGGTCACAGCTAAATGGAAGCGGTGGATCTAGGCCTTCAGAGTCAGTGCTAGTGACCACTACACTCCTCTGCCTCTAAGTGATTCTCAGATCTGTTCAAGTGGCAGAGCCCCTGAAAATTACAGTGCTCTTGGCTGAAAATCATGAGACACTGATAGTTGATTCCATAAATGAAATTAGAATCAGCTAGGATGAAAGGCCCGGAGAAGGCAATGGCACCCCACTCCAGTACTCTTGCCTGGAGAATCCCATGGATGGAGGAGCCTGGTAGACTGCAGTCCATGGGGTCGCTAGGAGTCGGACATGACTGAGCGACTTCACTTTCACTTTTCACTTTCATGGATTGGAGAAGGAAATGGCAACCCACTCCAGTGTTCTTGCCTGGAGAATCCCAGGGACGGGGGAGCCTGGTGGGCTGCCGTCTATGGGGTCGCACAGAGTCAGACACAACTGAAGCGACTTAGCAGTAGCAGCAGCAGGATGAAAGGCCACTTTGAGTGTGCTGTTTATATGCAGCATAAAATCCCAACCAGGACCCCACTCATGTTCCCAGAGAGAAACAGACTGCATAGGGGGGCATGGTTGATGCTTTTCAAGGTTTTAAAGACTCACTGTTTGTGCTCTGTCATTAGTAGCTGACAGCTGACATAGGTTTAAGAACAACTGAGAGACAAAATCTGTAAATTGAGAAAATTCTACCCACTAGCTTAAAATTTCCCCTTTGAATTTGAAAACCCTCCTGCAGTTTTGATGTAGAGGGAGAAAGCTCTTTACTGTGGCTTCTGGAAAACTGGCGCTCTGCAGGAACAATGTTTAGAGCCAGGTTTGTGGACCTCTGCATTGATGCAGAGAGCAGTAGCTCTTGTTTTTTCTTTCCTGGTGAGCCACTGTTGGTCTCTCCTGGAAGTGATTATGTAAGCAGCACTTGGTAAATACAGTTGACTTATTTCAGTAGATTAAATTTAAAAATCCAACTTTTGTCATTTTTGCACATTGGGAGGTGATGAGTTGACAGTAACCAATCTCCGGGTCACTTCTTCCCTGACTCTGTGCTTGTAGCTGTCACTGTGGCCTGATGACAGAGCTCTTTTGAATATATGCCTGTCAGTCAAAATAGTATTTTAGATCTGGGTAGAATTTTAAGACTAAGTCTAAATAAATAGTCTCATTTCTTCTTTCATTATCTAAGAGGTGGAATCAAAGAAGAAAAGAGACATAAGGAAACTTTGTTATTCAACGGATGTAGAGTCACAATGGGGAGAGAGATCAAAATTGTCTGGACTGTAGAAGCTGCAGGGCATCTGTTAGCTGAGCAGGGGTCTCAGGCCTGGGCAGAGAAGGCACCATGCCTGCTGAGGTTAGCTGGAACAAGCCCCCTGGGTACTAAGCATAGAGAACAATGCACAGATATTCAGATTTTCCTTTCTTCCATTTCTTGGTTTACTAAAGGAGCTCGGTTTCTGAAGAGTTTAATGTGTAGGATGCCCTTGGCTTGTTCTAACTCTGGCTGGAGTCCCTGGTTTAGGGCTGAACCGTACTGGCTGGAAGGAATTGATTTCCCTCAGCAGTTGCTCTGGGGTCCAGAATGATTCATTCTTCATTGTGAGGTTCTTAAGATGGCCATAGTGGTTGAGGGGCTGTGCAACTGGCCCATTTGGATCTGACACCCCCCTGTACTTTCTACCCTGAAGGAGCAACCCAGCCACCATAGGGAGGCCTGCAGACAACTCCCAAGCCCTTGAGGCGCTGGGTTAATAAGGCCCTGGCTGGTGGTTCAACGAACCAGGCCTGGATTTTTCTTGAGCTAGACCCGTGGTCCTTATTAGAGCACGGTTTGTGCCTCCGAGGGGGTATTTAATGATGTCCGGAGATGTGTTTGGCTGGCATAATGGGTAGGGGCGCTCCTGGTACCCAGTGAGTAAAAGCTGGGGCTGCTCACCACTCTACACTGCACAGACCAGCCCCCACCGGAGACATCTGCAGCCCAAAGTGTCAGAGTGCCCAGGTGGAGAAACTTTGACCTGACTCCTGCTTGGGAAATGCCTTCTCAGTCTGTCTGATGACGAGGTTGGCGCCTTGTTTTAGCAAAGGTCTGATTTTGCCGTATGAAGACAGGTTATTAGATATTCTTGGCTGGTGGACTGAAGGGACTGAGACTGAGTCCTTCAGACTAAAGTGTGCATTCTCAACCGGGGGGTAATATATTCTTAGAGGGCGAATAAAAGGAAACAGTTTTTTAATGTATAAAACACAGGTATTCATTCATTATATAAACAGCTAAATGGACTATCTATAGTATTAAAATGTCATGAGGGGACTTATTCTGCTGATTGTTTTGCAGTATATACCAATGTTAAGTCATTATGTTGTATACTTGCACCTAATGTTATATATAAATTATACCACAATTAAAAAAATGCTTTAAATGTCACTGCAAGGGAGTGTTTAAGGAAAATATATCTTAAAAATATTGACTGGGGACAGGTAGTAATGAAAAAAAATTACTGAGAAACACTAGGCTAAAGTAACTTTTCCAGAGTCCAGGAACTTAAGAGTTCTGGGTTTGGGTTTGAAATTGGCCTTTCAAGGAAACAAATAACTGAGCCCTGATTTTACACGCCCCTCTCCTCATCCTCTTGACACCTTATCCTTTGCCAGGAAGATGGATATATATTTTGTGCCAAGGGAAACAGGCCTGTCATGCCTCTTTCCCTCGAGCAGAGAGTCTGAGCAGACTGTCTCTGCCAGGACATGGAGGCCTACTCTTTGGGCGAAGTGGGGCAGCTGTGGTCAGCAGGTGTGCGGTGACTGAGAGTGACCCCTGACTCTCCCCTGCCAGCGAGGGAGAGGGCAGAGGAGAGAGGGCTTGTCTTGACATGTGGCCACACATCAGAGATGCCCGACCCTCACGTTCCTGTCAGCCTTCTAGAGCTCTGTCTGGACCAGCTTTTTCCTTACCACTTTCCTGCAGGGGAACAATGGCCTCAAGCCCAAGGACAATGAGTTCACGTCCAAACCCTGGCACTGGC
>NW_011494773.1:1690556-1692484 GCF_000754665.1 Bison bison bison | reverse complement strand
GCCGGGCGGAGGGTGGCCGGAGACGGGCTCTGGCTCTGCTTGTGCTCGGCTGGACCCAGCCTCCCCAGGGAGCTCATGGAGAAAGTGCCCGCTCCGAGCCTCCTGCCTAGGCTCCCTGTCTGTGAAAAGTGGCCGGTCTTCCTCCCCTGGAGACTCAAGCGGCTGGGCGGGGCTGAGCCCTGTCCCCACTCTGTGTCCTTTGCTCCACAGGGCCTGCGCTTCTCAGGGGCCAATGACACCGACTTCCGAGTGTATCTGCTGGGCAACCCGGTGAGTGCCCCGCGTGCTGCGGTGGGGCCCTGAGCGTGCCCGCAGGGTGCTGCTGCCTCCTCTCACCCGCCCGTGCCCGTCTCCCTGCAGGTAGTCTGGTGGCTGAACCTGCTGAGCATCGCCCTCTACGTCCTCTCAGCGAGCGTCTTTGCTGTGGCTGTGCAGAGGGGCGCGCATCTGCCTGTCGAGGTTGAAGGTCGGGTCCCTGGGCTCCCCTGCGCCCACCTAGCAGCCCGAAGGGTGCCCGCACTTGGGGAGTGCTGGCCTGCTGATGGGCCATCCTCTGCCTTTCCCTCCCTTTCTTCCCTTCTCTGTGACTTTTTAGAGCTCAAAGCACCAGATGCCTAGTGCTGTGTTAAACCCTGTGTCCTCCCAGCAGAGTTTATTACCTGTTTATGGATTAGGAAACCGAGGCACAAGGAGGTTAAGAACCTTGTCCCAGTAGGTGACAGAACTGAGGTTCACACCCAGGTGGTCTGCGTTCAGAGCCTTCACTGTTGACCTCTACACTCTGTGCACGACTGCCCATTTTTTCTCTTCTGCTCTCCTGTCCTCTAGTCAGGAGCAAAGCAGCCCCCAGGCCATGGGCTGCAGCATCCAAGACGTTCACACAGGTCCTCTGCTGCCTCTGCAGCTCCGTGTCTGCAGACATGGTCCCAGGCCACCCCTCCCCAACCCCCGTCCTCTCCTGTGCCCGCACCCCTGCCCCGTCTTGCTGCAGAGATCTGTGTGGCAGCAGAGATGCGGGAGCTGGGGCCGGAGGCCGGGCGGCCTGCTCCTGGGGTTGGGCGCCCCTGCCGGGGGTGCCCAGGCCTCCCGGGCCAGGGAGTAAGCAGTTCCTTCTCCTGCCAGCCGCCGTAGGGTTGTTCACCCTGGGGGGTGAGGGACGGAAGGCCCATTCGGGTGACGTGGCTCCTGTGAGTCACATGGCGAGGAAGGGGCAGAGCTGCACGGGGCAGGCTCCATGCCCGTCCCTGTCGGCTGACCAGGCTGTGCTGCTTGGGGCTCAGGGCTGTCCCAGGTCCTGCTGCGAGGAGGCGGGCAGCTCCTGTTCGGCTGGATGATGCATTACTTCCCCTTCTTCCTGATGGGCCGGGTCCTCTACTTCCACCACTACTTCCCCGCCATGCTCTTCTCCAGCATGCTCACAGGTCAGCGCTGCCCTCTGGGACCTGGGTGATGAGGGTGGGCGGGCCGGACGAGACCACCGTGGAGCGACGGTGCTGGGGGAGCCCATCTGCCTCCCCAGAAGACGTCCTCCGACGGAGCAATGAGGGGTTTCCCTTCCTCCCCAGGCCTTCTGTGGGACACCCTCCTGCGGCTCTGTGCCTGGAGCCTGGCCTCCTATCCGCTGGCCAGATGCGTGCACGTGCTGGGCATCCTGAGCCTGCTCCTGGGAACTGCCTACAGGTGAGCGCCCGCCGCACCTGCATGGCCGACCCCCCAACCCCAAGGCCTCAGCCCTGGGTGCGTTTTGGAGCCCCTGTTGAAGCACACTGGTGCCTGGCTCTGTCTCCAGAGGTTCGTTCTGGTTTTGTTGAGCCCAGTTTGGGCCCTGTCAGCCACGGTTTCCAAAGCCCTCCACGTGACCTGAAGGGGCAGCAGGTGGAGAAACATGCACTAACGCCCTGCATTCTCACCTCTAGCCAGCAGCTCCC
>NW_011494773.1:1689333-1690456 GCF_000754665.1 Bison bison bison | reverse complement strand
TCTGGCTCATGTTGGACAGCACCCCTCTGCAGTTACCTGGCTCCTAGCTGGCGTGGCTCTCAGCGGGGGGGCAGGGGGGGCAGGTGGTAGAGGGTCGCCAGGGGGTGCAGTGTGGCTCAGAGTAACTGCAGGGAGGATGCTGTTTGGCAGGCCGCCCCCTCCCCCATCTCACAGTCTCACAGATCTGCAGTTGAGCATCACTGGCCTTGAGGGGCCAGGGGCAACATAAAGTCCTGAACTGGGAATAGGAGACTTGTGACCTGAGAGCACATCCACATTTTAACAGAGAGTCTGGGCCACACAGCCAATGACCAGACCCTGGACTGCTCTGTCTCCTGGGCCTCTTGAGAAGAGTCCTTTTCCCTTACTGTCATTAAGTCGCTCTCTTTCAAGGTCCCAGAGTATGGTGTCCCCACGTGGTGAAGTCACACAGGCGTGCTGACACCTCAGGGTGGGTCCCGTAGGTAGAGAAGGTCTGAGGAGCTGAGCGTCAGGGGTCTCAGGGCTCCCCGCCTCCGCCGAGGCCCTAGGGTGCCAACTGCCACCCCGCCCCCCGGGTTCTCCCCCACAGTTTCTACCTCTTCCACCCTCTGGCTTACGGGATGGTAGGTCCCCTGGCCCAGGACCCCCGAAGTCCGATGGCCGGGCTCAGGTGGCTGGAATCGTGGGACTTTTGAGGCCACTTCGAGGACTCCAGCCTGAGACCAGGACCTTCGAGGGGACGGCCAGCTGTGGAGCCAGTCCCCGGACCTTCCAGCCGTGGAGGAAGCAGCCCGAAGAGCCTGTGGACTTGCACTGCCTGCCAGCACGCAACCCGCTGGGGAGCACTGCGGCCCTGCTCCTCGCAGAGGCTCCTCCACTGGCTCTGCTCAGCCACAAACAACTTCCCTCTCAGCCCCGTCCCCCGTGAGTGGATGAGTGTGAGCGTGCATGTGTCCGTGTGCCTGTGCAGTGTAGACCATGGCTGTGGACAGTGGAGCATCATAAACTCTTAAGAAATCGTCCAGGGCTACAGTAGTATTTTCTGGTGTTTTTTTCTCACTGGATTGGGTTGTAAGATTCATCAGAAATTCTCAGCTCCAGGAAGGCTGACTGCACTGACCCCGCCTTGGGGAATTACCTC
>NW_011494773.1:1683703-1689233 GCF_000754665.1 Bison bison bison | reverse complement strand
CGTCAAGGCTGTGCCGCCCTCCTTCCCGCAAACAAGCAGATCCCTAAGCCAAATACCCCAAGCTGGAGGGCCCGCCTCCTGCCTGCAGTGTGCTCAGGGGCCCGGGCCCCAGTGCAAGGCAGCCCGGCTGGCCCTCCTCAGCCCTCGGCTCCTTGCCGTCTGGGAATGCTGGGCGTGTGGTTGGCGAGGGGCACGGCACCCCATCCCTGGTGCTGTGTCCTCAGGGACTGGGAGCCAGGGGCGACTAGTGGCTGCCCATCCCCTTCCTTCTGCATCCAGCCTGGCTGTGAGGTTGGGACCCATGCTCTCCCACCGGCCCCTCTCCTAGCACCCAGGGTGAACGTGAGGGGTTGGGCTGAGCTCCCGGTGGGGTGTCCGGGGCCAGGTTGCCCGGCCTTTCTGGGCTAGTGCTCCTGTCACTCACTAAGCTTTCCCCATGTCTCCTCCTCTGGTCCCCAGTGCTGATGCCCTCCTTTCTCTCTCTTTCACCCCCCTTCCTCTGGGTCACTGTTTCATCTGTCTCCTTTTCCCCAAGGCCCCAGAGCACCTAGGCATGCATCAGAACTTCTCTTTACCACCTTGAAGCCCAAGCAAGCAGCTCGGAGCTGTTCCTTTTACTTCCTCCCCAGATGAAAGAGAGAAGGAAAACCCTTGGGCCAGAACTGAACTAACCCAAGGCCAATCCCTCAGCCCACCTTCGTCCTCCTAGTGCATGACAAAGTATTTTTTTTTTGTCTCAGAGGACTGTAATGCTTCAAGGTTTAATGATGAACCTCTTGCTACTTTCCATCTTCCCTCCTCTGTAGCCCCCACCAGCTCTGCCAAGGTCAGAGCTCTTTCGAGCTTTGCTCGGTGGTTGCCACGGAGACTGGAAATTGGTCCCAAGGACAGGCTGTGCTACCCACTGGGTGGTGGGGAGGGAAGCTTCTGGCCATGCTCGGATGCTCAGACCGACCATCATTAATGTTAATAGAGGAAACGCAGTCACATCCAAAGCAAGGCAGGTTTGTTAATTAGATCTGGGGCCCCCGTGACCTCCCTTTCCCAGGGCTGCAGCCCTTTTGACTTCCCCTAGCAGGAAGCACTGCTGCCGGGTGCTGAGTCTGGGCTGCTTGCTTAATTGCGTTTCTGGAAGGGAGGGAGAGCACGGATGGAGAACCTCTGCTGTCCCATGCCCCCCAGCCCCCCACTTCTCTCGCTCAGACCAAGTTGCTTTCTTCTGAGCTGGGGGCAGGGGGCAGCCCTCTGGGTGGGCTCTCCTGGAGATGGAATGCGGGAGACCCTGGGCTTGACTGT
The DNA here is from genome assembly GCF_000754665.1 of Bison bison bison. Classification (NCBI taxonomy): domain Eukaryota; kingdom Metazoa; phylum Chordata; class Mammalia; order Artiodactyla; family Bovidae; genus Bison; species Bison bison. The sequence continues at coordinate 1,687,937 of NW_011494773.1, read as the reverse complement.
TTCAAAAACCAGTGGCCCCACGCTGACAACTGGGAGGTGGTGGCTGCTTCTCCCAGTGCCTTACTGCCTAATAGGAACTCGTTGGAAGGGAGGTGCCCTGAAGGAGCCAGAGGGGCAGCCACTCTGGTGAGGGCAAGGAGGGTAAACGCTCAGGTGGCCTCCTGCCCAGCCGCCCTCCTAATCTGGCCACCCCGGGGACAAGAGCTTCCTTGGTCTCTTCCACTGCTCTCCGGAGATGGGAGAAGAGCTGTCTGCCCACCCCACCCCCTCCTTTGCCCAGGCTGGCACACGCTTGGCCAACACAGCTCCAAGGACCCAAGTTGTGTTGTTAGAAGATGCTGGGGAAAGGGGCTGTCAGAGCCATGCTCTGCACATGGGCTCCAGCCCCCGGAAGAATGTGACACGTCCCGTAGACGTGCTGGTGGAGGAAGGAGACATTTGCCAGCTCAACCTCCAGCCAACTTCTTAAACCACATTTTATATTAAAAAAAAATTTTTTTTTCCACAGATAATCAGAGGCCATTTACTTTTGTAATAAATAGCTCTTATTTTGAATGCCATGTTGTTCTTGTTGTACTTAATTGAATCTGACTTGCCCTCTGGCTCCCAGAACGAAAAGAATGTTTGGAGTGCAAGAACCGTTCCATTGTGTCTGGAGTCTGAGCCATTCTGACTCCAGCAGAGGCCCTGGGCTGGGCAGGTGAACCCGGCTATAGCAGGGGACACTGAGGCCCTCTCATGAATAAGGTTACTTGAGTAATGTTGGTTGTTACTTGTATTTATTTAAACTTATTCCCAAATAAGCAGGAAGCTGGACCTTATTTTTCCCTCTCGTAACCTCGTCACACAAATATAAGGAGAGAGAGAGAGAGCATCCACTTTGAGACAGCGGAGCGGCCCAGCACTGCAGCACTGATGTCCATTCTGCTCCCCAGAGGCCCCCGTCTTGGCAGGCGTTTTCTCATCAGGGGTCACGTTAAGGTCCGAAGGAGGTAAGAGCTGATGTGTTTTGGACCGTAGCTGAGGGAGGAGAGGAGTCCAGTGTACTGTGAAACCGGGGGTCTTTGGGGCTCCCTGACCACGCCCCCCTCCTGCTTAGGACCAAGAGGAGCTGGAGGGAAGAGGAGGGAATCCTGCAGCCCCTCGGGGGGTAGAACTGTCGAGGACAAGCAGGCTAGGAAAGGACCAAAACCTTCCTGGCACAGCTCGGTTTACCACCTCCCAACACGTCTGTGACACCCGAGTCCTCATAAAGGCCCAGTGAAGTCACAGCGTTTTTGTCCCCGTTCCACCCAGGAGGGATTCCATTCCTTAGCCGAGGTGCCACGAGCAGTCAACAGTAGAGCCAAGGCTGGGTTTCCCAGGTGGCGATAGTGGTAAAGAGTCCTCCCACCAGTGCAGCAGATGTGAGAGACCCGGGTTCAATCCCTGGGTTGGGGAGATACCCCTGGAGATGCTAAGTCACTTCAGTCGTGTCCGACTCTGTGCCACCCCATAGACAGCAGCCCACCAGGCTCCCCCGTCCCTGGGATTCTCCAGGCAAGAACACTGGAGTGGGTTGCCATTTCCTTCTCCAATGCATGAAAGTGAAAAGTGAAAGTGAAGTCGCTCAGTCGTGTCTGACTCTTACCGACCGCATGGATTGCAGCCTACCAGGCTCCTCCGTCCATGGGATTTTCCAAGCAAGAGTACTGGAATGGGGTGCCATTGCCTTCTCTGTCCCCTGGAGAAGGGAATGGCAAACCCACTGTAGTATCCTTGCCTGGAAAATTCCCACGGACAGAGGAGCCTGGTGGGTTGAAAAGAGACAGACACGACTGAGCACTCAGCAGCAGCAGCAGGGCCTCGGCACTGAGTTGGGCTTTTTCTGCTTCTCCAGCCTGGTGCTGGGACTAGAAGCACCTGCCCAGGACAGCCTGGATCCCCTGGGGAGAAGGCATAGCCTCAGATTAGCATGTTCCTTCGCACCTGCTGCCTAAAGCACCGACAGCTCATCCAGGGCCCGGTGTTTGCTGGTGCAGCTAGACCAGTGGTCTTCTGGGAGGGAAAAAGCCTTGATCTGTAGCATCTGTCCAGTCTCATGGTGCAGATGCTCCACCATGGCCTCTTCCAGGCCACTAACTTGATTGATGTCACTGAGAAACTGGAAAGACTAACCCAGTTGGCTCTCCCAAGCCATCTAAGAGCCAGCTCCAGCACCCTTTTGACCCAGACCCGGTGACCTTGCCTTGGTCGGAACTATGGATGCAGCTCTTGCTCACAGTCCATTAAAGTGACGGAGACAGTGGAGCACAGAGGTTTGGAGGAGGGGCCAGGGTCAGCCTTGAGGTCAAATACTGGCCCCACCACTTACGAGCCAGTTACTTAACCTCGTTGCCTCCATTTCCTCAACAGTAATACAAGGGCAAAATAAACAGGATCTACTTGACAGAGTTACTATGAGAATGAAGAAAGGTAATGACTCAAAGTCCCTTGCATAGTATCGACATGGATCTCAGAACGTGTTAGCTCTTTATCGTTGGTGATAAAGCAGCCTCCGTGACAACACTGGCCCTACAACACTGGCCTCTCCTCAATTAGAACCTCATGCCCAAGTCTGTGGGCAGATGCCGGGAGTGGGGCTTTTGTGACTTTTCCCCAGCCTCTCAAATGTGGAGTCCACCCCTGTGTCTCCTGATTGGAATACACCACCCAGACCGCAAGGCTCAGGCAGGTTCCTGGGCCTTTTCGCTCAGGGGAGCGGAGATTAGAGAGCACTTAGCTCTCTCCTCCTGCCTCCTCCCGGCTCTAAAAAGGCAGAGTGAGTGCTGACTGCACCGCTTACTAGCTAAGGCCATCAGCTCGCTAACCCGTCAGACTCCAGACCCTGCCCAAAGGAGAGAAGAGGCAAGCAGCATCCTGAGAGTAGACTGTTGCCAGGAAGTGCACACTGGATGGAGTGGGAAGCCTTAGATGAGCCAGCAGGCCTGCACGGAGCGCTGGGCATCTGGGCACCGAAAGATAAAGGGCCCCAGAGATACACGTGGCCCTCCCCACGACCTGCCGAGCTGGCTGCAGGGCCATGGGACGCCGACTCGGGAGTCTAATCCCCGAGCACCCAGCTTTCTCCCTTCAGCCCCCAGGCCCTTTGTGCTCTCCCTCGGGGATCTCTTGGACGCCTTAGGACACGCCAGCTGCCTTGCAGCTTTGCTCCCCTGCTCCAGCCCAGAGACCCCCAAGATGTGAGGAGGGATGGGGAAGAGAGAAATAAGGTGTGCTCCAAAGTCCCGCATCCCTGGAAGAGGGAGAGAAGCGAGATGGTTTTGCCAAGTTTGCCTGGGAGCAAGAAGAGTGCTGCTGAGGCCCTCAGGCCTGATTCAGGGCCAGCAGAAGTTCTAGAAGGCAAGGATTCCATACTTCATGCCTAGCACAGGGTTGGCCAGCAGATGCTCTAGAGGGCAAGGATTCCATACTTCATGCCTAGCAGAGGGTTTAGCATGGAGCCTCAGCCAGTTCATGCCTGAAGGGTACACCCACCTTGTACCCACGGACCAAAGGAGGTGGGCTGAGAGGTTCCTGAAACCCCACTCCACCCCCCTTACCACACCACCGAGGAAACTGGAAAAGAGGCGGGCAGACTGCCGGCGGATAGGCTTGGAGAGGACATAATGAAAGACAAGTGAGGATCTTGTTCTTTAAAACAGGGACCACTAGACCTGGGCTGGGGCCCATGGCACTTGCAGGCTTGAAAGAGAAAGGTTCAGGTCTATTTAACAGGTGACCAACCTTACACCCTGAATGGCAAATTCAGGAGATTCTGTTTCATGAACTTCAAATTAAAGAAAGAAATAGTGCTTCTATTTAAGCGTGTACGAAAGTCTATTTAAAAATCGCTGAATAGTAGAAGGTTCTTGCTGAACCCTCTCAATTGTCCAGGCACGGGAGTGCTCACCATTGCTGCACCTGAGACCCCACCCCTGGCCAAGCAGAGCTGGGGTTAGAACCGGAGCTGACAGATTTCTAAGGATGGAAGCCTCAAGAAAACGCAGGCCTGGCTGGACACGGCGGTGGTCTTTGCCCTGTCCCTAAAGCTGAGCGCCCTGGTGGCCCCCGAGTGTGCCGGGGTGCTTCAGTCAGTAACCAGAGCTAGGGCAGACCCTGCCCAACCCTTCGCGGCCCTCGCCCGGCTCTGCCTTGTCACACAGGCAAGCGCCCTGGCCTTCTTCCACCCCCACCTCGGGGCTGCAGGAAGGAG
>NW_011494773.1:1683399-1683603 GCF_000754665.1 Bison bison bison | reverse complement strand
CCCCCCCCGGGGGCTGCAGGGAGGAGACCTGATGCCAGGGGTCGGATGCGAAGGAGACCTGGTGCCAGGGGCCGGATGCCTCCAGGCAGCGTTTGCGTGGGGTAGCGGAGAGGCCAGCAGCTCCAGCTCCCTGCCCTAACTGCTGCTGCTGCTGCTAAGTCGCTTCAGTCGTGTCCGACTCTGTGCGACCCCATAGACGGCAGC
>NW_011494773.1:1671402-1682713 GCF_000754665.1 Bison bison bison | reverse complement strand
GCCGGAGGAGCGGGGCGCGGCGACTAGTGGCGCAGCCCCTGCGGCTCTTCCCGCGGCGGCCGCGGCACGTCTTGGCGAGCGCGCACACCCCGCTCCCAGCGGAGCTCTCTGGGCGCCGGCCAGGGTCCTCTCCCGCCGCCCATCTCCCTATACTCTGGGCCCCGCGCTGCGGCCCCTCCCCGACCGTGTGCCTCCTGAGTGTTCTTTCCCTGGGAGATGACTGCAGGGGTGCCCACCGCTGTCCCTACGGAGAGAAACCCAGGTGTCCCAAGGGCCTGCGTGGGAAGACTGTACTGGGCGCCTGGCCCGCAGGGCACGGGGTCTGGGCCCCGGAAATGTGCACTTCCAGTAATCAACTTCAGGATAAAGCTTTCCGAGGAAATGCCAGGCGAGGACCTGAGACCCTCCAGGGAAGGGAGGACAGATGCTCAATTCTCACCACCCCAGAGGGGTGAGGGAGTGTGCAGACCCCAGAGGGGAGGGGAGGCTGCCTTTAACCTCAGCTTGAGGGTGTCTAGGTAGCCCCTCTGCCCTCACCAAGAAGACATGCCCCCTCACCATGGTTTTTCAAGAGCCTTGGCTCCTTTAAGTCAGCCCAGAACTTCTGAAGAGGTTTTTGTAAAGCCTCCCCCTTGCAAACAAAAAGGGACTAAATTCACAGTCTCCCTCCCAGATATGGAGGAGAGCTTATGCTCGGGCCTCCAGCTTTCCCCAAACCCGCTCTTTTCTCAGGCCCCCTCTGGCCATACTGCTCCCAAGCTGTGTGGCTTGAGACAAATGATCAACCTCTCTGGGCTTCTGTTTCCTCCTCTATAATATTGGGTAACAGTTACACCCACTGTTTAGGATTGTGAGGGGATACCTGAGTAAACCACGTGCAAGGTACTCAATGCTCAGAAAGTGTTAGGGCTTCTGAATACTAATTATTATCGTTGCTGGGCCAAGCGCCTTTGGACAGGATGGGACTGGGGGGTTCTGATCCAAGAATGGGAGGGAGGGGAGGAGAAGGAGACAGACGGCCGGAGGGGGAGTCCCCACCAAGGACTCCGGGCTTCCTGTTTGAGGACTCCTGCCTGTCCCAGCCCACACCCCTCCACGGTTTATGGGAGGGGCTTCCCTATGAGGCCTGGGGAACATGTGTTTTCCATGATGCGGAAGAGGTAAGAGGGGCCAGCGGCAAAGCTGGCCAAGCGATGCGTGCCAGGCTGAGGGTGAGCTGGAGTTTACACCCCAGGCTCTGCGCACCTTCCCCTGCTGCAGGGCAGCCAGGGCCCATGGAGCCTGGAGGGGCGACCCCCCCAGGGCTGACACCGGGCCTCCCCGCGCAGGCTGTTTGACCTGGAGCCAGACCTGCTGCCCCTCTTCCAGTACAACTGCAGCCAGTTCTCCAGCCCAGAGGACTGCCTGTCTTCCCCCGAGTTCCTGGACCACATCAGGAAGGTGAGGGGAGGTAGAGGGCCTTCCTGGGGGAGAACAGGAGAGAGAGAACCGGGGGTGGGAGAATTCCTTTGGCATCCTGACCCAGCCCTGGGCTGTGCCCCTTCTCCTGCTCCCTCCTGTCGAAGGCATCTGCCACTTTCCCTCTGTGCTGAACTGGGCAGAGTTGGGGCACCCAGTCAGCCAGCTGCTCCCAGCTCAGCCCTTTGCCCTCAGACTCGTCCCTTGGCTCCTGTAGGTGGTGTTGGTGCTGATCCATCAGGGACCATCTCCCTGTAAAAACCAAGCTGGGGTTTTCTTAGAGGCTGGTGGCTCTTACAGGGCCTCAGCGTTCCCCTGTCCCAGGAGGATAATACTGTCCAATAGGTGTGTCTAGGGCTTTGAGCCCCTCAGCAGAAGCCAGCTTCCTTCATGGCCTAACATTAGTAGTCTGGCTACCATATGCTGAACGCCTGCTGTAGGCAGACACAGGCTGCCTTTTGTCTCTGATCCCAGATAAACAAGGGTCTTCTCTTCCTTCTGGTTGGGACCCCCAGGTTCGGGACTGGTTATGAGCAGGGGCAAGGAGTTGCTCTGATCTCCGTTTCACCGCGACCTTGACTTTGGCAGGTGATGCTGGTGATTGATGCTGCGGTGACCAATGTGGAGGACCTGTCCTCCCTGGAGGAGTACCTGGCCGGCCTGGGCCGGAAGCACCGGGCAGTGGGCGTGAAGCTCAGCTCCTTCTCGGTGGGTAAAGGGGCCCTTTCTCTCTCCAAAGCTCCTGGCCTGAGGCCACCACTCTCTCCCAGGCCCCTCCTGTCCACCTGTTCATCTCTCCCTCTCCTAAACCTTCAGGTGACTGCATTGTTAGGTACTTGCTGTGTGACCCTGGCACTGCCTTGACCTCTCTGAGCCTCCAATTTTTCTTCTCTGGTGTGGTTTCTCTTAGAACCCATAGAAAGTGAAGGAGCCTCTGGGATTGCTGCTCAGTTTTATATCGGCATGCATAAAACCATCCCAGAACCAAACTGGCTTAAAACAATGACTTCTGATTTCCCTGGGCTCAGTTGAGCGGTTCTTCCGTCCCACGTGCTGTGGCTGGAGTCACGTGTGCACTGCATTCAGTTGGGAGCTCAGCTGGGGCTGCAGTGTCCAAGATGGCCTGTCATCCTTTGGGATCTCTCTCCCTGTGGCCCCTGATCATTCGGTAGTGGAGCTGAGCTTCATTCCAGAGTAGCTGCTGAGCTCCAGGAGGGAGTATTCTAAGAGGACAAGCCAGCCTCTGCTTGTATCACTCACTAATGCCCCACTGGCCAAAGCCAGTCACATGGATGAGCCCCGTGTCAAGGGCGTGAACCCTTGAGGGCCCCCTCACAGGGGACCACTCACCTGATGGCCCACCGCATGGTCCAATCACCTTGTCAGATGTAAGCACCTTGAGGAAGGGACTGAGTTTGTCTTGTCATTCTCTCCATCCCCAGCACTAGTACAGCGTCTGGCCTTTAGTGTGTATTCAGGAAATATTTGTGGAATAAATACACTGTATTTTATAATTAATAATTAGAAAATGAGAGCCATTATTATTGCTGAAGACTTACTGGGTATAGATGCTGTGCCAAGAGCTTTTAGTAGATGATCTCTTAATCATTCCAACAATCTGATGAGTTGAAAGTTTCACTCATGAAGCAACTGAGGCTCAGAGAGGTTACCTAACTTGCTCAAGGTCACACAGCTCTCAAGCACTAGAGTCAGAAAGTGAACTCAGGATGGCAGAACCTGTGCTCTTAACCTCATGACTGCTGTCTTGCAGAGAAGGAAACAGGAGGGACAGTGACTTTGCTTGGTGTGAGCTGGAAGTGCCAGGCAACCCCTCACCCCCGACTCATGGGGTAGTCGTGAGGCTGGGAGTGGAGCGAAATGCTTCGTTCGCTTTAAAGCCTCACCTTTAAGTGGCACCCAGGGACTGGGGGGCAGAATCCTGCTCAGGAAGCATGGACCCCGTGTAGGAGAGCCAAAAAGCCCAGGAGTCCTTTCCAGCCCCCAGCCTGTTTTCTCAACTGTGGAATGGGGGCATGCCTCCCTGCACCTAGAAATGACAAGTATCCCCCTTGCCTCTGCAGACGGTGGGTGAATCCCTGCTCTACATGCTGGAGAAGTGCCTGGGCCCTGCCTTCACACCCGCCACTCGGGCTGCCTGGAGCCAGCTCTACGGGGCCGTGGTGCAGGCCATGAGTCGGGGCTGGGGTGGCGAGTAAGAGGCGGCGCTGCCCAGCGGTTTCCACCTGGTGGACGCCCCCGCCTGTCTGTGTCTGTCTGTTGGTCTGTGTCCATTGTAGCCCAGGCTCCCCTAGGCCTCCCTGCCTTGTGGTCCTTGTCCCCTTGGCTGTGCCAGGGAGGTGATGGAGCAGGGCTGGGCCTCAGTCCTGCTCACCCCCAATCGCAGGTGGGGTGGCTTTTCCTTTCCGATTTCCTCAGCTTCCTCTCTGCCAGCCCAGCCTTCCCCTCTGGCCCCCCCACCCTCCTCCAGGAGGAGGAGCAGTGTTTTGGCGGCAGAGGTGGCATGGGGCCCAGGGAGGGTGGGGGAGGCACGGGGCTTTGAGGGGTGGGCGCTCCCATCCTCCTCCCTGCCCGGGTGAGCCTGGGCTGAGGCAGGCAGTGGGCTGGCTGAGCTTCGAGCACGTTTCCAGCTCTCCTGCCCTCAGCACGTTTCTCTCCCAGCAGTGTGTTTGCTTTGCACAAGGAGAGAGGCGCGGGACAGCTCTGGCCTTCGTGGCAGAATCCCAGGCAGCCGGAGCAGGTGGCCGGGAGACCAGCTGGCTCTGTGACGGGGCCCCTCCAGGTCTCAGTGGGGAGCAACCTCTCAGATGCCCCCCGATAAAGTAGTTTTTCTTTTCTCGTGTCAGGTGGGAACTCCCCTGTATCTCTGTAGGAAGCAGCTATCCAGCCAGGGTGGGTGGGCTAGGGAAGGGCCAGGAAGCTGGGGGCTTCCTTCTCGAGAGACCTGAGTCTGTTCCCCAGCCCTGACTCCTGCAGAGCCTGAGGCTTATCCCCCGCCCACCCCCACCCCTTTCTGCCTCTGCCCACACCGACAGCAGGTCCAGGGCTCCTATATTTAATACCTGCTGTGTGCCTGTACCTGGGCTTCCCAGGTGGCGCTAGTGGTAAAGAGCCTACCTGCCAGTGCAGGAGATGTAAGAGATGCAGGTTCGATCCCTGGGTCGGGAAGATCCCCTGGAGGAGGGCATGGCAACCCACTCTGGTATTCCTGCCTGGAGAATCCCCATGGACAGAGGAGCCTGGTGGGTTATGGTCCATCGGATCTCAAAGAGTCGGACACGACTGAAGCGACAGCATGCACACTCGTGTGCCTGTACTTAGCAGGGTTGATGGACAACAGCAGGAGAGTCCCCCTTCCCACGCTCTGAACTGTCTCCACTTTTATCTTTTGCTGCGTGCCGTGGTTATATAAACTCACGAGAAATAAACCTGTTCTGTGTGCCTCTCTGACCCTCTGGGACTGGTCTTTTCTTTGGCGTTGGCTTGTGTCCAGATGAAGCTGCAGTGTGGTGGATGGAAGGTAATGTGGGAGGTCGGGGTCAGGAGGATCAAGGCCAGAGTGGGTGGAAAAGAAGGGAGGGGTGTGGGGAAACCAGTGGCTGAGATGGAGCAAGGGGTCTGTGGTGGAAACTGGCTGGCAGGGCACACAGCCTGACTACATTTCCCAGTGTCCCTTGCATTTAGGTGAGCTATGCTACTGAGTTCAGGCCAATGGAATGTGTGGACATGTGTACCACTTCCAGACCTGGTCCCCCCAAACTCCTGACTGCTCCTCTGTGCTCTGTCATTCTCCAGTCATCTTGATGCAGATCTCAGTGACCTTGAGGGCCATGCCTTGAACATGGCAGACTCACAAGGTGGAAGGAGCCTGAGTCCTGGATCACTGCTTGCAGGACAGCACCCCCTAATTAGAAGTGCCTTGCAGCATCCAAGTGCTTCCTTCCCCTGAATGTAGTGCAGGGGCTCGTTCATTTTAATTTTCTAGGAAAGAGACAAACTTGTGTTTGTGCCATTACACATTTGGGGGTTGGTTTATTTCAACACATACCCCTACGTCTGGAGTCTGAAGCAGTTCACTGGCCGGGGGTCTGGGAGGCCACGCGCTGGTGGACAGGGTGAGGCCACGAATTGAATGGGCTAGGTGTCAGGACAGCAGCGCACAGCAACAAATCTTGCAGGGTTTCAGAAGAAAGCTTCTAGAACCTCTTTGGAGAGGTAGGTGCCAATCCCAGAGTGGACTTTTTAGGGAGACTAAATGTGTTAAGCTGGGGTATACATATTGGAGTTGAAGACCAGCTGTGAGTGTAAGTAAGTGTGTGTGTGTGTGTCAGGAGGAACAGGCAGGCAACCATAGAGAGACAGCCAGGTAAATGGGGAGTGAGTAACTTTAAGAGTGGCCTTCATCCAAGCAGGCTTGGGGTTACCCCCTGCCTGCTCCTCACTTACTCCTGGCCTCCTATGTGTGGGGCCCTGGAGCTGGGCTGTGAGTAGCTGGAGGGGCTGCACCCGGGCCAGCTGTCCTCACCCTGAGGTCTGATTTTCTCAGCCCAAGACCAATGCCACCAGTGTTAGCAGAACCTCCCTAGCTGCAGCCAAGGCCTCACTTTTGTTAAGCTCTGGAGGCCAGGCCTGCCCGGCTCTGTGACTGCAGACCTTGGGTCTGGAGCACGTTAGGAATGCTTTTCCCCACTGGAGCATCAAAGGGATTTTTCTCTTGATCCCCATAGGCTCCCATGCGGGGGGGCCCACTCTGCTGTGTGACCAAAGAGTGGCTCAGACTCAGGTGGCCACGCCTAGCCTCAGGCTCCTGAAGCCTTGACACCCACACCAGAGACGGGGTGACCTGGCTCCGGATGGGCCGCACCCCCTCCTCCAATGTGTCTGGAGCCATCCTAAGCATGGGTGCTTTTGCCTTTCTTGAAGGTCTTTCTTGCACTTGTGCGTGTCTCCAAAAGAGTTGTCCTTCCTTGTCTTTCTCATGTCCTCATTCCCGTGAGAGGATGGGAACCCATTTCTGCCAGGCTTTCTCTCCCCCGCCCCCAGCTCACCATCAAGGTTACCAGTAGCCTCCATCCTGCCCAACTCAGGGGTTGCGTCCCAGGCTTCATTTTGCTCTTCTGCTCAGCAGCGCTTGGACGAGTTGAGCACTTTGGTGAGCACTTTTTTCTTTATTTTTAAACTTTTTATAGTGGAGACATGTTAACATACACAGAAATCAGAGCCTGACGGATCTCCAGGCACCCTTCACCCCTGCATCCGCACTGAGCAACTCAAGACCTCTTCCTGACTTCTAATTTTGCTGGGCAGTTTCAAAGCTAATCCCAGATTTCGTGTTCTTCCACCCATAAGGTCTTCCACATGCTTTTCTAGCCAATTGTTTTTAAAACCTCTTAACCCACGCCATCAATGTACCCACCAGGATAAACAGTTATCTCAACATCGCCAAATGCACAGTCCATATTTGAATTTCCCTGGTATCTCAGAGATGTCTTTCTGCAGCTGGTTCATTCAATTCAAGATGTAATCAAGGGTCACACACTGGTTGTGCCTCTTAAATGTCTCGTTTTCTTCCAGCCTCTTGCTCTCTGCCCTGTGCCATTGATTTGTGGGTGAAACCTGGTCATTTGTTCCATGGCTTGTCCAGCATTTGACCTGGCTGGTGCCTCTTGGTGGCATCTCTGAGCTCGCCGGTCTTTGCCTGTATTTACTGTCAAGTGTGGTTTCAGGTGACCCCACGCCCTCCCCTCTGAGTCCCTTTCTTCCCTGACTTCCAGGACGCCAGGCTATCCTGGTTTCCCCCCTTCCTCTCTGCAGCTCCTTCTCAGTCTCCCTTGCAGACTCTCCTCCCCACCTCCCTCCGACCGCCTCCGCACCTCTGCCTGCACCCCTGGAGGTCGCAGCCAGTCCCACGCTTTCCACACCATCCAGATGCTGAGGGCACCAGAGTTCACCCCTCCAGCCTAATTCGCCTCTACTCCAGACTCTGTCTCCAGCCACCCGCCCAACATTCGCATCGGGCACCATCTCAAAGGTAACCCAACCCAGGTGGAGCTCTGGGTCTTCTTCCCAGACATGCTCCTTTCCAGCTTTCTCCACCGTGGTGAACCAGTTTACTCGGTTGTTTGGGCTGAAGAACTGGGAGTCATTCTACCTCCTTGCTCAAACCTCACGCTGAATCTATCCAGGAATCCGTAATCCCTGTACCAAATCTCACTCCCTCTCTCCTCTTTTGCTTACCCTCTCCTTGTCTGAGCTACCGTGTGGTTGCTCCAGGCTGCCCTCATCACAGCCCCCAAGGGGGCTTTCTGCTTCCGTCTTGTCCCCTCCCTGCGGCTTGTAAGGGGGTGTCTCTTCCCTGCTATGAATCCTCCAGTGGCCTGGCCCATGGAGCCCCGTTGCCCCCTCAGACCCCACCCCACCCCTCTGCCCCTCGCTGACTCTGCTCCGGCCACTGCGGCCTCCTCTCTGGTCCTTGGCCCCTTCATGCACTTGTTTTCCCGCCCCCTTCACGCCACCTTCACTGGCTCACATGTCTGGTTCCCCCGGAGCTTGCCCCAAGTCCTCCCCATCTCCAGACACTCTCCCATCCTGCTTTGTTTTTTTCTTCATAGCGCCTGTCCCGACATCCCACTACGTAAATGTGTTAATTGCACTTACATTCCATTGCAATCGACACGGGAAGGCTGTCAGGAAAGGCACTTTGGGCTCTGTGTTTGGAGAGGAGGGGAGGGGCGCTTCAAATCATGGCTGAAGGTGCTGAGCTAGGCGGAAGTGACCCCCGAGGCTGGTCTGTGTCTCTCTCCGACCCAACAATAGTACTTATTGCCAAGGAAGGTGATTACAACAGAAGTTGTACCCGCGCTAGGCGTTAATCACTGTAAGCCCAACGGCAAATGCTTCCTTGGGCCTAACCTTTGGTTATCTGCCAGGCACCTGCTATTTCAGCTCTTTGGAGGCAGAGTGAAGGGATGAGAGGTTATCCAGCCTGTGCATTTGTAACTAGGTACGGGCTACCGGGGACTTTGCCGGTGGCTTCCCTGGTGGCTCAGACGGTAAAGTGTCTGTCTACAATGCGGGAGACCCGGGTTCAATCCCTGGGTCGGGAAGATCCCCTGGAGAAGGAAATGGTAATCCACTCCAGTACTATTGCCTGGAAAATCCCATGGACAGAGGAGCCTGGTAGGCTACAGTCCATGGGGTCCCAAAGATTTGGACACGACTGAGCGACTTTACTCACTCACCGGCTACAGGGGGCTTTGCCGGTGGCTCAGCATCAAGAATCCTCCTGTCAATGCAGGAGACGTGGGTTCCATCCCTGGGTCGGGAAGATCCCCTGGAGAAGGAAATGGCAACCTGCTCCAGTATTCTTGCCTGGAGAATCCCCTGGACAGGGGAGCCTACAGTCCATGGGGTCGCAAAAGAAGTCGGACATGACTGAGCAACTAAATGACAACCCCTTCCTGGAGGGGAAGGCGGTGTGAGGTGCTGGGACCAGCTGCCCTGGTTCCGGGAGGCTGGAATGGTTTCCTGATGGCTTCAGGAGAGCCTCGCCCACTCAACCCTCCTGCACCCCAGAGTCACTGGGGGGATTGTGTGAAACAGAGGTGATCGGGCCCCACCTCATAAATTCTGGCTTGTTCAGTGAGGCGGCCTGGACATTGGGATTGTTTACAATCTCCAAGGAGACTTCCACCGGCAGCCAGAATAGAGACCCAGTACTTGAGGCTTGAGAGAGGCTGGGCTGCTGGTTGTCAAGGCCACGGTATCTCAGATGTTCAGAAAACAGCCTCTGTTGAAAAAAAAACCTGCGTGCTGTCTTCCCAGAAGCCGGACTCCACCACGCTTCCCCAGGGCCTTTACAGAGCGAGCTTTGCTGGCAGAGTCGGCCAGCACAGAGTTCCCTGACGGCTTTGGGAAGGTGGCCGGGAGCCGCTAGAAGCTTGGCCTCCACAGGCAGAGCCTCTGGGAGCCCAGGGCCCTTCTGCTTCCTCCCAAGCCCTGCAGACCCCAGCCCGGCACTCAGGGTGGTGCTCCAACACCCTCTTGTTGGAGGGTGTTGGAGCACCCTCCAACAAGAGGGTGCTGGCATCCTGGACTGCCCTGGCACCAGGCCTCCCTCCTGGCCATCTGCCCAGTTCCCCTCCCCAACAGCCCCCACCCCTGTTTCCAGGCCGTGGAACCCAGCCCCTCTCGTCCGGCCGGGGTGGTCTTCCTGCTCTCCTCTCCATTGAAGTGTCTCTGTGGATTTCATCTGACTCCACTCGGAAACTAATAGTGTTGAGGGGACAGGGGTCCGGGCCGTGGGGCCTGGACCCCTGGCCAGGCTCACACCACGGGCAGCTTTGAGCCCACGCCCACGAGTGGACCATGAAAGCTTGGGGAGAAGGTCCGGCAAGGGTGCTCCCGAACACCCCTTGGAAATCGAGCCCTGAGAGTGCCCTCTGCCCTCACAGGGGGCAGTGACGGAGGAAGCCCCCCTCCACACCCCATTCCCTCTATCCCTGCAGCTGAATCTGCTCCATTCAATAATGGACTGAGCGATTGACTTCCCATCCTCCTGCTTTCAGGGTGAGGTGACCAGTGCAGGGACATCGCGCTGCCTAGACAAAGGCCCAGAATCCTGGTCTCCTAGGCGAGGACATGTCATTGTCCCCCAGGGTAGGGAAGTTTTCCTCCTTGTCATGGGCACGACAGCTGACATAACTACCCTTTGCTAGAGGGTTTTCTTGTTCCGTTCAGGCCTGACGCGGCAGCCCAAGTGCCCAACCTCTCCCTAACCTCTCCCTGCCCCTGTGTCACTGGCCGAGGCTGGTACAGACCTGAGCCTCGCCTGCTGCCTCTGCCGGGGGCCTCCATGGGTCAAGTCCAGCTGCTCATCAGGCCAAGAGCCAGCTCTCAGGGAGCAGCACTCAGCCTGGAGCTTGTGCTGCCCAGGGGAGGCTGCCTGATGGCTTCTTAGGTAGCTCAGGGACCAGAAAGTTCTCATCTACTTCCCAGGTGGTACAGTGGCGAAGAATCCACCTGCCAATGCAGGAAACACAAGAGACATGGGTTCGACCCCTGGGTCAGGAGTAGGAAATGACAACCCACTCCAGTGTTCTTGCCTGAAAAATTCCACGGACAGAGGAGCCCGGCAGGTTACCATCGTGGGGTCGCAGAGAGTCAGATACAACTGAGCACACACCTTTAGCAGACGGGTCAGGGGACTCTCAGAGCGCCCGCAGTGGACTTCTGGTCTCCCCAGGAGACCAGGCAGCGCTTGCCAGGCCTCCTTCCCCTTTGAGGCCAGGGGCCAGGGAAGGCCTCAGGGCTCAAGGGATTCCCAGGGAGGCAGCTTTTGGTCTCAGGCGCCAAAGCCACAGCGCAAGACGTGTGCTCCAGCCTGGCCACCTCCGGGAGCTCTGGCTCCTTCCAGATGGATGGGAGGCCCTGCTGGGTGGGTTCAGACGCAGAGGCACAGGCCAGCTGAGGTTGGGAGGACTTGTTTATTCAAGGCACAGTCATAGCGTTAATAACAAGAAGGTTCGGCGTTCTGGCACATTCCTTAAGTGGTGGTGGCCAAGGGAAGTCCACACGCCCCACTGGGGTCCCCAGAGGATGCAATGCTGCTAATAGGCACTTCGCTTCCAGAAGCATCTGAGGAAGAGGCAGGCAGGTGTGGAGCTGCCCTAGGCCCAGGGAGGGGGGCTTCTCGAAGACTCTAGGCAATCCCCGGTTTGGGAGGCAGCTCCCTCCAGAGAGGAGCAGGTCTGAGGCTCTGGGGGTTGGGGGAGGCCGTGGGAGACAGATGGGGCAGGGGGCGGATGGGGAAGGGGGGCGTGGATGGGGGGGGTGG
>NW_011494773.1:1670593-1671196 GCF_000754665.1 Bison bison bison | reverse complement strand
CCCCGCTTGATTGCCCTGGGTCTCCAGGAAGAACAGAGACGCCAGGGGACTCCAACACTCCCAATACCCTCCCCATCTTCTTTCAGAACCAGGCAACCTTTGACCCAGGTTCAGAGCCGGCAGCTCCAGCCCTGCCGCCGTGTTATCTGCTGGGACCCTTCCCGTACGCAGCTTCCGCAGACTTAGGGGGACGAGGCAAGAGCAGCCGCCGCAGGACTGGTCCAGTGGGGACCACGAGACGGGGGCTGGATGCCAGCAAGAGGTGCCAAGAGAAAAGGAGCCCTCAGGCCAACTTCCGGCAGGACATGCCCGCCGGACACCTGGGGGCTGGCGGTGGGTAGGGGTGCCAGAGTCGCCATCTCCCTGTGGCGAACAAGGCTCCAGGCCGGGGGTCCTGACCACTCTGCTCTGGAGGGGACCCTTCCCCTTGACGGCTGGTGCAATGTTTAGGGAGCAGGCCTGTGGGGGCTGGGATAATTTCCTCCTTATTCAGACCTGGATAGGGTAAGACCCCCTCCTCCCCCCAGCTGACTCAGGCTCTCTCTGGAAATTAGCCCTCGTGCCGAAGTCGGGGCCGAGGTCTTGGTGGTGGGGTGGTGGGGT
>NW_011494773.1:1669360-1670493 GCF_000754665.1 Bison bison bison | reverse complement strand
GATCTGAGCTCAGGAGCACCCATGTGCCCAGGAGCGGGTGGCCAACACCCATGCGAGGCGGACCCGAGTGCCACCTTCAGGAGGTTGGCTGCAGGGATCCAGGCCTTTGGAGGACGGAGCTCAGGCGAGCCCTAGGGCACACAGACCCCGCCTGGCGCGGCTCGTCCCGGCCCACCGTGGCCCCTGCAGCCCTTCTCTGTGTCTCCCTCGGCCTGACCGCCTGGTGGTCCTGGTGGGCCACCTGTCACCGGAGGCCAAGGCCTGCAACTCCCTGCCTGGGGCGAGGGTGCCACCAGAGTCCTTCCTACTCAGGATTCGGCTCCTCTGGGCCCCGGCTGGTGGCCGCCCTGGGAGGGAAGCCTGAGTCTGCCTGTCCATGGGGGACATGGTGCCCCCGACTCCACCACCCACAGGGAATCCGCAGTGTCTGAGCCAGGACCACGCCGGAGGCACTCTTCAGCCCAGAGTGCAGGGCAGCCCGGAAAGGAGACATGGGTCCTGCTTGGAGCCCAGGGAAAGGCCAGTCAGTGCCTGGTCTGCAGCATGGGCTTCTCACCCTAATCTATGCCCCCCACCTTGGCTGGGGGCTCAGGCATTCAGATGGGTATGAGGCAGGGGCAGCTCTCAGCAGCCACATCCTTGACCTTGGGGGTCCTCTCATTAGGCCCTGGGGCTTGGGGGAGGCATATCTGGTTTCTCATCATTTGGCATTTTGGGAGAAGACACCCCCTCCTCCCCGCCGCCCCGCCAACTCCATGAATTCTGCCTCTGCCCCTCCCGCCTGACAGTAACCAGCCCAGGTCGCTTTCATCAGAACGCACACAGGTCCCGTTTAATGAGCCCCGCTACCCTTGCAGGGACAGACAAGAGAACAAGTCTCTACCCTGCGGCTCCTGGGACCCCTGATGAGGAGCGGGGGACAGAAAGGGGCTCAGTCGCCTCCTTCCCGTCTAGGGTCTCAGCCATCCCTTCCTGCCGGTGGGGTGCAGGATTTTTCCTTGCGGCTCTCCATGTGGGGAAGCTGGGAGGAGGTGGTCCTCTGTGTCTTGGGTCCTCCGCAGACTGCAGGGGAGGGATGGGGCTGGGAGGAGGGGTGGGGCGGGGCAGTCGCATCCCTCCTCCCAGCCCCATCC
>NW_011494773.1:1666040-1669175 GCF_000754665.1 Bison bison bison | reverse complement strand
CCTCGGGCAGGGCAGTTGGTGGAAGGATGGGGAAGATCCCAGAGAGTCTTCTTCCTGCCTCCTCCTTAGGCACACCTTCTCCCTCGTGACCCCAGGAAAGCCCTCCAAGCCTTCAGTCTCTGTGCTCTGGGCTCCAGCCATTGTTGCCAAGAGGCAGGGCTTGCCTGTATCCTCCGTCCCATCCTGGGGGGGCCCTTCTAGACTGCCCAGCGTCTCCTGTTCGAGCTGGTCAGCAGGCCGGGGTCTCCACGTGGCCGAGAGATACAGCCAGGGCTCTGCTGGAGCCTTCCCAAAGTCTGCAGGATGTGTTGGGGGGTCGGGCCAGGGTGCCCTGCTGCCTCTCTCTGCCAGGCCCTTCCCCTGGCAGCTACTCCCGGCTGGAGTTGCCAGGTGGAGGCCTGGGTCCTGGTCAGTGATACTGGCTCTGGTCCCCCAGTTCCAGCCCTTCCTGGAACCGGGCCGAGTCCAGCTCCCTCGAAAAGGCCCTCACACCGCTCTCCTCTTCTCCCTCTTCCGGCTGTCTGCTCATGGTGCCGTAGGTGGGCTGGGCTGGGGAGGAGGCGGGGGTCAGGTTCATCTCCGGCTCTTGCAGCACGGTGGCCACATACAGCTGCTCAGGACAAAGAAGGGAGATGGGACGAGGTCACACCCGGGGCGAAGCGAGGTCACGTCCGTCTGGGCACACCCTCCCCCCAACCCTGCCCACCCCGCCCTGACGCTTGACCTTTCTCGGGGCCCCCACCCTCTAAGCCGTGGCTCCTTCCTCCCCCGGCAGCCCGCGTCCTGGCCAGCCGGCCCAGTCTGCCTTCCCGGTTGCTCTCGAGCACGCCGCGGGCACCTATATGTTCCCTGGGCTAGTCAGCGGTCTCCTAACTCCCAGTCCAGTGCTCCTTCAGCACACGTGCCGTTCAGTCTTGGTTCCAGGTCTGGCTGAACCCAGGGGAGATGACAGGCTCCCTGACACTGGGGTCTGGGGGGAGCCCCCATTCCTGAGCTAGTGCACTTTCTACTGCAGCTTCAGAGATGCATCCAACACCCTGGGCTGCGTCACTGGCCGGCCCGTGAATGAGGACTTGAAACCGAGGCTGCCGTCTGAGGTCTTGGTCATGAGACCTCTGAAGTCCAGGCCCGGGCTCAGGAATGCCTGGGACAACAGCCGAATAGAAAAACACAAGAAGTAACAGGGATGGGCTGTCTGTCGTCCTTTGAAGGGACTTTGAAACCAACTCCTTATTTTGAAAACAGGTAATTATTGGATAGAATGAAACCTTTTCTGTAGGAGTTTATTAGAGTGAGACTAAACAGCCCTAGATGATGAAGGAACATTTTTTTCTGCAATAGAATTTAGATATTTTCATAAGGCCAAAGTCAACCCCACAGATGACTTTTGGGTCCTCCAGGAAAAATGGTAACTGAAAAATGGAAAAAGCCAGCAGTCATCCCTGAACCCGGGAGTCACTTTAGCATCATAAATAGCAATAAATGGGATATTATATATCTCCTGGTGTGACACAGAGCACTGCCGGTGATGTTCTAGGCCTTAGTGTTGAACTTGAATCTTCAATTCCAGCCTTTGAATCTAACTTCTAGTTTTCAGGAAATACAGGAGATACTGTAACCTCCTGTAAGATATCATGAAGAAACAGCCAGAAAAAGCCAGAAGATGGGGCCTTCTGCAGGACTACAGGCTTGGTCTTTCCAACAAGTCATGAAATAGAGATGGTGCTGAAATAAAAGGGACATGGGCAGGGGCCAGATTAATCCAGCACAGACCCCAGGTTGGATCCTGGTTTGGATGAGCTGCAAAATATATTTCTGGAACCGTAGGGCAAGTTGAATATGGACTAGGTATTTGAAGAGGTAAAAACGTATATATGCAGGAAGATGGAGATTGTTAACTAAAAACACAGGTTATGAAACAGTGTGCAGTGTTACGACATTTTAGAAGAAATATATATCTGCAAGAATATACATTGAGGTGTCAGTGGTCATTGTAGGTGGTAGAAATATGGACTTTTATTTTCTTATTTTGGCTTGTTTTTTTCCCATAGTTAGCTACAACGCTCAGAAACCTCTGTTATAATAATGAAAGATTTAAAAAATCAATTCCAGTAATTTCTTTAAAAAAAAAAAAGCTCAAACTCTGGAGTCTAGCAGACCTGGCTTCAAACTTTGTTCTGCCGTTTTCTTGCACAGTAGTACCCTACGGTCTAAATTAAGTCAGGTCTTTGAGCCTCAGTTTCCTCATCTGTAAAATGAGGATAAAACCCCCCGCAGTGTGGGTTAAGTGCAAAGATCAAGAGCAAGAATGGTGAAGCGTCTAGTTTGCAAGGTTTCAATAACCAACTGCTGACAATATTCTGGAAGGGTCATCTTAGAAGGGCCCTAGGAGAAAGGCTACGTGGAGAGAGACTCCTGCTCGAAACTTTTGTCTCTCCTGGTACTGAAGCTCCGTCTCCCCTGCCACCCCCCAGAGTTCACTGGGCCCTCTCTGTGGGGCTCGCTTCAGAGCGAGGCCTGTAGTTCTGTGCGCCTGGCATGGGCACGTCCTCCCACTGCTGTCTAAGGTGTCCCCTCTCCCACCCACTCTGCGAGTGCTGCCCGCTCTGAAGTTGCACCCGGCCCAAAACAGTCTTTGGTTCCCTGATGCCCTGGATTCTCTCTTCTGGGCCTTTGCACAGGCTGGCCCTGTTCCTAGAGTGCTCTCCCCGACACCCTCTTCCATCCGGCAACCCCTAACTCTCCCATGCCGGGAGTCTGGTTAGACCTCCCCTTTTCCAAGAAGCCTTCCCTGAGTGCCAGGGCTGGCTGGTGCCCTTCTTCAGTGCTCCTCCAAGGCACCCTGGCATCGGGGCATGGGCCGACCCAGTACCCAGCTCAGTGCATGCCTTGGCAGCCCAGCATCCATCCTTGTGGCCAGGTTTTGGCGTGCGCTCATGCCCATCTCCAGGCTGAGCCACGAGGGGGGGAGCCAGTGCCCAGCCTGCTGGACCCCTGCACGCGGAGTCCAGCCTCGTCTCCTCTCAAGCTGACGGGCTCACTCGTCTTACCATTCCATGCAGACCTCCAATAGCTCGCGGCAGCTCTGTCCGCGCCATGCTGCCTGGCACCCGTGCCCTTGGCGGCAGCCTTCGG
>NW_011494773.1:1661480-1665940 GCF_000754665.1 Bison bison bison | reverse complement strand
AGCCTTCGGTCCTGAGGCCGAAGGACCCCAGCAGACCCCTGCGTCTACACGACTGAGCTCGCTGAGGCTGAGTCCGCCCTGCCCTTTCTCTTCCTCTCTGAGCTCCTTCTATAGTGTGTCCTGTAGAAATTCCCGGATCTTCTATCATTCTGAAGGCTCTTCAGCCAGGGCCACGGCAGCAATCTGACCTGGGCCAAGTCCTGCTGCGTCAGAGGGGGGAGTCCCGGGCACCCCGTCTCCTCCCCGATACCCAGGGTGGACTCTAACCACTGGTGCCCCCACAAGGCTGCTGGAGAAGCCCATCCCTGTAAGCACCCCACCTCCCCACCCCGACCTGTCCCAGGGCAAAGGCACTGACTCACAAGGGAGGTTGGCGTGGAGGAGGTGCTGCTAGGCTCCAGGTCAAACACGGTCTCCATCTCCTCAGGCTGCGGCGGTGGGAGAGACAGGGAGGGTCAGTGAATGCGCCCCAGCCCCGCCCTCCCCATATCCAGAGAAACCCGGACCCTAACCTCAGGCTTAAGGGGCCCCCCGCTCCCCTTCAACTCATCTTCTGTTTTTCCAGACCTGCAGCCCAGCTGGCCGGGCTGAACCCTCGGGGGACAGAGTGAAGACTGGGATGCTGGGGAGACCCTTCTGGAAGGTTCCATCCCCAAGGTCCACAATGAGAGCTGTGGGAAGCTGTGGTGCAAAGATGAGCCTGCTGCTTTGACTCCAGGAGAAGCCCTGACTTCAACAATACCCTCTTCCCTGCCAGGTTTTCCCTTTTATCTGAGATGAAGGTCTGAGTCCCTTGTCACCTTCTGTCTCTAGAGTGGACACTTGAGCAACCAGATCCCACGACACTGTTGCATTGGGAAGAGCCACGGATGTTGTCTGCCCAGGTGCTTCACTAGCACGGACTCAGGCCAGGGGATGGAGGAGGGTCCGGGGAGAAAGGGAGTGAGCACCTATGCCAGGACCCCAGAGATGGGACCACCAGAAGCAAGAGATCCTCTTCTCAGAGGCTCCCTTCTCCGGCTCAGTAGCATGCTAGTACTTGAAATCAACTTTCTTTCTTATTTAAATTCATTTAAAAAGGAAATAATTCACCATTATAAACAAAAATCCTGTGTCAGCTGCCATAAACAAGGTCAACTAGAAAAATAAAGGTGTAACCATGAAAAACAGAAAACGTTTCTGTCCACTGGAAATCATTCCAGTACGCTTCTAGAGTCACCCCACTTTAGGAAGTGCGGATCTAGAGCACATAGTTCTGTTGGCATGGATGGGCTCCCTTCTCTAATAACTGGCTGGGCCCCGAGACCCTAATGCTGGGAAAGATTGAGGGCAGGGGCAGAAGGGGGCATCAGAGGGTGAGATGGTTGGATGGCATCACTGAGTCAATGAACAGGAGCAAACTCCGGGAAATAGGAAGGACAGAAGGCCTGGTGTACTGCAGTCCACGGGATTGCAAAGAGTCAGACACGACTTAGCGACCAACCAACAATGCGGCAAAGAGTCAAAGGAGTCATGGGGCCCAGAGGACCAGGCCTCCCTTCCAGACAAGACCAGAGTATCCTGAGATTCTTCAAAGTGAGATGACTGTTCCCCTTCCCCAGGATCTCATTCTTACCACCCCCTCTTTTACTCCTTCACTCCATCCTTTCTCTCAACCCTCCATCCCTTGGAATGGCCCCAGCAGCTCTGTGGCTGGACAGGCTCACATCGTAGGAGGGATGGGCCAGCCTGTGGTTCGGAGGAGACGTTAGAGGGGGGAAGAGGAGAGGACGATGTCTTCTGCCCTGGGAGGCCTGGTTCTGGGGCCAGTGCAAGCACACACACAGAATGCACACCCAGCACCTTCTGCCCATCCCACCACCAGAGAGAAAGGCAAGAGCCTCTCGTCGCTCTGACGCTGTGGGCGCCCCAGGCAGGGGGGGGTCCTCTAGCTGTGTGCGCCCCGGGGAGAACTTGAGGGAGGAAAGGCAGGCTGGCAACTCACCTCATAGTTAGTCCTTTTCGACATCTTCCCCAGGAATGTGGCAACGCAGGCCATTATTATGGAAACAATAAGGGTGGTGAGGGAGAAGATGGTGATGGCATGCTGGGACCCTGCAAGGAGGAGGAGAGGCGTGGGCTTGGTGCCTGAGGACCAGAGCTGTGTGCGGGGCGCTGGCAGAGATGCTGGCCCGGCTGACATATGCCTGGGGCCCTGGCCCGGCACCTGTGCAGGAGTTTGGAGCCCAGGGCAGAGATGTCTCTGCCCAGCTCTCCCCTTAACCACATAATCAATGAGCCCCACCCAGGAACATCATCTCTCTGTGCTACCTGACCAGTTTAGAATTCGGCATCTGGCGTATTCCACGAAAAAAATTCATTTACTCAAACAGCCACTTAGGTGTCCATTAAATGTCCCCCTAGATGTCAGCCACCTTCCATATCACGGTCCCTGGGAAGTATCTGAGTCATTTATGTCACTCCCTCAGGTCACTCATTTATGTCCCTGTCCCCAAATGCAGTGACTGACCCACACCTTCCCTTGTAAGCCCCCCCTTTTTTTTAATTCTTTTAAATTTTATATTGGAGTAGACTTCCTGCAATGCAGGAGACCCAGGTTCGATCCCTGGGTGAGGAAGATCCTCTGGAGAAGGAAATGACAACCCACTCCAGTATTCTTGCCTGGAGAATCCCATGGACAGAGGAGCCTGGTGGGCTAGTGTGCGGGGTCACAATCAGTCGACTGAGTGACTGACATGACAACTACTACGGTTGATTAACTGTGTGGAGTTAGTTTCAGGTGTACAGCAAAGGGATTCAGTTATTCATATACAGGTATCTATTCTTTTTCAAATACTTTTCCCCATACAAGTTATTACAGAATATTGAGCAGAGTTCCCTGTGCTATACAGCAGGTCGAGGTTGGTTATCTGTTTTAAAAAATAGCAGTGTGTACATCTCCATTCCAAACTCCTACTATGTCCCTCCCTGCTCTACCTGCTGGTAAACATAAATTCATTCTCTAAATCTGATTCTGTTTTGTAGACAAGTTCCTTTGTATAATTTTCTGCATAGAAGCAATATCATATGAAATTTGTCTTTGTCTAACTCTCATAAGCCCTTTTGAAGTAAGCATACTCTATTACATGTGCTAATAGCACGGAAAAGCAATTCAGAATTTAAAAGTCACTTATGTTTCGTTTGGGGATGTTTGGTAACCTTTTCACGACGGCAGTTTTCTAAGTACATGAATATTAAAAATCAGTCTTTACAGTCGGAAGTTATTGCAAAATGACGTTTATCGTTGTGTTATTATAAAAGCAAAAAATGGTAAACAACTTCAATATCCCAACAACGTTGAACTGACTAAAATTGGCAGAAATTAATGCAGCCATTAAAAGACATGTGCTCTAACAGTATTTTAATAATGCAAGAAACTGCTCAGAGCATAATGTTCAGTGAAAAAACTCGGGCTGTAAGTCTGACTAGAATAAAACGGATCCACAGTTTTGTAAAGTCAATCCGTAAACCCCCTCTTACTCTGCCCTGTCCTCTAAAACACATGCACAAAGTGAGGTCTGGGAGCAGCAGACGGGAGGCTGTAGGTGAGATACCAGGCATTCAAACTCTAATCTTTCCATTTTTTTCTATTTTTGATAATAAATCTGTAGTCTTTTATACCTAGCAGAAAAGTCTTATTAAAAAATGAAGTCTGCCAGGGGTTTCCCAGATGGCTCGGGGTAAAGAATCTGCCTGCCAATGCAGGAGATACAGGAGACGAGGGTTTGATTCCTGAGAAGACACCCTGGAGTAAAAAACGGCAACCCACTGTCAATACTAAAGGAAATCCACCCTGAATATTCATTGGAAGGACTGATGCTGAAGCTGAAACTCCAATACTGTGGCCACCTGATAAGAAGAAGTGACTCCTTGGAAAAGACCCTGATGCTGGGAAAGATTAAAGGCGGGAGGACAAGGAGATGACAGGATGAGGTGGTTGGATGGCATCACAGACTCAATGGACATAAGTCTGAGTAAACTCCAGGGAGTTGGTGATGCACAGGGAGGCCTGGCGTGCTGCAGTCCATGGGGTCGCAAAGAGTCAGACACGACTGAGCGACTGAACTGAACTGACTGATGATAGATACTGTAAAATTTTATTTCCTGCCAGCCTTGAGTTAGAATGAAGGAGTAGGATGTTTTTGTTGTGGAGGTGATTTCCCTGAAAACTGTAAAGCGAAATGTATATGGTCTGGACCACACCGGTGCCACCCTTAACTTCAAGGTCAGCCGGGACTCTAACACGAGCCCGCTGGGCCTACAGAAGGCGCTGAGCGTGCTCCACGAGGAACACCTCGCTCCTCCCAGGGCTTGGTCTGCTTCGACAAGAGTCGTCAGTGAGGGGCGACTGAGCGATGGGGGAACAGACAGAGGCGGGGTGGCCGGGGGGGCTCGGCACGTACCTAAGCGTAGGATGGAGA
>NW_011494773.1:1657203-1661257 GCF_000754665.1 Bison bison bison | reverse complement strand
TCTGCTCGTTGAGTTTGGTGGGTGCGTAGGAGTAGTACATGTTATAGCGGTCCGTGACGTGCTTCATGCACAGGTAGAGCAGCCCTGGGGGCCGGCAGACGGAGGCAGGCTCAGAAGCCATCCCAAGACCCTCCCCTCCCCTGGGCCCGAGATGCCAGACACAGGTCAGCCAGAGTGGCAAGGGGGCCAAGGACAGGCTGTGGGAGCCCCGTGGGGCCGATCTTGCGTGCCCGGCTGCTTCCCTTGAATCCTAGAACCTATTCTGTCATTTTGGTTAAGTAGTCATTCCCTAACAAGCATCCTCTGTAAATAGCCATCCAACCCCAGCCCCCCTGACCAACCTGGCCCCCTCCCCTGCCCTTCTGATTGGCTGGCCCCGGGTCTCCTCCTGAGCCAGGAGGGAGCCGGATGCTCTGGGGCTCCCCCTGGGTGGGGGCCTCAGGGACAACTCACCGAAAGGAGCAATGATGGGGCAGGTGATGCTGTACGCCATTACCACGCTGAAGACATTCATCATCCACGCATACTCGCGCCCGTACTGGAAGTCCATGGCCTGGTTCTGGGGCAGAAAGCAGGGTCCTCTTGGCATGGCTGCTTCTGCAGCTCCTCATCCGGCAAGGCAGCCTCCCCTCCGAGAATGGTGTCGGAGGAGCACCTGGCCCCTTCCGCCCACCAGGGCTCCCATGTCACTCCGCACTTCTAACAGGCACCCCCCACTCCAACACCCGCCCAAGGGAAGCTCCAAGGGCTGTGTCAGGGAAGGGCCTGGCCCTCACCATTCGGATGTTCACTCTCTCTGGCTCCGACCTGGAGAAGACGAGGCGGATGGTGTACAAGAAGAGCGACCCCAGGCGCATCAGCTCCATGCCTGTGCCAATAAAGGCTGCCGTGATGACGTAGTTGACAAAGAAGGCGCCATTGTCTGGCAGGAACACACACCTGGGTGTGGAGGAGGGCGGGAGATGGCCACAGAAGCCGGAGAAGAGGGAGAGGGCAGAGATGTTGGGAGCAAAGAGGAGAGAGAGGAAGAGAATTGAAGGGATGGGCAGTGGGTGGAGATAGAGATGGGGAGAAGAGCTTTCAAATACAGTCATCCCTTGGTATCCGCGGGTGGTTGGTTCCAGGAGCCCCTGCGGATATCAAAATCCAGGGATGCTCAAGTCCCTTATATGAAAATGTCAATAATATTTGCAGATAACCTATGCCCATCCTCCTGTGTACTCTTGTCTCTAGATTATCTGTAATACTAACACAATGTAATCAGCTGTAAATACAACTAAACGCTATGCAAGTGGTTGCCTGCACACAGCACATTCGAGTTTCACTTTTGGAAACTTCCTTGAATTTTTTTCCCTGAATATTTTGATCTGCAGTAGGTCAAATCTGAAGATGTGGAATCCGTGGACACAGAAGGCCCACTGTATACATGCGTTTCCAGCCCAGTGTAATTTAAACAAGGGCCCTTTTGAACAAGGATAGGGGTGGATGGGTTAGGAGACACATGCACTGGCTTGATCTACAGAAGGGCTGTGAAAGAAAACAAAAATAAAGAAGGGCTGTTTGACTGGATCCACAGACCCTGGAGAGCTCACAGGCAGACTTGTGGGGGTCTGTGACCTTGAATAGGGAAAAGATTGCATCTTCACTTTCTGCAGTTTAGCACTTCCTCCCATGAAGAGCGTGGGCAACACATCACAGGCATGCCAGCCGTGGCTGTGAGTCTGTCTCCAGTTGAAGTGAGGTATTTTCATACCATGTTGTATCTATTGCTGAGCATTCACAACACCATTTGCGTTCATCATCTCTTCAAAATGATGCTAGTTATTAGGCCACTACATTAGACATGTTAAATTCACATGATTGAGACTTTCCTGTCTGCACACGTGTTGCTAGCTGGCCAACTTCAGCTAACAGCCATTCAGCCACCTGAATGGATTGTCACACTGCCTGTTCTCACATTGGTGACCCATGCATCTCTGTCATCTATACAGTTCTGATAACTCCCTCAAGAAGAAAAAATCTGTGAGTCCCTGCACATATTTCAGAACTCCTTCAAAAGCTATTCTTTCTCGAGGGCATCAAAGGTGAGTCATGAACTCACAATTCTTCTCCTTCTCATATATTTACAAACTGTATTAAAAATAACGACCTAGCCAAAGATGAACTCACTCATCTTGGGAAAAACTAAGCTTATTACAATTACAGTTTAACTGTAGAAAGCTTGGAGAATTCTGGCTCTTGCCCTGTAAAGCAAGCTATGAAAGGTTGCATGGCATTGGCAACAGCACATCTTTGAAAAATTGGGACTTTCAACATTTGTAACCCTAAAAACAAAACAAAGCCAAACAAAAAGAGAAACTGGCTGGACGTCCAACAAGACCTGCATGTTGCCTTGTCAAAAATCCACTCCTCTGTTCCAGTTGAATGTTCTTCTTTTAGCTAAGTAACATCAATTTTCACATGGATGGCTTTAAAACAATAAAATGTAACTTTTGCTTGCTTCCATTTAGAATGCATTGACCTATTATTAAAGGTATTAACAGAGATTGTATCATACATTTGAATTCTAAAATATTTTCAATAACTGTATTTTGACATAACCAGTTTTCGTTATAGCCCAGGTATTTTGTACATTTAAAGAACTGGGCTTCCTGGGTGGCTCAGTGGTAAAGAATCTGCCTGCCAATTCAAGAGACATGGGTTCAGTCCCTGGTCTGGGAAGATCCCACATGGCCCGGAGCGACCAAGCCGTGCATCTTAACTACTGAGCCGTACTCTAGAGCCGTACTCTAGAGCCGGGGAACTGCAACTTCTGAGCCCACTTGCATGACTACTGACACCCGAATCCTAGAGCCTGTGCTCAACAAGAGGAACCACCGCAATAAGAAGCCCACGCTGCAACAAAGAGCAGCCCCCGCTCTCAGACTAGAGAAGAGCCCGTGCAGCAGTGAGGACCCACACAGCCAAAAATTAATAATTTTTTAAAAAGAAATCTAATCAGAATCAACTCAACATTGTACAGCAATTATCTTCCAATTAAAAAATATATATATAAGAAATCTACTCAGAGTATATATAAAACTGGCAAAATCTGAACACGCTCTGTGGATTGTATCAATGTCACTTTCCTGGTTTTGATACTGTATCTTAGTTATGCAAGATGTGACCATTGGGGGAAACTGGATGAAGGGTGTATCAGTTCAGTTCAGTTCAGTCACTCAGTCGTGTCTGACTCTTTGTAACCCCATGAATAGCAGCACACCAGGCCTCCCTGTCCATCACCAACTCCCGGAGTCCACTCAAATTCACATCCATCGAGTCAGTGACGCCATCCAGCCATCTCATCCTCTGTCATCCCCTTTTCCTCCTGCCCCCAGTCCCTCCCAGCATCAGGGTCTTTTCCAATGAGTCAACTCTTCGCATGAGGTGGCCAAAGTACTGGAGTTTCATCTTTAGCATCATTCTTTCCAAAGAAATCCCAGGGCTAATCTCCTTTAGAATGGACTGGTTGTATCTCCTTGCAGTCCAAGGGACTCTCAAGAGTCTTCTCCAGGACCACAGTTCAAAAGCATCAATTCTTCAGCACTCAGCTTTCTTCACAGTCCAACTCTCACATCCATACATGACCACTTGAAAACTATAGCCTTGACTAGACGGACCTTTGTTGGCAAAGTAATGTCTCTGCTTTTCAATATGCTATCTAGGTTGGTCATAACTTTCCTTCCAAGGAGCAAGTGTCTTTTAATTTCATGGCTGCAGTCACCATCTGCAGTGATTTTGGAACCCAGAAAAATAAAGTCTGACACTGTTTCCACTGTTTCCCCATCTATTTCCCATGAAGTGATGGGACCGGATGCCATGATCTTCGTTTTCTGAATTTTGAGCTTTAAGCCAACTCTTCACTCTCCTCTTTCACTTTAATCAAGAGGCTTTTTAGTTCCTCTTCACTTTCTGCCACAAGGGTGATGTCATCTGCATATCTGAGGTTATTGATATTTCTCCCGGCAATCTTGATTTCAGCCTGTGCTTCTTCCAGCCCAGCGTTTCTCATGAT
>NW_011494773.1:1650783-1657103 GCF_000754665.1 Bison bison bison | reverse complement strand
CATCTCTTTCAGAATTTTCCACAGTTTATTGTGATCCACACAGTCAAAGGCTTTGGCATAGTCAATAAAGCAGAAATAGATGTGTTTCTGGAACTCTCTTGCTTTTTCGATGATCCAGCAGATGTTGGCAATTTGATCTCTGGTTCCTCTGTCTTTTCTAAAACCAGCTTGAAGATCTGGAAGTTCACGGTTCACATACTACTGAAGCCTGGCTTGGAAAATTTTGAGCATTACTTTACTAGCGTGTGAGATGAGTGCAATTGTGTGGTAGTTTGAGCATTCTTTGGCATTGCCTTTCTCTGGGATTGGAATGAAAACTGACCTTTTCCAGTCCTGTGGCCACTGCTGAGTTTTCCAAATTTGCTGACATATTGAGTGCAGCACTTTCACAGCATCATCTTTCAGGATTTGAAACAGCTCAACTGGAATTCCATCACCTCCACTAGCTTTGTTCATAGTGATGCTTTCTAAGGCCCACTTGACTTCACATTCCAGGATGTCTGGCTCTAGGTCAGTGATCACACCATCGTGATTATCTTGGTCGTGAAGATCTTTTTTGTACAGTTCTTCTATGTATTCTTGCCACCTCTTCTTAATATCTTCTGCTTCTGTTAGGTCCATACCATTTCTGTCCTTTATCGAGCCCATCTTTGCATGAAATGTTCCTTTGGTATCTCTGATTTTCTTGAAGAGATCTCTAGTCTTTCCCATTCTGTTGTTTTCCTCTATTTCTTTGCATTGATCGCTGAAGAAGGCTTTCTTATCTCTTCTTGCTATTCTTTGGAACTCTGCATTCAGATGTTTATATCTTTCCTTTGCTCCTTTGCTTTTCGCTTCTCTTCTTTTCACAGCTATTTGTAAGGCCTCCCCAGACAGCCATTTTGCTTTTTTTGCATTTCTTTTCCATGGGGATGGTCTTGATCCCTGTCTCCTGTACAATGTCATGAACCTCTGTCCATAGTTCATCAGGCACTCTATCTATCAGATCTAGTCCCTTAAATCTATTTCTCACTTCCACTGTATAATCATAAGGATATATAGGAATTTTTTTTTGGCAATTTCCTTTGAATCTACAATTATTTGAAAAAGTTCATTCAGAGGAGGAGTCCCTGGGCTTTACCCCCAAAGGGGTTCATGGCACAGGAAACGTTAAGAGGCTGCCTAATGAGAATGTTGGCATTCATTCATCTCTACCTATATGAGCAGATAAAGGATAGGCATATCCAGCTGGTGTGAACCCACAAAAGCCCCAGTGAACACTGGGAGTACGCCTGAAACATGCACTCTGGTACTCACTGGAACCTGACGGATGCCTGCTCCAGATAGTAGATGTCAAAGAGCCAGTGCAGAAAGACGTCCAAACTAGAAGCAAGAATAAAGCAGACCTGCCATTAGTGAATCGATGAACTAAGGCCTGGGGTTCCATTTCTCTTGGGCTGGCTTCCCTCCTTCCAACCTCCCTTGCCTACTCCCCGAAGACTCTCGCACCTTAATATTCCAGCTGGCCAATCCACACTACCTCTCTTCTTAATGGTGCCCACCCTGTTCCTGACTCTTTGACCTTTCCACTCAAGGCCTCCCCTCCAGCAAACCTTCACCAGCCTTTTCTCCCACAGCGCTCTCTCCCTCTTCTGAATTTCTACTGCACATTTCCCCCACCTTGGGCTGCCAGGCAGCTGGGAGGGATGGCTTGTCTCCGCAGCTGGATGATAAGCACTTTGAGGGCAGAGTTCATGGCTGACCGCTTAGAGTTCACATGATACCTGGCTCATGCTAGGCTCATGACAGGCACTGGACTGTCATTTGAGGAATGGATTTGCAGCAGTCACAGGTGGGCCTACAGTATCTGAAGGAGGAGGTTCCGACTCTAGGGTGAGCCTGGCTGAGAGAGGAGAGATAACTGGAGTTGAGGTACCTGGTCAGTCCCATAGAGGGCAGAATGACCACCATGAACACCAGAAAGACATAGCACTTGTGCGCTATGATCAGATTCTGACTTGTTCTGGAAGGAAACAAAGAGACACATGATAAGAACCAAACGACTGACTACAGAATGGAGAGAGAGAGAGACGGCCACCTGGGCTAGAAAGCAGTTTCATAGCACAAGTCAGTGCCATGTCCACAGCGCACTGAGAGCCGTGCTGTGTCTGGGAGCAGCAGGAAAGAATGGCATGATCAACTAGTGATGTCTGCCATGGGCAGAGGAAAGGGAAGGGAAGGCTCACACATACCATACACTTGACGCCCCTGTTGCAGGGACATCACTAACAATACTCAGAATCCTTGCAGCATTTCAATAAGCAACATGAGCCTTGGCCGTAGGAAAGCCCAGGAAGGATTTCTGTTAAGAGAAACCTCTTGGCTTACTGCCTGATAGGATGATAGAAACTTTGGGAGCAATAAATAACTTTTGAGACCCATGCAGCCTTCAGTCCAGAGCAGGTCCATTTTGCCCCAAGATATAGTAAATACTTCCTAAGTAATTAGCTCCTACCACAGAACTATTAGGGCTAATAAACAGGGAGGGGCTCTTTGTTTAAAATATGGCACCATATGGGCTACACGGGTCTTCAGTCAGATTGAGGGCATGGGCTCCTCTGCGATGACCGTAGCAGCCCTTCTGACATTTTTCAGACAAGTCCTGTTTTCTCGCTCCCATCCTCCGCCCTCTCCCTGGCATTCCTGCCATTTCTGCCCACGGCTCCAGGCCCTCAGTGCGTGGCTGGAAGACGAGGGAGCAGCCTGAGGAGGGCTTGGTTTCGGGTATCTCAGCATCCCTGAGACAAACCAGTCCCTTCTTTCCAAAGACAAAAGTATCTGTTACTTTTTTGGGATGGTTTTGGGCATCAAAGCCATCCTGCATCAATTCCATTCCCCAGGTGAGACAGGAAGCCGGAGCACAGGGCTGGTGGGGACGAGGGAGTGGGGAAAGAAGCTGGTGCCAAGGGAAGGATAAGAGGGGAGGCCCCCAGCTCACCTGGTCCAGTGGGCTTCAAGGAAGGCAGAGAGGTAGACGATCAGAGGCAATGTCACAGTAAAGGCCCAGAGCAACACAGACGGGAAGAACTGGGTCACGATGGGGCTCTGTGTGGGCGGGTGGAGGTGGGGCAGAGAGAGGTCAATGTGAGAAGCCCGCTCCCCCTCACAGGCCTCCCCTGCCTTCTCCCACACCTCTGGCCACTTCTCCAGCTCAGTCCCAGAGCGGGCCTCGTGTCCCTGAGGCTGCACAGTGGGCTGGGGCCTTTCTCACTCAGAATCTGCCTGGCTGGGGCAGCCAGAGGCTGACACCTCAAGGTCAAGGGGCATCCCCAAGGGGTGCAGGCCTCCTATGCTGAGATCACTGGAGGGACGGCCTAGTCTGACCCCACCGACTTGGCCCCAAGGCCACAGCCACCTGCTGTCACTCAGGGAGGAGACGCTCAGACTTTAGAGAGGAGACACTGCTTTTACCGCGATGTTGTGTGAGACATGGTGGAGAAGGGGAGGGTGTGGTGTGAGAATTCCCGGGCAGAGCTGTGGTGCCCCGGCCTGGGGCCTGTTGTGAAGCTGACAGAGGAGGGGGGCAATGGGAAGCGGCAGCACAAGGACTTGGCTTGACTGTGTGCACGTGTGTGCATGTGTGTGTGTGCATATGTGTGTTGCATGTGCACTTCCATGTGTGCGCCTGCATGTGTTTTGCTGGAACAGGCACGGGGATAACATGAAAGAAGGGGCCTTCTAGGATCACTGCAAGTGTGCACATGTGTATGCACACATGTGTGTGCATGTGTGTGTGTGCATGTGTGTGTGTGTGCCTGTGTGTGTTTTGCTGGAACAGGCATGGGGATAACATGAAAGAAGGGGCCTTCTAGGATCACTGCAAGAGCCTTGAGGCTACACAACTTGGATATGGGCCCGTCCAGCTCCTCGGAACTCCTCTATGCATATGGCAGGGACGGCTCTTGTGGACATACCCAGGGCCTGTGTGTCCAGAAGTGAGGCAAGTGGAACCAGAGCCAGAGAGCCTACTCCTCTTGAAGGGCTGCCCTAGAACTAAACTCTGTCTTCCCCACCGTCGCCTTATCTTCACACCAAGGATCTCGGCTCTAGAGAACGTGGGGTAAATGGAGCTGTCACGCTCGCCCCACCCTCTGCTGCTCTTTCGTTCCTCTAGCTTGACCCAATCTAAAGAAGTCCTCCAAGCCCATCCCCCCAAATTCAGCCCAGAACTTGCCTAAGGCTCCCCCACCCTTTAGCCCTAGTCCCTAAGTCGGGCAGTGGCCCACATGCATCCTCTTTAGAGCAAAGGAGACCCTGGGCCACCACGTACACCCACTGCCAGGGCCACAACTGCGTGTGCTCTGGAGTCACGTCTCAGTGGGCCCCCCATCCCATCCTCGCCGGAGCTCTTCCTTTGTCTCCTGGGGGGCCCCCATGCCTGGCCTGAGTGGAGGAGGCACCTGCAAATTCTCGATGGGGCGGGTGACGTTGTACAAGTCGATGGTGTTGATGATGATGGCAGGCGTGGTGAGGAAGAAGAAGAGGCAGAAGAGGAAAGTGTTGATTGCGATAAAGCGGGCCCACCAATGGAAGCGGCGGACGGACAGGTGTTTCCTGGGCGGGATGGAGGAGGGAGGCGCGCTTAGGGCCGTGGGTCTCGGCCCTCAGACCCAGCCACGCTGCTTTCTGCATGCCAGCTGTGGACCAGGCTTTCCTGGTCTAGTTCAACACTGTGGGCCCACGCCTGCATGCGACAGCCCTAGGCCTTCTCCTATCACGCCACTTGTCAGGCTCTGAATACATCCCACAGGTGAGCCAGAAGAATGATCTGAATTCTTTCCACAGGAAAAACCTTTTCCCCAAAAGGTGGGTGCCTTCTGTGCTTGTGGTGGGGTGGATTGGGGGCAGGCAGAGGCTGCGATGCCCAGGAGAGACACAGCCCAGCAGGGGCCGTATGTGGAGGAGGAGGACAGGCCCTGATTCTTTTCCCCATCCTACAGGCATCTTCCATCCCAAAGGAGCTCAAGGGAGAGGAGACAGACAGAGGGGGCTTACCAAATAATGTCCTTGGGGTGCGGGGCACGGACTACCCTCCAGCGGTAGGACTTGACGATGGTGGTCACTGAGGACTCTTTGGGGGACATCCCACAGTGGATGAACTTGTAGTCCTGCAGAATGCTGCGGAGACGAGGAAGAGACAGAGGTCTGGGGGTGAGGAATTCATGGAGACTTGGATATGTCTCTCCTGACCTTATAGGTGGGCAGTTCCTCAGGCCTGGTCACTGGAGGAAAGGGTGTTAGAGGGATGGACTGCCCGGGAAAAGAGGGGACCAAGTAGTTCTCAGTTCATGTCTTGCCCCCCTATTGGTAGTGACGGCACAAAGACATGCTCTTTCTGTGAGGTTGACAGGGGAGGTACTCATTTAGCCTCCTCTTAATATCAATAGCTACCAACTGTTCCAGCCAGTGCCTGACACTGTGCTAACTGGTGAGTCACATCATCTTAGCTGCATAGATTACTGAAGACACAACCAAAGAGGGGCGGGTGCTGGCACTGGGGCCCCACCTTGGGTTTCCTAACTCACATCTGCTGTAATTAAACCTGAGATCCCTCTCTACTGAGCGATGGTTCTCAGAAAGATATGTAGATGTCTCACACACACTAAATAGGACACATATTCCTTCTTACCCTTCCAGGAGGTGGATAAGGAAGATATAAGTAACCAAATTTGATGAATAAGAAACTTGAGGGTGTAACTAACTTGCAAAATTGCACGTGATCTGTTGCCCTGAATTCTAGCCTGTGCCACTGTTCTTTTGCAGGGTCAGGGCGGGTGAAAACAAAGCCTTGTGAACGATCAGGCTCCCTCGGGGAGAGGATGGCTCCATCGTCCTCAAAAGACTGATTCTGAGGCTCCTATGTATTTGACCCAGGCCTAAGATTCCTTCCAGAACACTCCAGAGCAGACCTCATCCATTCCTTATCAAGATGGGGCTGCCAGTGGCTGGGGCAGAAGAGGGAGGAGCCTGCAAAGCTATGAAACAGAGAAGGCTTGCAGAGGAGAGGAGAGGAGCAGGAATGGCAGTTGCGTCTTCTCTATGCTGACTCTGTCACTCGCGGGGAGGGGAAGGGTGACGTAGGGGTGATGGGTAATGAGGGGCGGAAAATGGGTATCATTCTTGTCAAGGCCTGGAAGAGGAACCAAGAGGTCAAGGGCTATGCTGACCACTTCTGGGCTGAAGCAAGGATGTATGGGGGTGGGGAGCCCAGGACCTGGGTGTCTCTGGAGACAAGCTGAGCCCAGCAGCTGGAGGAAGACGCATGTGGCCGTGCTCCGGAA
>NW_011494773.1:1634525-1650418 GCF_000754665.1 Bison bison bison | reverse complement strand
TGGAGTCCTGGAAGGTGACGAAGATCAGGTCCAGACGCTTCAGCCGCGCGCGGTTGAGCTCAGCGTTGAACTCATCAGTCAGCTGCTCCTCCAGCTCGCTGTAGTACTGTTCTGCGTCCACCTAGTGGGCCAGACGTGGGCCTCAGAGCTGGAGCGGCCAGGGCTCCAGGAAGGCCGCCTCTCTTCCCCCGGGGCGCAGGCCAGAGCGGGGCGGGGATGGGGGTGTGTCTTGGTTCCATCCCCAGCTCCCTAGGAAGCCTGGCAAAAAAGCTCAGGACCCCAGGTGGGCTCCCAGGTCCCAGCTCTCCAGAAGGAAGAGGCTGTCACTTTGAAACAAGTTCCCTGCTCTTAGATCTGGGGAAAGGGAGGCTTCCCCAGGGGTGAAGGGGTGCCTTTGGCCTCGGGGTGGACTCCGGAGAAGCGACAGCCTTTTCAAGCGCCTGCAGCCTTTTCAAGTGAGGGAATCGTGCTTTTTTTCTGAACTGGCTAGATGAGTTCAGTCCCGCCAAGGCCTCCTTCTAGCCACATGGGCGGGGCGATAAGATGGAGCCCACGGCTTTCCAATGTTCCCGTCCCAGCTCCTTCCCCCGAGGCCGGGCAGCCTGCTGAGTC
Source organism: Bison bison bison (assembly GCF_000754665.1). NCBI lineage: Eukaryota > Metazoa > Chordata > Mammalia > Artiodactyla > Bovidae > Bison > Bison bison. The sequence goes on along the minus strand of NW_011494773.1, from coordinate 1,649,806 downwards.
CTTGCTGGTCCTCCCCACCAAGCCCCGAAGGGAGCAAGAACCAGCCCCGTCCTGGATCACTCTGGGAGGGGGAGGCCCCGAGAAAGGCTCCTCTGCCTTCTCAACAGGGAGACAGAACATGCTGGAAAGGAGAACGTGAGCCAGGGGCTGCTCTGAACGGAGTCTGCGGCCCAAGGATGCAGGCCTGGGATACCGCCGGGGGCCGTGGATGGAGCCTGGAGCCCCGGTGCCCCAGCCCCTGTGACGCGCCCCAGATGTCCGTGCCAATTACCTCTTTGAAGCAAGCCCAGCACCTGCAGAAGCACAGCCGGGAGCAGGGGTGGACCTTGATCATCACCTTCCCCTTCTTCTTGGCCTTGGCGGTGTAGTAGAGCCGGCCCCGCATCGCGTGGCGCCTGCCAGCCAACAGGTGACACGGTGAAGGGTCTCGAGGTCAGAGGCCGAGCAACAGCCTCCCCTTCCCTCCCCGCCCCAGATCCAGACAGGTCTCACCGCAGACTCACCTCTGATCGTCCAAGTCAATCAGGGTCCTGACATCATAGCAGAAGTGGACTCTGGTCACTACGCACCCTGGGTAGGCCTCGCTGAAGCCAGGAACAAAGATGATGAGGCAGCCTGCGGGGCTGGGGACTTCCCCTTTCCCTAGAGCTACAGCCCACAGGGCTGAGGGGCACAGCTCCCAGGGGTTCCCGGTGCTTGGATGGTAGAATCCACCCCCTGGCTCCTAAGCCTGGACATCAGGGTTGATCCCTGTTAATGAGAGATTTGCCACATCCTTCCCAGATGACACAGAACAGGGCCAGGGAGCAGAGCTGGACATTGCTGCTCACGGACAGATAATTAGCTTCTAGGGTTTGGAACTCAGGTCACAGAAGGGGCCACAAGATAAGACGACCTGTTCTAGACTGGGCACCGCGGCTGGAGGGTGACCGGGAGGGGGCCATCCACGCCTCAGCCCACCCCGCCCCACTTACTGAAAATGCTTAATGATGATCTCTGGGTCTTGGATGTCCGTGGGGACATAGGTGATCATTAGTGTCCTGGTGACCTAGGTGGGGAAGGTCAATGGAGAAAGAAGATTGCTCACACAGGAATCCTGGGTCTTCCGGTGGCCCTCAACCACCTGGAGCAGGTCATCTACTCACATCAGGCTGCCTCCTTGCTGGGTAAGCCAGGTGCCAGCTTCCCCACCCAGCCCACATCCCTGAGGTCAGCAGGCAGGCAAGCTACACCTCTGTGCATCCTGTGCCCCGTGCTCCGCCCGCCCCCCACACCGGGAGACCCCTTGCCATGGATGGCTGTAGTCAGGGGAGGAAGAGTCAGAGGCTGCAGGGAGAGGTGGAGGGCTCAGGGACGACCAGAGCTCCATGACCTGCAAGGGCAGCTCATGCTGTCTTGCTGACCTCCGGGCTCCACTGTTCCACGTGATGCCCATCTCGAGGGGACATCCCTATCATCAGACCAGGGATGGGGAGTTGGAAGGTCAGCTGGACTGTGGGGAGGGAATGGGGAAGTCCCTCAAAGTTCACATGTTACTCTGTGAGTGGGACGTGTCTTCCTGAGCCATCGCCTCGTGGCCAGCATCTGTAAACTGTGCTGCTAGAGAGGGGAGTCTGGGCGGAAGCTTCTGGTGACAAGACAGAAAGCTGATGTGGCCGAATCCAGATGGGCCAGGAGTGTCTAAGCCTCCTGGCAGGCTGAGACATTCAGGGTTACCTTTCAGGGGTGTGTGCAATTGCATTCTGGGGTGTGTGCAATTGTGTTCTGGGGTGGGGTAAAGGGAATCTGTCCTTTAGGATGAAAGGCTTGAAGAAGCCCATCTCTCTTTTATCTGCCATCTTCCCTCGCGCTAGGAGACTCTACCTGCCTAGTGGTCCTTCCTGGGATCACCTCCCAAATAAGTGAATACTACTCAAACCCTTGTCCCAGGTTCTGCTTGGGAGGTGGGATGGGAGAAATACAAACCAAGACAATGAGAACACAAAGAGGCAGCCCATGCGTTTCTGACCTCAGGGAGATGGTAGAAGGGCCAGGAGTTGGACGCAAGAGTGGGCAAAGTAGTCAAAGTATCTACCCACTGGGAGCACTGGCCACTGAAGATGGAGATCACCCCCGCCACAGTTAAGCCTTCAGTTTTCCAGTGGTGGGGAGGTCCAGGGGTCCTTGGAGAGGGTCCAGGGCAGCAGGGGTGTAGCAGGAGGATGTACTTGGGGGCAGCTATTCACCAGCTGGTTTGGAAGGGTCTCAGTGGTTTCACAGCCCAGACAAATGTGCCAGGTGACAATTCCCAGGGATAAGCAGAGGAGGCCTCCCTGATCGGGCAAGACTGCCTGGTGTGCAGACCACGACAAGCTGGGATGCTTCTGAAGGCTGGGAGTGGGATGGTCCAGCTTAGGGGGGGTGGCAGGGGGAGGGGCTCTAGGCGAGAGGGCATGGTCCTGGTAGTTCTTTTCACTTACTCACCGCATAGCTTTTCCTGGGCACAAATCCTAAGCAGTGATGAGTCATGAAGAGGAGGTTGGTGATGAAGTATAAGAAAGCAAAGATGCTATGTAGCCACAGGAACTTACTCCTGCCAAGAATGAGACACGGAAGGTGTGAGACCCCCACCCCACCTCCTCCCCCCTCCCAAGGGCCACCCTCCAGTGCCTCCAGACACTCAGGCACCTTGGAAGGGGATGGAGAAGGGGCTGTCCACTCCAACGAATGAAGGCTAGCGTTGCTCGACCGTTCACTATATGCCAGACGCAGGGTGGGAGCAGATGCTCTGTGTACATTTTCTCACTAGACTCTTGGACCGTGTGAGTGCGGTGCTGTGAATGTCTTTGTTTTACTCGTAGGGAAACAAGGGCCAGAGTGCCTGCCCAAGGCTACTCTTGGCCGTGGCGGTCCCAGGAGGGGAGCGCAGAACTGCAGAAGCACTTACACTCTTCATACCGTGTCACGTTGCCCCCTGCCCACCCCCCACACCCCCTGCCACTGCACAGCTGACCATGAGGCCAAGCAGAGCAGGCCTGCAGAAAGGAGGGCCTGCAGATTCGGCTCACCTCCCTGGGGCAGGAAGTGTTTGGGTCCCGGGGCTCTGCACTCACGTGAGGCTGTCCCAAGGCACCAGGCCAGGAAGGCTGCTCAGAAACAGGGCCCGCCTTATTTGGTGCAGTTTGAGGACAGAGAGGCTGCCTGGCTTCAAAATATCTCATCAGTGTTCCCCCGCCCCACCTCCTCCGCCTGGCCTTTCACTTCACTTTTCCCGTCTGGCTAAATGCCTCCCTCCTCAGTTTTCTCAGAGAGGGCAAGGTGACATGGTCCCTGAGGGACGCTCCGGCTCTCTGGATTTAGGAAAGTTGAAAGGGCTCTTGGCCGCCCTATTAGACTTCACTTCTTGTTGGAAGTTGTGGGCACCGCACTTATACCAGCGACTGGGCGGGGAGAAGCTGCTTAAGCTCTGCTCTGGCGCCGCCAGCACCCGGGGCGGAGCTGGCGAAAGGGGGCCCAGCCTTTCTGGTGCTTTTGGAGTTTGGTGGGGTTCGCAGGGGTGCAGGGTCAGAAGATGGGGTGGGGTAAAGGGAGGTGGGGTTAGGAGCGCGCAAGCCCACTCACACCTGCTGGAAAGGCTGCTTCGGCTCTGTCAGGAAGCCAGCCATGAGCCCTGGGGGGCTTGTTGTCTCAGCCGAGACCAGCAGGGCCGCGTCTGGGTCCTACAGATTGCTCTGGCCACCCGAGGGGTTGGCTGATGTTAACGTCCACAGGCTCCTGAACCATGAGGGCTGGAGGGGCCTTAGAGCTCATGTCCAACAGCCTTTCCGCCACCACGGACGAGGGATGAAGCTCACAGCAGGGTGCTCTGCCCCAGACCCAGGGCCGGCTAACAGCAGAGCCGGGGCAGGAACCCAGCTCCTCTGGGTCCTTAGTCTCGTGGCTGTAGGCATCAGGTCTGTGCTTCACTCAGTTCCTTGAGGCCTGAGCTGAACTCTTTTGTGGGCAGAGGAAGCAGTACCTTAAACCTCCACTTACTACAGTGCTTCTGCCTATCGGGAGCTAGACATAACCAAGCAAAGAGGACCACCTTGCTGGGACTTCAGGAGTGACTGGTTTAGCTAGTTCCATCCATTACAGAGATGGGGACACGGAGGCACCAAGAACACTTCTCACGAAGAGAAGGCAGTGTCTGGCATCCCACTTGGGACCTGGGTTCCCAAAGAAACCAGGCCTTTCTCGTCAGCAAAGAGGAGCCCATGTTTTAGACTCACCATCAGACCACCTCTCCCCACCAACATCCACCCCCTCCCCTGCCCCGGCCAGTAGAATGGGAGGTAAGAGGATCAGGTACCTACTCTGTGGAGACATTGACAATTGTGGTCCGGCCAAAGTGACTATCCCGGTCTGAAAGAGAAGAAGGTTGCCAACCTCAAGCCTGGCTCCTCAACTGGTTGGGCACCAGACCCTAGAGTTCCCGAGTGAATGCCTGGGGCCTAGAAATGCTTGCCTACTTCCTGCGCTTCCTTTTAGTTCCCCAGAGCTTGTTGCAGGAGACGCAAGAGACATGAGTTCCATCCCTGGGTCGGGAAGATCCCCTGGAGTAAGAAATGGCAACCCACTCCAGTATTCTTGCCTGGAGAGTCCCCATGGACAGAGGAACCTGGCGGGCTGCAGTCCACAGGGTTGCAAAGAGTCAGACACGACTGAGCGACTAAGCTCGAGCACCAGTGGCCGAGGAGAAACAGGTGGAAACCTGAGCGATCAGCGCACGCCTGGCGCCGTCTGGACATTTACACACCACCCAGTTGTACGGCCCTCGTTCAGCTCTGTGTCTGCGCTCACTAGTGAAATTTTGGCTGCTATTCACTGAGCACCCACTACAGGCAGCGTGCGAAGCACGTGACATGCATCGTCTTTATCCCTATGACCATTGAGGAAACCACGGCCTGGGGACATTGTATAAGATGAAATAATCTTCTGGGAAGCAGATGTGGGTAAACGGTGGGGAACCATAAGTTTTCAGTCTCTGAAGGCCAACCCTCCTCACCCACCACACTACTGTGTCAAAATCTACCCTGTTAGGAGAAATGTTGATGGACTCCAGATGAGAAATTCTGCCCCTACGACGCTGCGTCCACCGGAGTGGGTACAGCCAGAGATCCGGTCCAGGGATCTTGGCAGTGGGTCACACGCCATAACAAGGCCTCCACGAACACCTGGCCAGGTACAGTGTGGGTCATGGATCATGGATAAACATTCGGTCTTAGACTGAATTACACTATCTGCCTTCTCTGCGCCAGACCCTGGGCCAAATTGGTACCCAGAGAGGTATCACCTGTGGTTTCCACGTGAGGGAACCAGAAGCACAGGTTGCCTAAGGTCCTATAACTAATCCTGAGAAGTGCAACTAGAAGTTAGAGTTTGAGATGCCCAAGCCCCAAGCTCTGTCCCACCAGCTGGGTTGCCTCTTAGGTCTAGCAGGCTGGGCTCAGGGTCCACAGAGCTCCACATACCCAGAACATCTCCAGTGTAGTTGATAGGCAAGATGATGCCCAAGGAGGGGATGCAGAGGATGAGGATAAAGATGATGAGGTGGTACTGGAACATGATGTAGATCCGGGCATCGTCTCCACACCTGCTAATCAGATCTTCATTCCTGGAGGAGACACAGAGATGGGGACACTGCTCAGGGGCCAGTGTGGCCACAACTCAAGTCAGGGGCGGAGGGAGCAAAGGGCGAGGAAATGACCGCCCCATGCCCACGTCTTCATCTTCAGAAACATCCCTCTTCTCAAAACTTGTTAGGCCTGAAATGGGTTTCACTGAATTTCATAGGCGTATCAAAGAAAGAGGCTGCAGATAACGCACTTGGGAATCCAGAAGCACTCTTAAATCAGGCATTGATTTCCTCTTTTATTGCTTCTTCAAACATTCCTCGTGGCTGCCATGGTACAGGTACTGAACAAACCGTTAGTGATAACAAGATTCATCCTATTTTTCAAAAAGCTGCTCCTTAAAAACCACAATGAGCTAAAAACTTCAAACGACAATGAGCTATCACTCCATACTGCCAGACTGGTCAGCATCGGAAACTTGGTGAGGCAGGTTCTGAGAGGAGGTGCTGGTGAGGGTGTGGGGTGCTGGGAGCTCTCTCATACTCATGGGTACTGACTCTGGCAAGGCCACTTTGGATAACAGTTGACATTATCCATAGAAATCGACTATATGTACACCCTATGGCCTAACAATTCTACTCCTAGGTTTAAAACCAACAGAAATACATGCACATGGGCATTAAGAGACAAGGATGAGAATCTCAGAGATGCATTATTTGTAATGGCCCCGAACTGGAAAGAACCTAAATGTCTTTCAAAGGTGGGATGGACACAAGAATGAAATACACACGCAGTGAGCTGCATACATCACATTATGCATGAACGCAATGTAACACTATACACAGATAAAAATGGATGAGCACAGCTGAACCCCACACACGTAATGTGGAGTGAAAGAGGACACACACAAACAATACATGCCTTATCATAACATACAAAGTTCAAAAACAGGCGATCCTGAACTGAAGAGTTAGAAGTCAGGATGCTGGTTCCCTCTGCAGAGCAGGGAGGTGTTAGGAGATTGGGAGGGTGCAGGAGGAGAGCTTCTGGGGTCTTGGCAATGCTCTAATCTTTATCAGGAGGGAGGCTGTGATAACTGAGCTGGACATCTATTTTTTGGGCACATCTCTGCATGTTTGTTAACTCCAGTTAAAAATTTTAAAAGCAACACATGCTTATAATAGAAACTTCGGAAAATACGAAAGAAGAAAATCATTCGCCTACAATCTCATCAAACCTAAGACAATGGGTATTAATCATTTTGGTCAATTTCCTTTAGTTTCTTATTATATTACTGGTTTACCTTAGTGACTGTAGGATAAACAGCATTTAGTGGCTCAGATGATAAAGAATTTGCCTGCAGTGTGGGAGACCTGGGTTCGATCCCTGGGTCAGGAAGATACTCTGGAGAAGGGAATGGCTGCCCACTCCAGTATTCTTGCATGGAGAATTTCAAGGACAGAGGAGCCTGGTGGGCTACGGTCCATGGGGTCACAAAGAATCAGACACAACTGAGCGACTAACACTTTCACTTTTTTCCCACTTTCCTTCATTTCACATTTAATCTGGCTGCTGCTGCTGCTGCTAAGTCACTTCAGTCATGTCTGACTCTGTGCGACCCCATAGACAGCAGCCCACCAGGCTCCCCCGTCCCTGGGATTCTCCAGGCAAGAACACTGGAGTGGGTTGCCATTTCCTTCTCCGATGCATGAAAGTGAAAAGTGAAAGTGAAGTCTCTCAGTCGTGTCCGACTCCCAGCGACCCCATGGACTGCAGCCCACCAGGCTCCTCTGTCCATGGAGTGCAAAGTACTGCAGTGGGGTGCCATTGCCTTCTCCATATTTAATCTTAAGTGTTTTCTAACAGTTTAACATTTTGTCTAAATATTTTTATAACTGCACAGTAATAATGGTGACAATGGCCTGTTTGTGGATTCTTAGTTCACACTTAGCCCCAAGGTGCACACCTGCCCTGCCATTGGTGCACGTACCATAGTTTACTCACCCTTGCCCTCTGATCAGACTTGAAGGTGGTATGCAACTTATAGCATCCAGTCCAATATTCAGGTTTATTTTTCAACAATACTACAATGTACAGCATGTCTTCAAGGCTTTCAATATCACCATTTCAGTAATTTAGAGCTCTCAACCTTTTTTTTAAACTTCAAGCTGTTAAAACACTTCCTGCCCTGCATTTGAGAATTAAATCCCAAGAATGGGGTGGATGAGGAGTGGTGAGAAGGGAGTATGAGGGGAATATCCCCCTGCAGGCTTGGGGTGCCCAGATCTGCTCACATGATATAAATAGTGTGCCTGAGGCAGGGTGAGAGCCTCCAATCAGATAGCGAGAGCAGATGGGACCGAGAACACAAGAATATCGTTTCTGGACTAGCAATTCCCTCTGCCCCTACTGGGCTCATTGCTCCATCTGCACCGGAAAACCCAGGCTATACTCAGCAGCCTATGTTACAGTTCTAAGGGAAGCCTGAATTTTTGAGCCTATCTATATTCCTCTATTCAACTCTGTCCTCTTCCCACCGTTCTTTAAAGTGCAGCCCCCATGACGTTCCAGGCACCACCCTCTCTCCTACTCATGATGAATTCTTGTCTGCTCGAATCGCTTCCTGTCCTCTACCTCTTACTGGAGACTCGCTGTACCTGGCATCCTTCTCTTTCACCTTTAAGGCCTCCTCTCTCTACAGCCACCCCAACTTCTTCCCTTTCAACGACAGCCAGGTTCAAGTGTCCATGTTTCAGTCTTAGAAAAACCCGAGAAGCTCCTCAAGCATCTGGGAAGCTCCTTCACCAGCTTCCCTTCGAGTTCCATCCAATATCCTTACGTCCCGGTCCCACCCACTTCTTGAAAAAAGGTGACTTCCTTTCTCAGCCTCTACTCCTTGGACGTCTCCTCATGCTGGACCTGCCCTCCCAGGGGAGACCCAAGTCTTCAAAGTCGACTTCCTTTCCTGAGCACTCGTTCTAGTCCGGCTCGTGGGGTTGGAGGCTGCAGAGCACACCATGTCTGGAGCCTCGTGCCTGCCTGGTTACAGCGAGCTGCTGCCCTAAAGAATGCTGCCTTTTCCTCCTGCCCCAGCTATTCTCTCCCTCACATCCTTTCTTATCTTGATCCCTTGGGTGAACCATCTGCTCCCACGACTTCAACCACAACCTCTTTGCTCCCATATCCCAAGTCTAAATTTCCAGCTCCAACCTTTCTCCTAAGCTTTATTTCTGTTTTTCAATAGCTTGACCATCAATTCCCATACTTGCCCTGGTTCTGTGTTATCAATTTCCCAACTCATTCTATCTCCTCACCTTCCACCTAATGGTATCACCGCCCTTCCCAGAAACAAGACCTCGACTTCTCCCTCTTTCCTAACCAGGTGGAAGCCAGGTGGAAACCACGACCCGTTGACAGTCGCCCAGAGCCTCCCTTCCCATGTCTCCTCCACGTCAATTCCCTGGTCATCACCACCTCTCACCTGGACACTGGGAAAGCCTTCTTAGCTGCTTGCATTGCCTTTGGCCTCTTCCAACTGCCATTCACCCCTCAAACTTCTGCCTACAAACAGACATCATCCTGAGTTTCCTGCTCAAAAACAGGCACTGTCTTTCTGCTGCCTGTAAGTCAAAAGCCAAGATTCTCGGGATGGCAGTCAAGATCCCCACTGATCCTTCCGGCCCAATCTTTTATCTCCTTTCTTTCTATGTACTCCTGCTTCTAGCACACCACAAGATTTACCATCTCTGGACACTCTCTCCCATCTCCATCTCCAATCTTTGCCCCAAGAGTCCTTAATTTCTGATTGGGCCCTCCATATCACAATGACCAAAATTCTTCCCATTCTTCAGGGCCTCGCTCAAAACCATGCTTCTTCCAAACCCCGACATTGGAATTAAGTTCTCATTCTCCAAAATGCCTTTTGCACAGCAGTTATGTGCTTCCTGTGAGAACTTCTGTGTTGTGGGTCTGGTTAACCTTTGTGTTTTTGATTAGACTGAGTGGGCTTTGTGCCCTGGGTCTTTGGCTTCTGCAGGAAGGGAGGGTCATGAAATGGATGAGAGACTGCAGGTGAACTTTTATGTTTCTCTTAATGAAACTGCATTTATGCAAGCTTGCACATGCTTTTCAAAATAAAGCAAAACTAGAGAAAGTGCCAGGAAATAAGTCTTCCCTCCACTCCCCAACATGGGGCTAAAGGTCCTAACCCCCACACAAACTAGTTGTATCACTTCCTGGGGACTCCAGTGAAAGATAAAGGAAGAAGAAAGGCCAAGACCATGGGGAGTCCTCCATCAGGGCTGGGGCTCAAACACCAGAGACTGCCAGTCCCAAGGCCAGCTCTGGATTCCCAAGGGCCAGTCAGGATGCCCTGCACCCCTGTGGGGGTCCCAGGTCTGGGGAAAGAGAGGTGCTCCGGTGTGGCTCGTGTGGGTTGGGATGGGGTCTGGGGGCAATATCTGAACGCTCCCAGCAAGGCTCTTGAATGGTGGACGTGGAGACACACGATGGAAGACACTCTAAGAGCCTTGGCAAAGAACCAAATGAGCAGGTCCAGGCGGACCCCTGTGCAGTGGCCTCTGAGGAGCAGTTAGGCAGCCCCCTAAGGCAGGCATCCCAGGCAAGGCTGGACCCTGGAGGAGGGGGTCAAAGGACGAGAAGAGCAGGCTGGATGGGAGCTATTTAGGGAGCACCCAGGAACATACAGGGCTCTGAGATGGAGACAGAGCTGTGTGCACACAAGTAAGTGTGTACGCACATACATGTTCATGCAGTAGAGAGAGAGAGCTCTGACAAGAGTCAGAGACTGGTTGGGATGAGGCAATCAGGAGATGACAGGCCTGGCGGGGGGGGGTCTCTCTTCTTGCCAAGGGCGTCTGACACTAAAGAGATCCAGAAGATGCCGTGGGCCAGGGGTTATCCCTCCAGAGTGGGCACAGAGGCTGGGAGACAAGGCCTGCCCTTCTCTCCAGTGGTTTTGGTTTTTTCCACCTTGGCAAATACGAGGAATGACGTTCACAGGGGAAAAGCAAACAACACATGGGAAGGACTTCTTTTTCCTCGTGTGGCCCTCATAAAAGCATTTTTACAAGCCTGTGAAAGGGGTCCTTTCCTGGGAACTGTGGCAGAGGGAAAACGGGCTGCGGGCACCCCGCAGTTTCCATTTCACCAACTGGAAAGCATCCTTTTTCCCCCGGGCTGGGCTGCGGGGGGCGGCCGGGAGTGGGGAGTGGAGGCTGGCGCACAGAGTTCAGGCCCCAGGTCCGGTCCTGTGGGGAAGGAGACCCGCCCCCCACCCTCCAGCAGATGAGGCCCCGCGGCTCAGAAAATTCAGGCACTTACTTCATGGTGATGGTGTTGAAAAACCAGGAATAGAAGCCCTGGGGGGGAAAGGAGAGAAAGTGTGAGAAACCCACCGCTGGGACGTCCAAGGCAGCCAGGCAGTGTCCGGGGCTTCCTCCCCAGGCAAGGCCCGGACGGGAATCGGTGCTGAGGGGGATGTCTTTCCGGAAGTCGGGCATCCTGTGACAGGAAGTGGGGGCCTGGGGGGGGCCTTGGACTGGAGGGAGAGAAGGCACTCTGGGGTGGACATCAGTTGCTTTCTGTTTGTCTCTCATTGCTTCCCTCTGGGAAATGCCCCTCCCCCGGCATGTGGCCCAGTGGGCTGTCCCTCAGGAAGGCTCCTGCCAGTTGACCAACAGAAGCATGACCCAAGTGGGGCCAAACAGAGTGCTCTTAAGGGAACTGACATGGCATGGCTTCTTCTGGGTTCTTGCCTCTCGGTCAACACCAGGCCGCCTGGAGGGGCTTGGTGAGTCTCTGATGCCACACGCAGTAGTCTGCCTGCGACAAAAGCCCAGCCAGACGAAGAAGGATCAGAGAGGGATCCTGGTGGCAATGCTGGATTTCCTGGATCCAGCTGGACCTGAAACAGACACCTCTAATTTCTCCACACTCAGGCCACACATCACCCTTTTGTTATAACTGTGAGCGGGAGCTGGTTTCTTCTTCTGCACCCGAGAGTTCTGTTGATTATGCCTTTCTCTCAGGGTCTTGCTGTCTGGAGTTCCCGGGTGACGAGAAAAGGTGGCCTTGGCCAGAGACTCAGGGCGGGGGGAAGCCTGGAGAGGGGTCAGCTTAGGAACTGTGTGCTAAGATGGGTAGAGGGCCATGGCTGTAAAAGCCACCAGATGTGGCAGCTAGTTAAGTTGCTCTGATGCATGCTTGCTTCTGAGATTCCGGAGGGTTTGGCAAAACCTTAGAGGAGGTTGCAGTTCCTGATTGACCCCATTTGGGTCATGAGCACATCAGTGAACTGGGCAGCCCCCCTCTCAGTTGAACCACGTGCATTACAGAATAGGTATTCAAAATGCGGTGCTAAAGAAGACTCTTGAGAGTCCCTTGGACTGCAAGGAGATCAAACCAGTCAATCTGAAAGGAAATCAACCCTGAATATTCATTGCAAGGACTGTTGCTGAAGCTGAAGCGCCAATACTTTGGCCACCTGATGTGAAGAGCCGACTCTTTGGAAAGGTCCCTGATGCTGGGAAAGATTGAAGGCAGGAGGAGAAGGGGTAACAGAGGATGAGATGGCTGGATGGCATCACCGACTTGATGGACATGAGTTTGAGCAAGCTCCGGGAGTTGGTGATGGACAGGGAAACCTGGTGTGCTGCAGTCCATGGGGTCACAAAGAGTTGGACATGACTGAGCGACTGAAGAACAACACATTTCCCAAAAGGAAGCAAGGAGAGGCTGGTAAACACGAAACAAAAGGAAGTTCCTTGCTACCTTCGGTGTAAGGCCCACCTTCCAGGCCTTCTCACTGTGTTGGGTGGGTTGACAGTGGGAATGCATGTTGGGGGAATCATTCCCCTAGCTATGACCTAGGGAACTAAAACAGGGATAAAGGCCTGGGTATGACGCAGAGCAATGAAGGGACAGGGTACGACGGTGGCAGTGGAGACTGGGCAAGTCTAAGGCAGGGGGTTAACTGCTAGACCAAACTGGGCTTGACTCTCAAGGCTGGCCACCCCTCCCCACATGGAGAGCCTTTCCCCACCACCCACCGTTGGGCCAGCTCTCAGTTCATTAAGACAGCAGGCAGGCTTGCTGACAGACCCTCGTGGTTGTGTGGAGCGGAGGACCATGAGTGAAAGGGCAGAGGTCGAGAGTGGAAGTGTGGTCTATACACTCGTGCAGAGTGCACGGACACAGCTGTGTGAGTGACCATGTATGGATCCGTTTTCTCTCTCTCTCTCTCTCACACACACACTTCCCTGCATACACACCACAGCTCTGAAAGGCATAAACCATTCTGAAACCTTTGCAGCTAAACAGCAGGCCTAAGAAGCAGACGTATCTTCTCTCTTCTCCCCGCCCTGAGGAAATGGTCACAGGCTCCCAGGAGCCTGCTCAGCTGGAAAGACTGACAGTGGTCAATCCACCCACCTCGGTGGCCCCATCCTCCCCGATCCTGCCACGCCTGTCCCGACTTGCTCACGGCACTATGGGAAGACCGGTTGGCTTCACTCATGCCGCTCAGCCAGGCTAGGGGCTCGCTGCCTGCCTGGGACCCCTCACCACACTCTCCCTCTGTGTGTAATTTATACCCTCATCTGTTTGACTGCTCCGCTGCTGCCATAATGATTTATCTTCTAGATATTTTTAAAATAAAATGTCACTGTGCAGGAAAAAATCACTACAAAGGTAAAGCGATGTTTCCAAAGGTAAATCTGAGAATCACCTTGCAAGGTAGGTGTGACCTCATTCGACAGAGGAAACCTCCAAGACACGAACTGTCTGAGGCTCCCGGCCTGGCCTGGGGCAGGTCTTGGCAAGGAAAGGGACTGGGTCTCTTGGAGGGATGAAAATGGAAGGAATAGGGCTCTACCTACTCCCTGCCTCCAGCAAATATGTATCAGATACTAATGACATGGCAGGGTGGACCAGGTGCTGGGACAATGGCAAGTGAGACCAGACGACACTGGTCTCGAGGGGGGAAGTGGGAACACTTGACTGATTGCAGAACAGGGAATTGTCACAGTTTGGGCTAAGAGCACTGAAGAGAAGGAGTGCGTTTTCCATGAGGCTATAACAAGAGATTGGGATCCAGAGAAGCGGACAAGGATCCCGGGAAAGTAGTGTTTGAGCTGAAATCTGAACAGAGCGTGGGTGTGTTACCCAGAGAGGGGCCAGTGGGGAGGGGGAGAGCAGGTGATGGGTGTGAGGCGAGAAGGAGGGTCAGAAAGATGGCCAGTGTGGTGGAGGGTGGGGCAGTCGGGAGGAAAAAGAGAGATGGGACAGGTGGGCAAGAGGCCCAACCACAAGCCCATGGCAGTTGATTCCAAGAGCATTAGGAAGCCATTGAAAGCTTACACAGGGGACCCTGTGTCCCTGTTCATGGAGTTCACTCTGGATGGAGTAGGGGGCACGTGTGGACCAAAAGAGATTGGTTAGAGGCTACCATGCTCACCCAAACCAAAGACTGATGGAAGCTGGACTGAGGGATGGTGGGAGAGGTGGAGAGAAACAAAACTGGGAAGGCGCAAGCGACACAATTAGGTAACAAGCCAGCCATGCCCAGGGGCCTGGATGAGAGCAGCAACACATACCTGAGTGGGTGATGGGAAGAGTCTGAGACCAGGGGTCCAGGGACAGGTGGTTGTGGGGGTGAAAATCACAGCATATTGAATCCGAAATGCCCTTACAATATTTTGAAGGCCACTGGATAAATGGGGCCAGAGCTCAGAGGAAGGTTTAGCTGGAGATAGGAATTTAGGAGGGATCCATGTAGAACTGGGGACTTCCCTAATAGCCCAGTTGGTAAAGAATCCGCCTACAATGCAGGAGACCCCAGTTTGATTCCTGGGTCGGGAAGATCTGCTGGAGAAGGGATAGGCTACCCTCTCCAGTATTCTTGGGGTTCCCTGGTAGCACAGCTGGTGAAGAATGTGGGAGACCTGGATTTGATCCCTGGGTTGGATCCCCTGAGGAAGGGAAAGGCTACCCACTCCAGTATTCTGGCCTGGAGAATTCCATGGACTATATAGTCCATGGGGTCGCAAAAAGGGGGACCTGATTGAGCGACTTTCACTTTCGTGTACAACTGAAGTCGTGAGTGAGTATGGATGACACGGCTTGGGGCTGGGGAGTCTCCTGGCTTGGAGGCGGCACCGACAGAGGGAAATCCCGGAGAGCAGGATGCCACGGAAGCAGCCGGAAGTGCTTTCCTCTGTTCAAGAAGGGAAGGCGGCTCTGAGAGATGAGATGAGAAGCGAACCGAGGAGCGGCCTTTGGGTTTCGTGACCTGGGGCTGTGTGTGACCCCGGGGCTGTCTGGGTGGGAGCCACGGGTGAGAGGGGGGTGAGGAGTGGAGGTGGCAAGCCAGACCTCTCTTCTGAGTTCCGCTTAAGACCACCCAGCCCTGAGCGCCACGCAGAGCACGTTAGCTCCTCCCCGTCGCGTGGCGGGACCCCTTGCTGCCTTTATCCTATGTGCCCTAACCACCACCATTCTCTTCCGCCCCAGGAGGCAGCTGGGGTCAAGTCTCTGTGTTTCCGCTGGGGAAACAGGCTTGGCAAGGTTGAGGCGTTTGTCCGAGGTCAGGCTGCCGGGAGCGTGTGCTGTGGCCCCTGCCCGCGAGCCGGCGCGTCCTGCGCGTGCCCGGGCCGCCTATCCAGGACC
>NW_011494773.1:1623671-1634213 GCF_000754665.1 Bison bison bison | reverse complement strand
AGGAGCAGACACACCAGCTCTGGGCATTTTGGGGAATCATGATCCAGACTGTCTGAGACCTGAGAAGAGTGGCCTTGGGTCCAGAGAGGGCTGCCCTCCGGAAGTCACCTCTGTGCTGGGAGGGACGAGCGGGGTGGGGGTGGTAATGAGATGCCACCTGCTGACACCTGTGCGGCTTGGGCACGGGTCAGAGCCGTGTCCTGGTCGCGGCAGCACATGCCCCGAGGAAGCTGGATCCCCACCCCGGCCCCTCCTCACCTGTCATTGTGTATCAGCAGAGCCAGGCGCCCGTAGTCCCACGCGGCTTTCCGGAGGAAGGAATAAACCAAGACGATGACCTGCGGGCCAGGAAAGGGGCAAGAGTGTTCACAGACGCCTTCCCCTCGACTCACCCCTGCATTCCCAAGGGTGAGGGCCCCAAGGGCTCCCCTCTGGGTGGCCAGCTCTGTCAGGGTAGGGGTCATGCCTTTTTCAAGGCCCAGTGCCCAGCAGCATCCTGGCACAGAGGGGTTGCTCAGAGTTGGTTGAATGAAGGTGGCACGTTTAGAACAATGAACGAGAGGTCTCCTTGAAGAAACCATCAAGGGGCCAGATGGGAGGCTCAAGGGCACTGGCCAAGGGGGGACCTTCGGACAAGGGTGCAAGAAAGAGAATCAGGGATTTGGCTGTACCCAAAGACCCCTCTTCTCCAAGGTGCACCCACCCCGGGCCGCCCTGGGCAGGCTGACCTTCAGTTGGTTCCCGCCGCTGTGGCTGGTGGGACACAACTACAGACAGCTGGGGCCCTTGTATCCCTTGGGAAAGCTGGACCATGTGCCCCAGTGAGACCCCTCTGGTTTGCCCTCCGCAGTGCCCAGCACTCACCACCCACAAGATGATGTTGAGGAACAAAACAGTAGGGATGCCCCCAAAGGGCTGCCCCTTTAGGACGGTGTTCCGAGAGCTGAAGCAGTCGTCCACCGTGAAGTTCCGGGGCTTTCCCACCATGTTCAGGCTGCTCGGCAAGACAGTCATCCTGGGAGGCTCCCTGCTGGAGAGGGGTCCCCAGGTCAGACTCGAGGCCCCCCTCCCCCAAACTGTGCAGGATACAGAAGCCTGTCGGGGAGCTGGGAGGGGTACGCTGAGCTTATAACTGGTCAAGGCAAGCTCAGCCCTCAGACGGCACGCAGGCCTGTCCCGTAAGAGACCAACTTCCTCAAACCCAGGGCCGAGATGGCAGAATAGCCCAGATACATTAGTAAACGCACATCCGGTGGGCCTTCCTACTTCCACCTCTGTGATGTTTTTCTTGAACAAACCTCACAAAGGTCTCAGGGAGAAAATATTCAGTTTGCAGGATGGAACCACCACATCACGGGACACCTGTGCAGACAGGGCCGTTAACGATCGTCTTTATCATCTTACGACTCTCTGGTCCAGTTTCCAAGGAAGGCAAATCACTTCTAAGACTAAGTAATGTAAGAATGTGGAGTACCTGGCACACCACAGGGACTCGCTATTTCACCTCAAACTTGACCAGAGAGATCAACACCCCTTCAGGGTCGTGAGCCAATGCAGTAAGCCTGAGACTCAGATGCAGGGTTCACGGTCAGGGTCATCCGCATTCTTCAGGCCTAGGTAAGAGGGGAACGTGTGAGTGAAAACTGGAGGGAACCGGCAGCTGCTTGGACATATCCCTTGTTTTGGCTCCAGACTACTACATCACACCCTAGAGATTCTTCACTCCCATTCAAGAAAAGCAGGCTGGTTCATCCAACAAATATTTGGTGAACAACTGCTTTGTGCTAGACTAATAGTAAGACCAAAAAAAAAAAAACAAACCCTCCCTTATGGAATTCTTGTGGGGAGTGAGAGTTCAGGGGTGGGAGTGAGGTTAGGATTATAAAGAGGGTGATTAGGGAAGGCCTCACAAAGAGGATGCCGTCTGAATAAAGACGTGAAGAGGGAGCAGACCATCCAGCTGTGTGGGAAGGGTGCTACAGGCAGAGCCAAAGCCCGGGGTTGGTGGATGGAGTGGCAGGGGTGGGGTGGGGGGTGTCGTGTGGTGGTGGAAGCTTGCCTGGAGCGAGGAAGAGTTAAGGGGCCAGTGTGGCTGGACAGGGGAGAGTGAAGGGCATGGGGGTGCCTGAGCAAAAGAGGGACATGAAGTGACTCATAGTTTAAAGGGGTCACTTGTACTAAGACTAAATGGGGGTGAGGGCAAGTAGAGAGGGTCAGTTGGGAGGAATTTGTGGCAAGCCAGGCAAGAGACCTTTCTGGGAAAGACTGAAGGCGAGAGGAGAAGGGGACAACAGAGGACTAAATGGTTGGATGGCATCACTGACGCAGTGAACATGAGTTTGAGTAAACTCCAGGAGTTGGTGATGGACAGGGAGGCCTGGCATGCTGCAGTCCATGGGGTCGCAAAGAGTTGGACCCGACTGAGCGACTGAACTGAACTGAATCGAGGCAAGAGATAGTGGAAGCCTGGACTGGGATGGGAGCCATGAATCAGTGAGAAGAGGGTCAGACTTTGGAAATATTTTGAAGGTGGAGCCAACCAGATTTGCTGATAGACTGCATAAGGAGCATGAAACAGAGGAGTCCAGGATGACTAAGGCTTGTGGACTAAGCAACTGGAAAACTGGAGGTGCTGTTATTGGATGGGAAAGACAGGACGTGCTGGGTGGGAGGTGCAGGGCAGGGGGGCTGGGAGCTGGGTCGTGGACACGCTGGGCAGGCGGTGGGCTGTGTGTCTGCAATGCAGAGCAGCGATTGGAAACACGACATGGGAGTGGCCGGTATGGAGACAGATCTTGGGTTTTCCTACTTACTGCTCGCCTGTCTGCCTAATTTGCCCACCATTTTATTACCCCAGGTCACTGGTTAACACATTCACACTAACGTGTTTAGCCAAATGTACAATTATTAATAGTTTATATTGAGCACAATATATTTTAAACAGTAAGCCATCTGCTGGAGAGTCAGAGTAGAAGCTATGGCATTCCTGCGGTCTCTTGGCGGATGGGGCCGGCATCTCAGCCTTCGCAGGCTCTGGGTCAGCTGCGGCATGAAATTACAGTTCTGCCGGTGGCCACTAGGGGGAGCCCTTGTTGAGGAAGCAGGTGGAAAAAGGAGGCAGGCACGTCCATTAAGTTTGAAGGCCTAGGGGAGAGATTTTGCCTACTAGAATCAGTTCTCCAGGGAGCCTCTCAATCAGGCCTGGCGGCCCAACTCAGCCACGGGTGTGCTGCAAAGAACAGACGCAGTGGTGAGTCCCCCAGACTTAGGAACCCAGGCTGTCTTTGCTGGTGGCACCCTCCCCCAGACCCCTTCTCCTCCCCTTTAAGCTCCAGATGCTCTTTCTTTATCACATATGTGTTTCGCAAGTAATTTTTCACCATCTTGCTTGCTTTTTTCATTTTTGTCACTGTATCTTTTGAAGCACCAAAGTCACAAATTTTGACAGTCCAATGTATCAAATTTTCTTTTATGGGTCATGCTTTTGGTACTGTGTCTAAGAAATCTCTGCCTAACCCAAAATCTTAAAGATTTTCCTTGATGTTTCTCTGTCTTAGAGTTTCTGCTCTTACGTAAAAATCTGTGATCCATTTTGAGTTAATTTTTGCATATGGTGTGAAGTAAGGGTCTAAGCTCATTCGGGGGAGTATGTGGCTGTCCAGTTGCCCAGCACCTTTAAAAGGAGGGGAATAGTTTATAAGCCCTTCTCTGGGCTGTCTGGGGACTGGAACCAGGCCAAGGATGTGAAAGAGCTTGGTGAGCTGCTGTCCAACCACAAGGACTCAAGACTGTTATTATTTGGTTGATACTGTGTGTGATGAGCCCAGGAAGGGATCCCTGGGCTGTGAAGAGCTCTGGTTCCCATCTGGATCTAAGAAGGTTTTGAGTTCTGGATGCTTTCTTTTTACTCATCAACTCCCACTACGTTAGTCTCTCTTATTCTGAAAGAACCGCCCCCTTTCTCCCTCCGTTTCAACCTTCCAGAAAGAAGGACTGCATACTTACTATAAGCCAGGCATCATGCCAGGCTCTAGGAGCCTGGCAGACATGGCTCCCACCTGCATGAGGCTCCCAGACTCACTGGGGAGACACAAGCACACAAGGCATATGCTTCTGAACTCCAGCACTCTCCTAGCCCAGGGCCATGGGGAGGACTCACCAAGGAGTCTACACAACCTTCTGTGGGAAAGTGACCTCTGTGCCTGGAAGCACAGTGTGGTGGGGAAGCGTGGGCAGAAGAAACCGAATTGGCAAAGACGCGGAGCAGAGACAGAGCACGGAGGTTTGGGAAAGTGAAAATGAACACTCGCGGCTCCAGTGTCAGTCGCCGGTCTGTTCTTTCATTTGTTCATTCATTCATTCAACATGAATTCATTGAGCATCTACTCTCGCCAGGCCCTGTGCAGACTCTGGAAGTACAAACATGTGTTCCTCCTCTTTAGGGAGTTCACAGCCTTTGGGATCCGGGGAGAGGCCTGGCCCAGACTGCTATTCTGCCTGGGAGGACCCAGCTACAAGGTTCCAGCTTCTAAGTGTAGAGTGGGGTGGAATCTAGCCAGCAAGGTTGGGTCAGGTGCGGGCTTTCAGCTTATCTGCAGCCCAGCCTTAAGGGGAGGTGAGGAAGGAAATGAGAGAAGACAGCCTCACCCCCACCTCACTACCATCCTCAGTTCTCTCAGCAGCAAGCAGACGCAGTAATGAGGGAGGTTGTTGCATTGCCATGGAAACACAGAGTAGCACCCAACCTTTTCTCCTCACCCCTACACCATGCCTGGACCTTCGTCCTCCCTTCTTTCCAGAAGGTGAGCATTCTGGAGGTAGAGCTAGCTCTTGTGTGTGAAAAAGAGGACAGAACGTTTTCTGGCAATCAGAGCATCAGCCCCCAAAATAATAAAACTTGAAATCCGAGGGTGTTAAAGGAGCACAGAGCAGGGCACCAATTTGCCTGGTGCAGCAGGCATCAAGGAACTCTTCTCTTTGAGCATGAATTTCACAGCAGAGCACAGGGATGCTGGCTATTCAGGGCATCTCTCTGGAGCCAGATTGCCTCGGCTTAAGTCCCAGAACCACGCTTGCTAGCTGTGTGACCCTGGACAGTGACTTCATCACTCTGAGCCTCAGTTTCCAAATCTGGAAAGTGGGGATAATAAGAGAACTGCCTCTCAGGGTTACTGTGAAGATGAAATAAGATAATTTGCACAAAGCCCTTCACATGGTGCTTGGTAATCTATGCGCTCAACATGAGCCAGTACCAAGATCCCTGTCATTAGCTTATTTGTGAGATGAGCGGCCCAGACCGGACCATTCCCAGTCTCCTTCCCCCTACTCTGCTCTGCAACAGGCAAAAGGAGAGATGGAGAGTGAGGGAAGGACTTTACTGGAGCCTCAAACTGCAGCATGTGGGTGGTGCTGCTTCTGCTCTTCCTGGACATGAAAAGTAAATGTCAGCCTTGCTTTTTGGACCCAGGAGGGGCAGCGAGAGAGGATGTTAAGGTTGGCTGGTGAGTTGGGAGTCTCAGGTCTCTTCAGTTGCACATCTTATCTGATAGGGAAGTGTGAGGCCTTCCTCACCTCCCATTTCTGCCCCACCCTAAAATAGCTACTTCTAGCTTTATTGACTACGCCAAACCCTTTGACTGTGTAGATCACAACAAACTGTGGAAAATTCTTCAAGAGGTGGAAACACGAGACCACCTTACCTGCCTCCTGAGAAATCTGTATGCAAGTCAAGAAGCAACAGTTAGAACCAGATGTGGAACAATGGACTGGTTCCAAATTGGGAAAGGAGTATGTCAAGGCTGTATGTTGTGACCCTGCTTATTTAACTTATATGCAGAGTACATCATGCGAAATGCCAAGCTGGATGAAGCACAAGCTGGGATCAGATTGCCGGGAGAAATATCAATAACCTCAGATATGCAGATGACACCACCTTTATGGCAGAAAGCAAAGAGGAACTAAAGAGCCTCTTGATGAAGGTGAAAGAGGAGACTGAAAAAGTTGGCTTTTAAAAATCAGCATTCAGAAAACTAAGATCATGGCATCCAATCCTATCACTTCATGGCAAATAGATGGGGAAACAGTGGAAACAGTGAGAGACTTTATTTTGGGGGGCTCCAAAATCAATGCAGATGTGACTGCAGCCATGAAATTACAAGATGCTTGCTCCTTGGAAGAAAAGCTATGATCAACCTAGACAGCATATTAAAAATCAGAGACATTACTTTGCCTACAAAGGCCCATCTAGTCAAAGCTATGGTTTTTCCATAGTCATGTATGGATGTGAGAGTTGGACTATAAAGAAAGCTGAGCGCTGAAGAAGTGATGCTTTTGAACTGTGGTCCTGGAGAAGACTCTTGAGAGTCCCTTGGACTGCAAAGAGATCCAACCAGTCCATCCTGAAGGAAATCAGTCCTGAATAGTCATTGGAAGGACTGATGCTGAAGCTGAAACTCCAATATTCTGGCCACCTGACGGCGAAGAGCTGACTCATTTGAAATGCTGGGAAAGATTGAAGGCGGGAGGAGAAGGAGACAACAGAGGATGAGATGGTTGGATGGCAAGACCGATGCAAAGGACATGAGTTTGAGTAAACTCTGGGAGTTGGTGATGGACAGGAAAGCCTGGTGTGCTGAGGTCCATGGGGTCACAAAGTGTCAGACACGACTGAGCAACTGAACTGAGTTGAGTCTCCGGTGGCACCAGCTGGAGGCTCAGCAGTCCGAGGCCTCAGCAGAGTTGAACTGGCTTTGTCTTTATAACTCCTCTTGCCCATTCTAGGCTTCCAGACCTGGCCTGCTTTCAGCTCCTGCTGTCCCAACTAGCCAGGCCAGCACCTTCCACCATGGTTTCTTCCAGGAGAGCTGGCCATCTCAAGGCCAAGTCTTCTGTGTGTGCTCAGTCGCTCAGTTGTGTCCAGCTCTTTGTGACCCCATGGACTGTAGCCCGCCAGGCTCCTCTATCCATGGGATTTCCCAGGTAAGAAAACTGGAGTGGATTGCCATTCCCTTCTCCAGAGGATCTTCCTGACCCAGGGATCAAAGTCATGTCTCTTACGTCTCCTGCATTGGCAGACGGGTTCTTTACCACTAGTGCTCCCTGGGAAGCCCCAAGTCCTCTGTGGTTGAGCTCAGATCCCAGAGTTTAGCTGATTCAGGAAGGCTTAGAAGGGGCCAGTCTTATTAACGGCTAACATTTATTGAGCACTTATTATAGGAAAATAATACCAGCTCATGTAATCTTCAGAAGTACCCACGGGTACTAGAATCACCCCTAGATGAAATAGAAAGTTAAGGCTCAGAGAGGTTGAATAACTCGCCCAAGGTCATGATGCTGGTAAGTGGCAGACCTGGCCCTTGAACCCAGGCAGTTCATAACCCTCTGCTCTGATACCCCCAGGCCCTCTGGGCCTCTGCTGGGCTGCAGAGCTGGGCAGGATTCAAGAGGAGGGAATGACTTTTCTTAAGCCCTCATCTAGAGATGGAGCCTTTCCCAGTCTCTCAGGGTGGGGCAGAGGAAGGTACTGTGGACTGAGGGATCCCAGGAGAGCTGGGCTCTAGGCCACCTGTGGGCACGTGTCTTCTCTGTTCTGGCCTCCTGTCTGTAGGATAAGGGGTTTGGTTGGGAGGTTTCTGAGGACCAGGCTGGAGCCAGGATCCCAGGTGTCCCAGAGGCGCAGCCAACACCCACACAGCCGGCAGCCTGAGCTGACTCTGCTCCGCTATCCCCATGAGTTCTCAGGAACTGGTCCACAGGGCTTGGCCATTGATTTGTAGATGAGAATCACTGCAGCCACTCGCAGTGTCCGAGGGGAAGGAGCTGTGGATAGGGAGCTGCCCAATCCTGTCCCCAAGGCCTTTCCCCACCAGAGTACACGAAGCCACAGAGCATGCCCTGCACCCTCCTGCCATCTGGCCTTCTCAGCCTCTTCAATAATTCAACACCTTTTGTTCATAACAAGAAAGATTATTTTCCATGATTCTGGACTTAAAAAAAAAAAAAACAACAACACAGCATTCCTGGCCTTGGGCACGGGTCCCATTTCCCCTCCTCTCTGGGTCTTTCCTTATATCCTATCCCTGCCCTCCACCCTCAGATTCTGTCCCCACCCCCATCCTTCCAGGACAAAAGCTCAGGTTCACTCTCACCACTGGGGGGGTTCCTCTGGGGGACAGGGAGGAGGGGAGGTGGCTGTTACAGTGAAGGTTCCAATTCACGTCTCTCCCTCCCCGCCATGCCAGCTGGCTATGACTCTTCCCCTAAATGTCAGTAAGTCCTTCCTTGTTCTGAACTGCCCTTGAGTCTCCTCATATTTTCACAGCTAAGGTTGGACTTCCCTGGTGGCTCAGATGGTAAAAGCATCTGCCTGCAATGTGGGAGACCCAGGTTCGATCCCTCGGTCAGGAAGATTCCCCTGGAGAAGGAAATGGTGACCCACTCTACTACTTTTGCCTGGAAAATTCCATGGATGGAGGAGCTTGGTGGGCTGCAGTCCCTGGGGTTGCAAAGAGTCAGACACGACTGAGTGATTTCACTAAGGATGGTTTGCCCAACATTACACATAAAGAAAATGGGTCAGCAGCAAGCTAAGAGATTTGCCTAAGGGTGGGGAAGTTGGGCTTCCCAGATGGCGCTAGTGGTATAGAACCCGCCTGCCAATGCAGGAAGAGATGCAGGTTCTATCCCTGGGTCGGGAAGATCCCCTGGGGAAGGGACTAGCAACACACTCTAGTATTCTTGCCTAGAGAATCCCACGGACAGAGAAGCCTGGTGGGCGATGGGCCACAAAGAGTCAGACACGACTGAAGCCATTTAGCATGCACACACAGGGAAGTTGGTAGATTTGGGATCAGAACTTGAATTTTCTGGCTCCCCATTCAGCACTCTTGGGCATGGACCAGTGATGCTCAGCCTGGGGTGGTGGACACTGGAATTACCCGGTAGGTGTTAAGTAGATCCAGAAGACTCACACTGCACTCCAGACTTCAGATATGAGAATCTCCAGTCAATTTATATGTGCAGCCAAGAAAGAGAAACAGGAGCTTAAGATTTCTAGGGTTATTTGATCTAGATAAGCGGTTCTTGAAGATCTAAAAGGTTTTCTGACTCCCTCTAAATAGGCAATGAGGATGAAGAGGTTTGGGGATAAAGGACTGCAGCTAGTGTCCCTAAAGTCGTGTCGCTGTGGGGCAGCTCATGAGACTGGTCCTTATATTCATCTCTCAGGAGATCTCCCTTCCCCCCTCCCAGCTTGTTCTGAGTCAGTGGAACATTCACCAGAAATCTAAAGAGACCCACACCACCTTTTCCTTTGAATCCCCAAACTCTTGCATTTCTCCCTGGGTCAGAGGTTAGTGGCCTGGCCACTTCTTCCTGGGCAAGAATACTGGTGTGGGTTGCCATTTCCTTCTCCAGGGGATCTTCCTGACCAGGGATTGAACCCAGGTCTCCCACACTGCAGGCAGACTCTTTACTGTCTGAACCACCAACGAACATAATTACATCTATCCTGCCTATATCAGAGTCGTTATGAAGATTGCTTAAAGGAGACAGTACATGGAGACATTTTTATAAACTATAAGTACCCCAAATGGGGTTGCTGCCTTTGCTATCCTCTTTCTAGGATTAAGGTCAGCCTCCATTCAGAAGCTCCTGAATGGTCCCCTCCATCATCCCTGTAGCCAGCAGCCCCAGTGTGGGGTGAGTGGGTTGGGGTCTCTCCCGCTAAGATCAGAAGCGCACTCAGCACCACGGACAGCACCACACCAGGCCGCTCTTTTCTGGGGCTGCTTCTCTCTGCCAGGGTCCTGTGAGCAGTGCTCGACGATGCTCCTGGCCCAATAATAATGCCAGAAAACAGCTACTGAATGAGTTCTGTGTGCCAGGCACTGTGCCAATTCTCTTAATGCATCAACCGGGTTAACAACAAATGTATCAGATTGTCTATTGGCTATGGTCAATGGCCTTCGGCACCCATTCCCTCCTCTTCCCAGTATACCTTCCTATATTGCAGAAGCTAGAAAGCTGAAAACTACATTTTCAACACTCCCTTGCAGCTGGGGGTTTAAATAGACATCGAGTTCCATCGATTTATATGCACTGGAGATAGATTTATAAGGCCTGCTGCCCTCGCTGCGTTCTGCTGACAAACAACGTTGAGGAGGGGAAGGAGTTATCTGCAGCAGATCAATGCCCAGATCAATGCTCCCAGGGAGGAGGGGCGAGAAGACACCCTGGGGTAGGTTGCAGAGGCTCCTAGGTCCTGGCTTGCAAGAAAGAGAACACAGAATTCATGGCTCCGGTAGTCCCATCTTGGCTGTGGCTCAGAAGCAGTTAAATCAGCTCTGCTCTGTTTTGAAGACCCAGGTTCTAGTGTTAGAATTAGAGTATGTAATTCTCTGGTTTAAATTCTGTTTGCTTAAGGTTTACTTAAGGTTCTTAGAGTGGTTTTTGCTTTCTGTGCTAACGATGGGGAGGTACTATTATTACCCATCTTGGGCATACAGAAGTTAAGTGATGGCCGAGTTCAGGAGAGGAGTGGGA
>NW_011494773.1:1619363-1623571 GCF_000754665.1 Bison bison bison | reverse complement strand
ACCTGAGCCCGGGGCAGCTGATTCCCCAGCCCCCTTACCAACCATTTTTCCATGTGCCACCCCCAAGGCAGCAAACTCCAGCAAACATCCCAGGAAATAGGAACAAAGCTTCTAGGAGGCTAAAGACAGAAGCTAAGTGGAGAAGAGAAAAAGCTGACAGAGAATCCCAGGGATGAACTCCAAGCCCAAGTGGACACAGCCCGTGACAAATCCTCAGGAGGAGGGGGAGGAGAGGACACGGATGTTTGTGGAGGGCCATACGGGGCCACCACGCATGCCTCACAAGCCAGGTCAGAGGTGGCAGCCTAAAAGGTGGATATCAGTAGCCCCATTCTCCAGGTAGAGAAACTGAAGCTCACAGAGGTCAAGCAATGGGCCTAAAGCTACACAGCTGAGGAGAGACAGAGGCAGAATTGACATCTAAAAGGTCTGGTTCCACCGCATCACATGACCTCTGAAGGCACCATGTGAGCAGAGAGCTGCCTGGCCCATTTGGGGAAGGCTGTATTTCTGGGCTTCAGGAAGACAGCACCCCACTCCCCAACCCAGGATCTCTACTACATCCCAGGGGCTCTCCTCTAACCAGGAGGAAAGGCTGCCGGAGTAGAGGGGGCTGGAGTGCAGCCAGGGGAGACCGTAGCCTCTTGGACCCGGGGTGCAAGCTGAGTGTGCCGGCTCCCCCTTCACCGCCTTCCCTCTGGGTGCTCCCCCCCTGCATGAGTCCCTATGCTTGCTGGGAAGATTCCTTCCCTTGCCCCCCAGACTCTGCACCCGCACCCAGAGCCCATGCTTTTCCTATGGCCCGGAAGCCAGTGAGCCACCATAACTGTGTCCAAACAGGGCTGGAGGCAGGGGAGAGGCAGCAGTGGGAACGACATCAAGACCCCGCCCCTGGGAGCTGGGCGGTGACAGGCACACACCGGGAGAAGGAGGGACAATGCCCTACTTGTGCTGAAAACACAAAGTAAGGAGTGAAGACAGCAGGCTATAAAGATGGCGAACTAGATGATTTCAGTTCAAAAAGAAAGGCAGGGGCAGGATATAAAAAACCAAAATTATACCTGTAGAAAAAAGACCAGCTATCTCTGGGTGGTGGGACTATTTTACTAGCATTTGAAAAGTATTTCCTGAATTTGAAAAACCATTAAACATAAGCATATATTATTATTTATAATTAGAAAAAAATCCTATTCAAAAAGGCAGCCTTGGTATTTCTAGGATGTGAGAGTTGGACTATAAAGAAAGCTGAGAGCCAAAGAATTGATGCTTTTGAAATGTGGTGTTGGAGAAGACTCTTGAGAGTCCCTTGGACTGCAAGGAGATCCAACCAGTCCATCCTTAAGGAAATCAGTCCTGAATATTCGTTGAAAGGACTGATGTTGAAGCTGAAACTCCAATACTTTGGCCACCTGATGCAAAGAGCTGACTCTTTTGAAAAGACCCTGATGCTGGGAAAGATTGAAGGAGGGAGGAGAAGGGGATGACAGAGGATGAGATGGTTGGATGGCATCACCGACTCGATGGACATGGGTTTGGGTGGACTCCAGGAGTTGGTGATGGACAGGGAGGCTTGGTGTGCTGCGGTCCATGGGGCTGCAAAGAGTCAGACACGATTGAGCAACTGAACTGAACTGAACTGAACATACAATCAGCTTCTCCTCATCCTTTGGCATCAAATCCTTTTCCTTCACCGCTTTGAGGGGCCACATCGTGACCAGCTCCCACTCAAGCTTGTCAATGGGGCAGAGAGGGTGGAGAGGGTGCAGGGGCCAGGCCCTTGGGGTGGCCCAGGGGTTCCTGTGCCGGCTGCCTGCTCAGAAGGAAGAGTGAAGGTGAATCTGAGGCCACTCCTTCCCTGCTCCATCCACAGGGCCTGGCTGGGCCAGGGGCACCATGTGGGCCAAGGTGGCCATTAGCCGCCCCTCCCTCCCCAGGTCAGGAGCTCCCCCGGCAGCTGCGGCGCTGGCCGCATGGTGAAGACCCAGGTGCAGTAACCGGGGAGGGGGCTCCGTGGTGCCCAGGGCAGCTCTCACCTGAGCAAGTGGGGGCCAGCCTCCCTTCCCAAAGACCCCACATCGATCAATCAGTGGAAGATCAGGACCACTAAGGCCCCAGCAGCGTAACTGGGGCAGTCTAAACCTAGATCCCCATGGGGAAGGGAATAAAGGAGAGACAGGAGCCTCCTGGGCTGGCCTGGCCTCTGGACTGTCTCCTCGGTGCCTGACAGGGGCACGCATTCTTCCAGGTGGCGAAGTGTGTTCACAGTCATCATCCCTCCTGACCCCCAACAGCCTGGTGGCAGCAGGGGTAATGACTGTCCCCATCTGGCCCAAGAGGATGCTGAGGCCCAGAGAGGGTGAGGAGCCTACCCAGGGTCACACAGCCCACAGTGGTAAGGCAGATGGAGGCAGGGGTCTGAAGCCAAGGCCTGAGACTTTCCATAGCTCCTTCTGACATCTGAGCTCTTGGCTTCTGGCCTGCTCCAGGCAGAGGCCCCCTTGGCCCTAGGACTCCTCCAGTCTCGTCTGCCCCATCTCCCGAGAAGGAGCCTCAGCTCCAGTGGATGGGCAGCCCCGGTCCCTCAAAGGCTTCGGGTTTCTCTGCCCTCTCCTTTGTGGAAAGGCCTCGTGAACCTCCCCACAGAAGGATGCTCCACCGTCAGGCCAGCTCAGCTTCGCTTCCTCCAGGCTCCCTGGGTCTCAGCAAGCTCATTCTCCCTTCATGTACCCTCTCCTGCGTTCTCTAAGGCCGGTGGCACTAAGAAGGATGAGATGTACCTCTCCTTCCACCAGCCACACTCTAGAAGGGATGTGTGAAAGGCCTTGGCTGAGAGGCAATTATAACATACAGTCTGTAAGAAGGGACAGAACTCACTGGGAGGGCTGCGGAGCCCAATTGATGGTGTCCAGGGACCCTTCTAGGACCAGGTGAGCCTTAGTGGTCCTGCAGGTCATGATGGAATCGTCTGAAAGGGCTCTCTGTAGCTTTTCTTGACATAGCCAACAAGGCCTGCCCATGGCTCCAGATCCATCTCACCCACCTCTGCCCTCATTTCCACCCCCTGGCCCCTCTGTCTGTCCCTCAGTGCCTGAAGCATGCCACCTTCCCTCCTGCCTTTGCATATGCTAGCCCTCCTACCTGGAGTGTTCCCCCTCCCACCCCTGAGTTAACTCATTTTCCCACTAGTTAATCTCATTCTATTTCTGCCTCCTTAGCAAACAGCTCCAGTCCAGGTCAAGCCCCCACATCTCATGCTTCACGGCATCCTGGGAGACAGACCGAGCTTGGTGCTTAGGTGTGGGCCCCTAGTGAGACTGGACTCCTGGGATCCAAACCCTACCTCTGCTACTTACTAGCTCCATGTCTTTAGGCAAATGTCTTAACCTCCCCGGGCCTCAGTTTCCTTACCTGTAAAGTGAGGATGTTAATAGCCTCTACCTGGCCGGGTGAATGTGAGGATTACATGAACCAATTCACATGAAACACTCAGAACAGTGCCTAGCACACGCCCATGGCTCAGTACAGTGAAGTATTATTTCCTTGTGAGTAACTGGTGCATGCATGCCTGCTCAGTTGCTCAGTCAGGTCTGACTCTTTGGGACTCCATGGACTACAACCCACCAGGCTCCTCTGTTCATGGAATTCTCCAGGCAAGAATATTGGAGTGGGTTGCCATTTACTCCTCCAGGGGATCTTCCCGACCCTGAGATCGAACCCACATCTCCTGTGTCTCCTGCATTGCGGGCAGATTCTTTACCATTGTGCCACCTGGGAAGCCCCCGGGTACCTAGTCCCTCTGATGTTTATTCATGGAATGACACAGCAAATGGCTGCCTCCCTTGGTGAATGGAAAGCTCCTTGATGACAGAGCCCAGGGGCTGTATTTGCTCATTATTTTCTCTGCTGTGCTGGGTAGAGCACAGCGCTTTACAAATATTTGTTGAAGAAAGGGATGATCAGCAGCGGAACTAGGGCGGGTCTCATCTGGCCCCGTGATCTCAGACTCAGCATCTTGGCTGGAAGGGCTCTTACAGACCCTCTACCCCAAGCCCCTCCTTCCTCAGATGAGCGAAGGCTGCTGCTGGCTCGCATTTCCGCAGCTTGCAGTCTCACGGGAAGCGCTACGGCTCCACTCGGTCCACCCCCGCCCCCCTCCACACCCTCCCCCCAGCCCCGGCCCCCCACCAGGCTCTCCTCATTCAGAGGAT
>NW_011494773.1:1618581-1619224 GCF_000754665.1 Bison bison bison | reverse complement strand
AGAGGATCCGGGGAATGATGAAATCTTGGACCGAGGTATCCATTTATGTCAGAAAAAGAAAGTGAAGTCACTCAGTCGTGCCCGACTCTTTGCGACCCCGTGGACTGTAGCCTGCCAGGTTCCTCCGTTTATGAGATTTTCCAGGCAAGAGTACTGGAGTGGGTTGCCATTTCCTTCTCCAGGGGATCTTCCCAACCCAGGGATTGAACCCGGGTCTCCCACATTGTAAGCAGACGCTTTACTGTCTGAGCCACCAGGATTTAGTGGGGGAAAAAGTGGTGACACATCATCTGGTATCTGAGTGTTGGGGGAAACATCCACGCCCTCCGCAACCTGGTGAAGCTGCAGGCTTCGATTCAACCTGAGTTATTGCCGATTCAACCTGAGTTATTGCTGCAGTTTCCGTCTCCGTGGTAACAAGTCCGCACTGAGCTCAGCAGCGGCTGGACCCCCGTCCCCCAAGCTAAGCTGCCTGCAGTACGGCTCCCTCCTCAGCCTCTTGTCTGATGGGCTCCTCTGCAGCGGACTGAGAGAGGCGGGCAGCTGGGATGGAGCCACGGCGGAGGAAGGCCCCAGTCCATCTGCATCCGCCAGGGGAGGAAGGTGCCCGACAGCAGGAGCGAGCAAGGGGGATGCTCCGCCC
>NW_011494773.1:1608421-1618481 GCF_000754665.1 Bison bison bison | reverse complement strand
AGGGGCTCTCGTAGTGGGCTGTGTCGCAGGCTGGCGGGAGGCGGAGAGACCCAAGAATCTTGCAGCCAGGAGGCTGAGCCCTGGCCCACGCAGGCCAACCAGCTGTTGATGATTCGCTGCTGTGCAGACAGAGCCAGCCTTCACTGAACGCCTTGCTCTGCGTCCCGCACTGGACTAGGATGTGGGGAGGACGGCAGGGGGCTCTGCCCTCGGTGGGCACCCGGTCAGGCGAGAGCAATCAGAGCAAAGAGGAGCCGGTGCCCTGCCCGGGCCTGGACTTTTCTCAGGAAGGAAACTCAAGAAACTCTTGATGGGGCTGCCTCCTGGGAAGGGAATGAGATGGAGGTTGAGGCAGGGAAAGGAAGGATGACTTTCCATGATATCCTCCTTTCTACTCTTTGGATTTTGTACTAAGATGATAACTAACCAAACCAAAAAAAAAAAAAAAAAAAAAGGCCAAACAAAGATGACAAGCAGCACATGACAGTTACTACCATAGGGGCAGCAACTCCATGCTGGGCCCGGAGAAGGGGAATGGGCAACCCTGACATCAAGGCACTCAGAGTTCCCATCTGCAAGGGTGTGTGTGTGGTGGGGGGGGAGGGTCAGTCTCTGTACCTTGGGATGTGTGGACGTACTGGGCTGAAAGTGCATCTCTACCTCCCACAGCATATAGCCTTTATTTGGATAATATGTATGGTGATGGCAGGTAACTGAACTTATTGTGGTGGTCATTTTGCAATATATGCAAATACCAGATCATGTTGTATAACTGAAACTAATATAACATTATCAATTATTCTTCAAGTAAAACAAGACAACCTAAAAAAATTACAACCTTATTTAAAAATAGGGAATCTGCAGACATACTGGGGCTTTCCGGGTGGCGCTAATGATAAAGAACCCGCCTGCCAATGCAGGAGACCTGAGAGGTGTGGGTTCCATCCCTGAGTTGGGAAGATCCCCTGGAGGAGGGCATGGCAACCCACTCCAGTATTCTTGCCTGGAGAATCCCAAGGACAGAGGAGCCTAGTGGGCTACAGTCCACAGCGTTGCAAAGAGTCAGACACGACTGAAGCGACTTATCACCAAGCAGAGATGTTAGTTAAAACGAAGCTATACTGCATTAGAGTGGGCCCGGAATTCAGTGGCTGCGTTCTTCCAATAAGGCCACATGGAGAGACACGCAGAGAAGAAAGCCACGTGCAGACAGAGCAGAGATCAGCAAAGGAACACCCAGCGTCATCCACCCACCAGAAACTGGAAGAAGCAAAGAAGGCGCTTCCCGCGAGCCTGCAGAGGGAGCACGGCCCTGCCAGCAGCTTGATTTTGGACTTACAGCCTCCAGGGAGAGGAGGAGAGCAAACGTCAGTCACCCGGTTCATGCGTTACAGCTGCCCCAGAAGACGAAGACAACGGGCCCATGCATTTGTGTCTGTGTATCCTGAGGTGTGTGTATCAGTGGGTTTGGAGTCTGTGTGTGTCTGTGTGTGCTTGGGAAAGTATTTATGGCTGCAACTTGAATTTTAGGTGTTGTGTGTATTTTGGGGTACATGCATGTTTGCGTGTTCATTTATGTGCAGTTTTGTGTGTACATGTATGTGTGTGTGTGTGTGTGCATGTGCTTTGGTGTGTTTGAGAGCTGATGTGTATACAGTCAACGATCTCTAAAGTCTCTCTTGGTCCTAACTTTCCAGAAGCCTGCCCTGGGGCTGCTGCGGCAGCAGAGGTTGGCCTTGAGCGAAATGCGGGCCAGGGGTAGAGGAGAGGGATCAACAGCAAGGCTGGGTTGGCACAGCCCCTCCTCTGGTCTAGGGCCGCCTGGGAAAGGGGGTGGTCTGCGGGGAGGGTGCCCTCCATTGCACCTGTTCTGTTGGTAAAAGGGTCTCAAGGTTAGGAGCGTGGGTCTTACAGGAGCCATATCTTGCCAGCCTGACAGCCTTCTTGGAGTCCTTCAAAAGAGCAGAGACCCCTGAGAGAGAGAGACCCCCTCCCATGAATCCGAGTTACTCTAAAACATGAGAGCAGTGGTTCTCAAACTTTGGTAAACCAGTGTCACCCGGAGGGCTGTTACACGGCAGATGGCTGGGCCCCACGGCAGAGGGTCTGATGCAGCAGGTGTGGGGTGGGGCCTGAGGGTCTGCATCTCGAATAAGATCTCGGGTGATGCCGACACTGCTGGACTGGGATCTTGCTTTGAGAATCACCGCGTTAGCGCGTACAATATGGGACGGAGTTCCTCCTCCATCTCCCCCAGGCCTTGCAGCGGGCATCCACATCTTTTAGGACAGGCCCCCGGAAAAGTCAGGGCTGGCGGGCTCAATTCTATTCCATGGTCTGCCTCTCACAGTCACCCACCCACTCGTGAAATCATTTATTCAGTAAAATAATGGGCCCTGTTCCCTGCACTCAAGACACTGACAGTCTAGGCACAAGATTCCAGTAGGTACACAGATCCACCAGAAAACCAGGATGGCTCTGCCTAAATGAACTCCAGAGGCCCGCTGAAGGGATTCTGGGAGCATTGAGGAGGAGCCTTTGGCTGAGCCTGGAGCAACCCGGGAAGGCTGCCTGGGGGAGGTGTCAGCCAAAGTTAGCTCTTAAGAGAGGAACTACCGACCGTAGTCACATTAATTGAAGGCTCACTGCCAGGCACTGTGCTGAGACTTTGCAAACATGCACTCTTTCAAGACTCACAATAAGAGGGAACTATTGTTGCTGGGATTTCTTTGGAAGGACTGATGCTAAAGCTGAAACTCCAATACTTTGGCCACCTCATGCGAAGAGTTGACTCATTGCAAAAGACTCTGATGCTGGGAGGGATTGGGTGCAGGAGGAGAAGGGGAAGACAGAGAATGAGATGGCTGGATGGCATTACTGACTCGATGGACGTGAGTCTGAGTGAACTGTGGGAGTTGGTGATGGACAGGGAGGCCTGGCGTGCTGCTATTCATGGGGTTGCAAAGAGTCGGACACGACTGAGCGACTGAACTGAACTGAACTGATTGTTGCTGAAGGGAGATTTGAGCCCAGCCTGCTTCCGGTAGCCACGTTCCCAACCTTGAGCCTATGTGGGGATGGATCCTGACCTGAAGACGAGTTGTGGTGTGGAGGCCAGGGCGGGGCATTCCAGGAGGGGACTGCGTGTGCACCCATGCAGAGAGGGAGGTGGGAGCAGAGGTTTCCCCCCAGCTGGAAACCACTCCCTTGGGCAGCATTGGGGAGGGACAGCAGGGATCTGCAGAGAGGCAGAAGGAAGGTGCTCTGTGAGCACAGCTGCTCCAGCGAAGCTGGGAGCCAGATGGCAGAGGCTGTGGGTCTGGCTCACATGGTTTCCCGTGGCCTGGGGCCAGAGCGGGGACACAGGGGCCCAAGAACCACAGGGCTACAGGGCTGGGGCACTCTATTTACAGATCTGCTTGTGATGAAGCTTAGCCCCGAAGAGAGGCTAAGGGGTGACTGGCCGGCACAACCTCCATGACTTAGGGTGGCCCCTCAGTCCCTGGCCCCCAGGCAGCCTCTGGGTGGTTATAGGGGTCTCTGGCCAGCCTTGTTACAACCTTGCTCTCACCTCTTGGCAGGGAGGGTAAGGAAGGCCACTCTGAGCCAGGCTGAATGAGTACTCAAATAGGGACCTGAATGCAGAGGATGGAACCAGAGGGTATGAGGTTCAGCTGCAGCAAGAGGTGTTCTAATCAGACGCAAGAAGAGCACTGGCCTGGGACACTCAAGGGAGAAGAGAGATTTTCTTCTGGGGAAGACACCTAACCTTGTGTCTTTGTGACAGTCTGTCTGTCTGGAAGACACACGGTGGAGATTTCTCTCTCTCCTCTTTCACGACTTCTCCAGCAAATCTCACCCATGCTGTTAGTTCCTTTTCTCCTTTCCTGCTGGCTTCCCATTTCTGTCTTCTTTCTCTGAGCGGGCAAAGGCTCCCCTGGGCTTGTCTCAGTGTTGCTGGGGGCCTTTGAGTTTGGGCACCCTCCACCCAGCCAGTTGTTCACTGAGCCCTCCACCTGCTGGAGGTGAAAGAACCACAGACTCTGCCTGGCAGGGGAGAGATCAGATAGTTCAACCAAGGCCCACATTCAAGGCAGAGTAAGGGCCATGCAATGAGAAAGATACAAGCCAAGGTGATAGGGCTGAGAGACCAGGGCCTCAGGGGGTCAGGGAAGGCTTCAGACAGGGACAGGTGGGATCTCTCGGCTGGCAGAAGACAGTGGGGGCAGTCTTCTGTCTGGGCAAAGGGGGCAAATGAGTAGAGAAAGGAAGCATAGAGGGGAATATTCCAGAAACGGCACGTTAGATTGACTTGACTGCAGAGGCTGGGTGAGAAGAATCTGGTATGATAACAGGCAGGTGGGGGACCATGAGGTCCTGAATTTCAGGCTGAATGATTTGCATGTAATACTGTAGCCAGCAGGGAGCTGTTGAAGGTGCCAGAGGAAGAGCATGGCATTATCTGGGCTGAGACTGGAAGGGAGTCCAGATTGTGCTCCTATGCTAGTAGCTCCTGAAAGGCACCTGGCCCTGATTCTGAGGCCACTGACTTCTCAGAGGGTTCCCAAGGGGAGCAGACAACTGCTGTCTCAAATGTCACTGTTTTGGTGAGACCTGTCCTGATGATCCAACCAGTCCATCCTAAAGGAAATCAGTCCTGAATATTCACTGGAAGGACTGATGCTGAAGCTGAAACTCCAATACTTTGGCCACCTGATGCAAAGAACCAAGTTCTTTGAAAAGACCCTGATGCTGGGAAAGATTGAAGGAGAGAGGAGAAGGGGGCAACAGAGCATGAGATGGTTGGATGGCATCGGTGACTTGATGGACATGAGTTTGAGTAAACTCTGGGAGTTGGTGATGGACAGGGAGGCCTGGCGTGCTGCAGTCCATGGAGTCGCAAAGAGTCGGACATGACTGAGCAACTGAACTGAACTCAACCATCCTGATGATCTTATTTACCAATTCTGGCACTCCCCCTTTTCCTTCTCTGTGTTTCCGTCACATTCACTGCCTTCTAACATCCTTCATCTGTGGTTTATGCTGTTTATCATCTGCTCCACCCTCATTGGAATGAAGGCCCCATGAGGAAAAGGCCAATGTCTGTTTTACTTGCTGCTCAATATTCCAGTGCCTAGCATAGTGCCTGGAATCCCAACAAATCCATCCATGTGTGGAATGAATCAAGAGAAAAATTCCACCCTGCGTGAACCAGCGTCTGCTTTGTCTCCTCCCTGTCACTTTGCTCCTGGCTTCCTGAGCTTGGCAGCACTCAAGCGGAAAAATCTGAGAAAATCAGACAGAATTCTGCTTCTTCCCTGCTGTGCCTCTCACCCTTGCCAGAAATCTGGGAAGATTTGGACCGTTCCTTCTCCCTTCCTCTGCCAAAAACACTTCCCTTCATCTTAGAGTAGAGGCCAGGCAAGGAAAATTTCAGTCAAGGGAAGCAAGAGGCTCGCAGGCCTGAGGCAGCCCCACCCAACAGCCTGGAAGAACTCTGATGGGCTCATTGGAATAACTGCAAATTATTTTGCAGTTACTAACAAGCGCCCACCCCAGCAAGCACTGTAGAGGAGCTCTATGCATTTTGTTCCATTTGGGCCTCCCATTAACCCTATGGAATGGGTATTATCTTCCCATTCTACAGATGGGAAAATAGAGGCTCAGAGAGCTAACTGATAAGGCCGAGTTCTTCCCACCAGCTGAGGGAGCCCCAGTTTGAACACAGGTCTGTCCTCCTCCAAGCCAGTGCTTGCTCCTCTATGGCACACAGGCTCTCTTCTGCAAGAGAAGCAGCTGAGATGCAGCGAGAGGGGCTTGCTGAGTTCTCTGTCCAAGGCATCGTCAGATCACGGAGGTCTCTGCTGGCCTCGGGCTTCCCACCTGAGCTATCAGGAGCTGAGGTTTTGGCCACTTCCCAATGATGAAGGAGGACAATGATGTCACATCTGCCACCCGACCTGAGCTCATCAGAGAGTGAGTTACAACTGCGGGCACTGCT
This sequence comes from Bison bison bison, assembly GCF_000754665.1. Taxonomy (NCBI): domain Eukaryota; kingdom Metazoa; phylum Chordata; class Mammalia; order Artiodactyla; family Bovidae; genus Bison; species Bison bison. Next base: position 1,612,480 of record NW_011494773.1, on the reverse strand, counting down.
TGCTGTGGCCTGTGGCCAGGTGTCCGATCCTCACTTCTGTGTGCACCAAAAGAGCTGGAGTCGAGGACAGGGCTCCCTGCCTTGGCGGCCCAGCAGACACCAGGGACACCAAACCTACCCCTGTGTGCAGATCCAACGCCCAACATCCAGGGCTGCTCACAGCTGGGCCATCACTGGGGAGGTGGAAGAGCTTGGCTCAACCCCCAAGCTGCACATTCCCAGCCTAGGAACACAGTTAACCCACCTTGAGGGGAGAAACCCTCCCTCTCAGTAAACATCACTGATTCCTTATGTGCAAGGAAAAGAGAGGCTTTCTGCCTTTGAGGCTCTAAAGGACAGAGTAGAGCATAGTCACTAAATAGACCATGGGGAACCATGGATAATTCTAGAGCAGGTAAGTGGATTAGGAGGTGAATCAGGCAGCAGCAGTGTGGCTGGGGGAGAACCGGCCTCTGTAATGACTCCAGCTAATGTGTTGAGCACTTACTGAGAACTTGAGATTGTTTCAAGCTTTACAAATACTAACTTTAATCTTCTTAGTAACCCTAGGGTACATTGTTATTCCCATTTTACAGATGGGAAGACTGATGTACAGTGATCTTATCAGCCTTGTAGGTGGTGGCGTTGGGCACTGAACCCACCTACCTCCCAAGCCTGCCTTCCTTACTAGTATTCGTTGCTGCCTCTTGCAGTGGTCTGGGCTGGGCAGTGGGCAGGGCCAGAGGGAGGGAAGTGAAACACTGCCTATGGTTAAGACTCCTTGCCTCAGAGAGCTCTCACGTGGCCAGACCAGGAAATCATAAGGGAGATGTGAACATCAGGCACTTTGATCTGCATGGAAAAGAACTGTAGCGAAGATCACTGTTATTGATAACAGCGACAATCACAATGTTCTTGGACAACAGCCCAGACAGGATAACTTCTTTCACGGAAAAGAGATTTTAGAGACTCTCCCACAGAGAAATAATATCACAGTTATAACCTCCCTTGTCTATCCAGTCCTTTCCTGATTTTATTTATTACCTTATTTACTTAAATGGTGGCGCAGACGGTAAAGAATGTGCCTGCCATGTAGGCAAACTGAATTTGATCCCTGGGTCAGGAAGATCCTCTGGGGAAGGAAATGGCAACCTGTTTCCAGATTCTTGCCTGGAGCATTCCATGGACAGAGGAGCCTCGTGGGGTTGCAAAGAGTTGGACATGACTCAGGGACTAACACTTCTATTTACTTAAATGGAGGAGAAAGCCTCACTTTGGTGCTGACCTGGTTTTAATGCCTTCTAGTTTTGGATGTGTGATCATCACCAGTGCTCCTTTCACAGAAGAGGATGAATTTCTGGGAGTCACCAGGTAGATGGAAGGAGAGGGAAGGATGTAGGGCATGGGGTGGCTCCGGCCAGGCAGGGGGGAGGCAGCTGCACACAGGAAGGGCTGCCTGAGACCCAGGGCTTCCTGTGCTGTTTTGACGTGATTTACACTTGATGCCTCTGAGATGATCGGCTACATTTTAAATGACACTATTGATACAAGCAAGGCTTAAGAAGTTAAAAGAAATTGAGGTTGGAGTATATCAAGAGTCCTTACAGCTCCAACAGTCTGTGAAGATACCATCTGTCTTAATCTTCTCCCAAGGAAAAATTATCAAGAGGCAGTGAGCACTCAGAAGAGCTGTGTCTGACTGGGTCTAGCCTGTCCCCACACTGGGGTCAGCTGGGCAAGAGCCGCTTGGGACCCTGCTGGCAGTTCAGCCTGGGGGCATCCTAGCCAGAGCCACACAGCCTCTGGCCCCCTTCCCGGGTCTCGGGAGCCGGGGTCACCTGGGGACTGTCCTCCTGGCCTCTCCTGTTAGGTTGTGGGTGTGGGAGGGCTGGAAAGGGCCTTTGCTCAAGCGATGAGCAGAGAGCTTGAGGAAGGAGCTGGCAGTAGGGACTGAGCCCTGCTGGGTGGGATGAGAGCAAAAGCGCTTACCTGCAGCAGCAGGTGAGGTCAGGGGGCTCCCAAGATGAGCTGTCACCGGCTCACCCTCCTCTTAATCAATCCCCAGGTGCTTCCAAGTGTCCTGGCTGCGTCTCCGCTTAATTCCAGACCACAAAGCAGGCTCCTCCAAGACTCTGTCGCATCGGGACAAAGAAGTGCTCTCAGTGCAGGTGGGCATGGATCTCCGTCCTCCCTGAGGCTCCTCCCCCAGCCCAAGCAGGCCAGGCCCTCCCAGGACCACCAAGCTTGTCAGCACCGCCCCGCCAGGTCTGCCTCATGGGAACTCTGATGGGGTGAGGGGCACCCTATATATGCAGCCATAAGCCCCGGTCTGCCCCTCTACTCCACATCCAGATGCCCAGCCCTGGGGTAGGTAAACCAGGGAGCCATCCTTCATCCAAGATCAACAGAAGCCAGGAGGAAGCCAGAGGACCGTGAACAACACTGTACTGGGAGTCCTGGCATCTGTGGCTGCTACTTGCCCCTGGTGAGGTAGAGCACCCCACTTTCCCTCAGTGGGGTGTGAGCTTCAGTGTGGACACACTGCCAGCAGGGCTGAGCTGGGGACACCAGAGGCCCGTAACCACCAGGTGACTCTGAGTATAATCAGAATCGCCTGGGGTGGGGTCCTGCTAAACTGCAGGTTTAAGGGCCCTATCCTAGCCTGTTGAATCAGACTCTACAGGAAGGTGCCTGGAAACGTGCATTTTAGCAGGTTCCCCACATGGATGCCAAAGAAATAGGACTCACTGGACTATGTGTGCTGGGAAAGGGTTGACAAGTCCAAGGATGAAGCTTTGATCATATGCGTGAGGGGGTCGTTGGTCCCTTTCCTAAAAGCAGCATCATAGGAGCCCAGTCTCTGCAGCCAACCAGCCAGGGGCCCTGGGCAACTCGCTGAAACCCTCTCTGGGTCTCTTTTCCTTGTGGACAAAAATGCAGGTTAGAGATGATCTCTTGGGCCCTTCCAGGTGTAAAATTATCAGTTTTAAAAAAAAAGGTGAACCCACTGAGAAATGAATTTTAAAAGGAAGTTCATGGAAGCATTTTAAATAGTATTCTCCTTGTATCATTGGTTTTTTTCTTTAAATTCACTTTTTGAATTCTGAAAATAACATACTTATGTAAGGGGAAAGAAATCAAACCATTCAAAGTAATACAGAATGAAAAGTCTCCCTGCTATCCCAGACCTCTGTTCCATTCCCCAAAATAAACACTTTCTTCAAGAATTTTCCCATTAATACTGACAAATATATATATATATATGCCTACATCTTTATTTTAAACCCAACTGGGACCATATTCCCAGTACTCTATCTTTGTTTCTTAGTTATTACACATCACACATCTCTGCATACCAGGAGACAGATCTTTCACTCCTGTAGCTGTCGTAACCTCCTACTGAAGGACACACCACGATTTACACGTATCTATCCCTGCTGGCAGAGGTTTAGTTTGCTTCAGTGTTTTTGCTGCACAGACACAGCTGTAGCGAACATCTTTGATGATATATGTTTGTGCGTACATGTGAGGTTAGCTGTAGGATAAATCCCCAGGGGCAAGGAGTTGAAGGGTGAAAGTGAAAGTGAAAGTTAAGTCACTCCATCGTGTCCGACTCTTTGTGACCCTGAGGACTGTAGCCTACCAGGCTTCTCCATCTATGGGAGTCTCCAGGCAAGAATACTGGAGTGGACTGTAAGGAGTTGAAGGTTCAGTTCAGTTGAGTCGCTCAGTCGTGTCCAACTCTTTGCGACTCCATGAATCACAGCACACCAGGCCTCCCTGTCCATCACCAACTCCCGGAGTTCACTCAGACTCACGTCCATCAAGTCAGTGATGCCATCCAGCCATCTCATCCTCTGACGTCCCCTTTTCCTCCTGCCCCCAATCCCTCCCAGCATCAGAGTCTTTTCCAATGAGTCAACTCTTCGCATGAGGTGACCAAAGTATTGGAGTTTCAGCTTTAGCATCATTCCTTCCAAAGAAATCCCAGGGCTGATCTCCTTTAGAATGGACTGGTTGGATCTCCTTGCAGTCCAAGGGACTCTCAAGAGTCTTCTCCCTGTCCACAGTTCAAAAGCA
>NW_011494773.1:1607322-1608061 GCF_000754665.1 Bison bison bison | reverse complement strand
GGGTCATAACTTTCCTTCCAAAGAGTAAGCATCTTTTAATTTCATGGCTGCAGTCACCATCTGTAGTGATTTTGGAGCCCCAAAAATAAAGTCTGACACTGTTTCCACTGTTTCCCCATCTATTTCCCATGAAGTGATGGGACCAGATGCCATGATCTTCGTTTTCTGAATGTTGAGTTGAAGGTTAGGTGGATTTAAAATTCAGGTTTTGCTAGATTGTCCTTCAAAGAGGATGAACCAGTCTGCACTGCCCAGCCATCAAAATTTTAAGCTTTGCCAAAATGTGAGTTGAAAATGACATCTTGTTTCAGTGTGTAATTCTTTTAATCTCAGAAAAGGCAGGCATTGCTTTCACGTTGATTGGTGGCCTTTGCATTTATATTTCTGTGAACTGTGTTCTTTCTAAATTAACTCACTGATTTTTAAAAGATTTTTTCTAAAGACAATTAATTTTTTGTTATGTGCATTACAAATTGTCATTTGTCTTTTTTTTTTTACTCTATTTATGGCATCACTGCTTACAGAAATTTCAGATATTTCTATAGCCCAAAATATTTTCTACTAGAGGATCCTAAAAATATATGCTCATGTTTTCCACTGGTATTGTTAGGGTTCTTTTTCTTTTTAATCATTCTTTTACTCTTTCCTTCTTTAAAATTTTCTTTCTAGATTTTATTTTGGTGTTAGGAGTGTGGTGGGCCCAGCTTTATTTCTTTCCCCAAGGGGCTGGTTATCTCAA
>NW_011494773.1:1605742-1607222 GCF_000754665.1 Bison bison bison | reverse complement strand
ACTCCAGTACTCTTGCTTGGAAAATCCCATGGGTGGAGGAGCCTGGTAGGCTGCAGTCCATGGGGTCGCTAAGAGTTGGATACGACTGAGCGACTTCACTTTCACTTTTCACTTTCATGCATTGGAGAAGGAAATGGCAACCCACTCCAGTGTTCTTGCCTGGAGAATCCCAGGGATGGGGGAGCCTAGTGGGCTGCCGTCTATAGGGTCGCACAGAGTCGGACACGACTGAAGCGACTTAGCAGCAGCAGCAGCAGCAGCAGGATGGATAACAAAGAATCAAATATTGATTCAAATTCCACCTTCACTGGATCTAGGAGAAGTTACCGAAAGCTTCATGAGCCTCAGTTTCCTCATCTACAAGTGACATTAACTGAATTACGTAGGGGAAAATATAGGGAAATGTGGAATTTTTCAGGCAGTTCACTAAGAAAAATGCTATATTATTTCTATGGATTTTTGGATATGTGTGATACTTGTCAGCTTTCTGACACATTATTTGATATGACTTCATTGTAATTCTAAGTAAATAAATGTTTCTAACTTTAGGAAACATTAAGGACAACAGTAGCAACATCTGCATAGGGTTACTGTGAGAGTTCAACGAACCATTTGAGCAAAAGGATGTAGAAAGATGAAACTATATGCTCTCTACAGGAAACTAACCTTTGCTGTAAAGACATATACGGCTTGCAAGTGAAAAGATAGAAAAGATACTCCACGCAAATGGTAAACAAAAGAGACCGGGGTGGCCACATTTACATCAGATAAAATAGACTTTAGGTAAAAATCTGTCACAAGAGACAAAGAAGGATATTACACAATGATAAAAGTCAATTCCCCAGGAAGAAATAACAATTATAAATATATATGCACTTAACAGCACAGCACCCAAATATATGGGAAGGAAACATGAACAGAATGGAAAAAAGAAACAGTAACGCAATAGGAGGAGGAGATTTCAATGAACCTCTTCCGCTAGTGAGTAGAACAATCAGACAGAAGATCAATAAGGAAACAGAGGACTTGGAAATATTCAACACTATTCATTATCACAGTAATTCAAGTCTATGCCCCAACCAGTAACGCTGAAGAAGCTGAAGTTGAACGGTTCTATGAAGACCTTTTAGAACTAACACCCCAAAAAGATGTCCTTTTCAATATAGGGGACTGGAATGCAAAAGTAGGAAGTCAAGAAACCCCTGGAGTAACAGGCAAATTTGGCCTTGGAATACGGAATGAAGCAGGGCAAAGACTAATAGAGTTTTGCCAAGAAAATGCACTGGTCATAACAAACACCCTCTTCCAACAACACAAGAGAAGACTCTATACAGGGACATCACCAGATGGTCAACACCAAAATCAGATTGATTATATTCTTTGCAGCCAAAGATGGAGAAGCTCTATACAGTCAGCAAAAACAAGACCAGGAGCTGACTGTGGCTCAGATCATGAACTCCTTATTGCCAAATTCAGACTT
>NW_011494773.1:1600180-1605642 GCF_000754665.1 Bison bison bison | reverse complement strand
GTAGAGAAAACCACTAGACCATTCAGGTATGACCTAAATCAAATCCCTTATGATTATACAGTGGAAGTGAGAAATAGATTTAAGGGACTAGATCTGATAGATAGAGTGCCTGATGAACTATGGAATGAGGTTCATGACATTGTACAGGAGACAGGGATCAAGACCATCCCCATGGAAAAGAAATGCAAAAAAACAAAATGGCTGTCTGGGGAGGCCTTACAAATAGCTGTGAAAAGAAGAGAAGTGAAAAGCAAAGGAGAAAAGGAAAGATACAAACATCTGAATGCAGAGTTCCAAAGAACAACAAGAAGAGATAAGAAAGCCTTCTTCAGTGATCAATGCAAAGAAATAGAGGAAAACAACAGAATGGGAAAGACTAGAGATCTCTTCAAGAAAATCAGAGATACCAAAGGAACATTTCATGCAAAGATGGGCTCGATAAAGGACAGAAATGGTATGGACCTAACAGAAGCAGAAGATATTAAGAAGAGGTGGCAAGAATACACAGAAGAACTGTACAAAAAAGATCTTCACGACCCAGATAATCATGATGGTGTGATCACTGACCTAGAGCCAGACATCCTGGAATGTGAAGTCAAGTGGGCCTTAGAAAGCATCACCACGAACAAAGCTAGTGGAGGTGATGGAATTCCAGTGGAGTATTCCAAATCCTGAAAGATGATGCTGTGAAAGTGCTGCGCTCAATATGCCAGCAAATTTGGAAAACTCAGCAGTGGCCACAGGACTGGAAAAGGTCAGTTTTCATTCCAATCCCAATGAAAGGCAATGCCAAAGAATGCTCAAACTACCACACAATTGCACTCCTCTCACACGCTAGTAAAGTAATGCTCAAAATTCTCCAAGCCAGGCTTCAGCAATATATGAACCGTGAACTTCCTGATGTTTAAGCTGGTTTTAGAAAAACAGAAGAACCAGAGATCAAATTGCCAACATCTGCTGGATCATGGAAAAAGCAAGAGAGTTCCAGAAAAACATCTATTTCTGCTTTATTGACTATGCCAAAGCCTTTGACTGTGTGGATCACAATAAACTGTGGAAAATTCTTCACGAGATGGGAATACCAGACCACCTGATCCACCTCTTGAGAAATTTGTATGCAGGTCAGGAAGTTACAGTTAGAACTGGACAGGGAACAACAGACTGGTTCCAAATAGGAAAAGGAGTACGTCAAGGCTGTATATTGTCACCCTGCTTATTTAACTTATATGCAGAGTACATCATGAGAAACGCTGGACTGGAAGAAACACAAGCTGGAATCAAGATTGCCGGGAGAAATATCAATAACCTCAGATATGCAGATGACACCACCCTTATGGCAGAAAGTGAAGAGGAACTAAAAAGCCTCTTGATGAAAGTGAAAGAGGAGAGTGAAAAAGTTTGCTTAAAGCTCAAAATTCAGAAAACGAAGATCATGGCATCCGGTCCCATCACTTCATGGGAAATAGATGGGGAAACAGTGGAAACAGGGTCAGACTTTATTTTTCTGGGCTCCAAAATCACTGCAGATGGTGACTGCAGCCATGAAATTAAAAGACGCTTACTCCTTGGAAGGAAAGTTATGACCAACCTTGATAGCATATTCAAAAGCAGAGACATTAGCTTGCCAACAAAGGTTCGTCTAGTCAAGGTTATGGTTTTTCCTGTGGTCATGTATGGATGTGAGAGTTGGACTGTGAAGAAGGCTGAGCACCGAAGAATTGATGCTTTTGAACTGTGGTGTTGGAGAAGACTCTTGAGAGTCCCTTGGACTGCAAGGAGATCCAACCAATCCATCCTGAAGGAGATCAGCCCTGGGATTTCTTTAGAAGGAATGATGCTAAAGTTGAAATTCCAGTACTTTGGCCACCTAATGCGAAGAGTTGACTCATTGGAAAAGACTCTGATGCTGGGAGGGATTGGGGGCAAGAGTAGAAGGGGACGACAGAGGATGAGATGGCTGGATAGCATCACTGACTCGATGGACGTGAGTCCCAGTGAACTCTGGGAGTTGGTGATGGACAGGGAGGCCTGGCGTGCTGCGATTCATGGGGTCGAAAAGAGTCGGACACGACTGAGAGACTGATCTGATCTGATCGACCAACTAAACCCAGTGGACATACACAGAACACTCCTCCTAAGAGAAGCAGAATACATGTTCTTCGCAAGTGCACACAGAATATTCTCCACGAAAGACTGTGTTTTAGGCTGCAGCGAGGGCCATGGCACAGTGCCTGGCACAGGGGAACTACTGTTCATTGGTGACTGCTATTATCATCACCACCTAGTAACTGTGTCTGGGTCTTAACAGGAATTTTCTGTTTCCTCTATCTATGAGCCAGTTCCATCACTCAACAAGTATCTGTAATTGTGTGTGAGGCCCTGTTCTAAGTGTTGAGAACCAAGAGTGAGCAGCAGTAATAAGAGCTGTTCTTCTCCCCTCCAGTTAGGCTCACTTTTAATGATTTTTAGCACCTTTACTGACATTATATTTTCTTTCTCTATATTGCAAAACAGGCTAAAGTTATACACAGGAAAGCTATACGTTTTTGTTCTGAATAGTGATTAGCAGTCATGTTAGTATGTGCGTGTGAGTGTGTGCACTCAGTTGCTCAGTCATGTCCAACTCCCCATGGACTGTAGCCTTCCAGGCTTCTCTGTCCATGGAATTTTCCAGGCAGGAATACTAGAGCAGGTTGCCCTTTCCTCCTATAGGGGATCGTCCTGGCCCAGGGATTGAACCCTCATCTCTCGTATCTCCTGCATTGTCAGTCGGATTCTTTACCACTGTGCCACCTGGAAGTCCCATCTTAGTATATTCTTTTATTATTGCTAATAGTTTTTCAGTGGACTGTCTTGTTCTTTTTTTCTCCAGATGGCCAATCTTATCATCTACAATTTAAACTGGTAAACTGGTCTCCTTTCATAACCCATATTTTCAAATTTTGTATCGGCTAGCACTTCTAGAGAAGTGTTAAAGGATGAAGGTAACGGTGGTCACTTTTTCCTTGTGTGTATGTCTCTGTACACACATACACACACACACACACACACACACGTAAAATTTTAAGCAATATCCATCTATTCCTATTAAATACGAGTTAAAATCAGGGACATATGTTGAATTTTATCAAATGCCTTTTAGGCATTTTAGCATTTATGGAGCTGTTTATGTCATTTTCTCATCTCTTTTGAACTATTGTTTTGTTCAATTATGTTAATAGTTTTCCTAATATTGAATCTATATCTCTGGAAGATAGCCCCACTTGCTCATGGTGTATTCATTTTCAAAGCATAATGTTGTGTGATTCTATTTGTTTCTGTTAATATATGAATTTTGCACCAATATTCATAGATGAGATTTTTTCTAGTATTTTTTCTCTTTTCCTGTGTGGGCTGTTTCTGTCTGTGTTGTGCAGGCTTCATAGACTATTATGGAGTGTTTCCTTCTCTATGATCTCGCACAGTTGATGCAGTTTAAAGAACATTGGAATTCTCTCTTCCCTAAAGGTTTGATAGAAATTAAGAGCTGTTTAAACCTGGGTGTTTGGGAGTGGAGTTTATGAAAATTCAGTTTCTTTCATGATTATTGGTTTGTTGAGGTTTTTCTAGTTCTTCTGGGGTCAAGCTGATGATTTGCATTTTCTCAGAAAACTATCTGAGCTTCTCTGGTGGCTTAGATGGTATAGAATCCACTTGCAGTGTGGGAGACCTGGGTTCAATCCCTGGGTTGGGAAGATCCCTTGGAGAAAGGATAGGCTACCCACTCTAGCATTCTTGGGCTTATCTGGTGGTCAGAAGGTAAAGAATCCACCTGCAATGACAGTAACCTGGGTTCGATCCCTGGGTTGGGAAGATCCCCTGGAAGAGGGCATGGCAACCCACTCCAGTATTCTTGCCTGGAGAATCCCCATGGACAGAGGAGCCTGGTGGGCTACAGTCCATGGGATGGTCGCAAAGAGTCAGACATGACTAAGCACAGCACACAGAAAACTATCAATTTTAGCTGATTTTCAGCTAAATGTGCGTGTGGTTGAGCACAGTGTCCTTATAGAATTCTATTTTGTCTGTATCACTGGCTACGTCTCCATTTTAATGTTCAGTTTTACATATTTGGCTCATTCTTCCCCCTGCTCACGTTAGATTATCTACACTTTAAAAAATCATAAAAGGACACGTGACTGTTTTTTTTCCAAGACCCTATTTACTGTGTGTACATCCCAGAAACGGAGGAGCTAGAACGAGCTCAGGATGAGAATGAGGAAGGTGGCAGGGTTCGGGCAGCTTGGCAAACATTTTAAGAGTACAAAGAGGAACTTCCCTGGTGGTCCAGCGGCTAAGACTCTATGTTGTCAATGCAAGGAGCCCGGGTTTGATCCCTGGTCAGAGAACTGAATCCCACAAGCCACAAGCAAGAGTTGACATGCTGCAATACAGATCCCACGTACCGCAGTGAAGACCTGGCAAAGCCAAATAAATAAATGTTTAAATATTTTTTAAAAGTACAAAGAGCCTGCCCACATACTCCCTGGCCTTGAACACCCTAGATCTCCTTTCCCCAACTCCCCCACCCAGTTAAACCCACCAACTTCCAGTCTTCAATACCCAGCTGCCACCTCCTCTTGCAACCTTTCCTAATTTCCCTGCGAAAAGCCAGTGCCTTTCCTCTGATGTCTTGGATTACTAATTTATTTTAATTTTGAAAAATTTCAGGTCCCAAAAGGTTAAAAGTATAAAATCAACAAATGTTCATATTCTGTGGGCCCAAATCAACTTAAAAGCTTTCGCACAGCAAGGGAAACCATCAAAAAATGAAAAGACAACCTACAGAATGGGAGAAAAATCTTTGCAAATGATATGACAGACAAGGGCTTAATCTCCAAAATATACGAACAGCTCTTACAACTCAACAACAGTGACAACAAAAAACAACTCAATCAAAAAAATGGGCAGAAGACCTTAATACACATTTCTCCAAAGAAGACATACAGATGGCCAGTAGACATAGGAAAAGATGCTCAACACCACTATTAGAGAAATGCAAATCAAAACTACAACAAGGCACCACTTCACACCGGTCAGAATAGCCATCATGACAAAGTCTACGAAGACCTAACGCTAGAGAGGGCGCACACTGCTAGTGCGAATGGAAACGGTGCAGCCACTATGGAAAACTAAAAATGGAATTACCATACGAGCCAACAATTCCACTTGGGCATATACCCAGATAAAACCATCATTCAAAAAGATACACGCACCCTTATGTTCATAAGAGCACTATTCACAATAGCCAAGACATGGAAGCAACCAAAATGTCCGCTGACAGATGAATGGATAAAGAAGAGGCACTACATACACACAAGGGAATATTACTCAGCCATAAGAAAGAATGAAATAATGCCATTTGTGCTGGTCTTGGGAAAGGGAGAAAGACAACAAATACTGTACCATACGATATCACCTAT
>NW_011494773.1:1599837-1600080 GCF_000754665.1 Bison bison bison | reverse complement strand
TCTTTGTGACCCCATGGACTGTACAGTCCATGGAATTCTCCAGGTCAGAATACTGGAGTGGGGAGCCTTTCCCTTCTCCAGGGGATCTTCCCAACCCAGGGATTGAACCCCAGTCTCCCATGTTGCAGGCGGATTCTTGACCAACTGAACTATCAGAGAAGCCCGTGAAATCTCACATGTGGCACAAATGAAGCAATCGACAACAGAAACAGACTCACAGACATAGAGAACAGGCTAGTGGTT
>NW_011494773.1:1597581-1599737 GCF_000754665.1 Bison bison bison | reverse complement strand
GGGGGCGGGGTGGGGGGAGAGGAGGCCTGCGAGTGTGGGGTGAGCAGATATAAACTTTCATATATAGAATGGATAAACAACAAGGCCCTACTGTAAAGCACAGGGAGCTATATGCAATACCCTGTGATAAACCATAGTGGAAAAGAACATAAAAGTATAATGTCTATGTGTGTATAACTGAGTCATTTTGCTGTACAGCAGATATTGGTACAACATGGTAAATCAACGACACTTCAATAAAAAGAAGTTTTAAAAATACAAACGCTAACATTCTGTTATTTTTGCTTCCAATCTTTCTTCTTAAAAGAAGTGTTACGGACAAATTAGAACTCGTTTATTTTCCCGTCAGTCTCAGCGACTTCCCTCCACCCCTCCAAAGACCAGCACAAGCGCGAACCTGGTAGGTATTACAGCGTTGCAACGTGCTTGTGCCCATAAAACATAGATATTGTTTTGTGATTTTTATTAAAATTAAATTTTCACTAACGGCACTATTCTGCAATTTCCTTTTTTTCACAATAATGTTTTTGAGACTGATTCATGATAATACTATGAATACACGTGTGTATATACATCAGCTTTTTTGAGGCATAACTTACAAAACATAAAATTCCCCAGTTATTTATATTGTAACTGCTGCGCAACATCACGTCTTTGTCTACTCCATCATTGTGAGTTGAGACCTCTTTTTCTGTGTTTCGAACACTGCTGCCCTAGATATCCTTGGAACCGTCTCCTTAGGCACATGCATGAATTTCTCTGGGTAATTAGTCAGCCAGATGTGAAACTGCTGGTCATAAAGGATGTACACTGTCACCTTTAACCGCCATTGCCCCAGCGTCCCCTGGTGTTTGCACTGCCATCATTTCTGAAGCGGTTGTCACCATCCGGTGACTCGCCTACCCGTCCCTTCCCCGTGAATTACTGGAGGGCATGTCTGTGACTGGCACTCAATGAACACTTGATAAATGAAAGGATGAGCTCACCGTCTAGCAGAAGAGACAGACTCAAAATAAGACAAGTGCATTAAGGGCTGTGAGACCTCCTCTGGCCGGGGTCCAGGGAAGGCTTCATGGAGGAGGTGGCGTTCAAGTCGGGGTTTGAAGAACACAGAGACTCTGAACAAGTGAGGATGGGGATGAGGACAAGGACTGGGCTGGGAGGAGGAAGTGGGTCAGACAATCCAGGGCACGTTCGATTTGCTGGAGTAATGGTTCCTGGCCGAGCTGCAGGTAAGGGTGTGTGCATTTTGTAAAAACTTCATTGGATTCCCCCCCCAGTCCCCAAGCAAGAAGAGCCTCTGAGGTGGAACAGGATGAAGAAAGCAGGCGGGCAAACTGGAAGAGGTATCTGGGGCTTACTCCAGGGTGAGTCTTCAGTGGCAGGCTCTGGGGAGCCTGTGAGAAGGAACCAGGTCAGAGCCTAGCTCAAAGATGATTCATTCGATGAACAGGCAGGTAGCTGCTCAGCCTCTGGAATAAGGCCTCGGTCAGAGAGAGACTGCTCCTCCCAACCTCTTTCCCTCCTCTGTCTCTGGGGAAAGATCAGGGCAGCAGGCAGCAGGCCCCAGGCCATGTGCTCCTTCACTTTGCAGCTTGGGGGCCCAGGTCAGGGGCTTGCACATCACTTATCCACTCCCACCACCCCATCACCCGGCCCCTCCAACCCCGCTGCTCTGGACAGATGACAGGACCAGGGCTCCAGGGAGCCACTCCATGAAGTATGGAGCCAGGACCTGGCATCCTGAATACACCTTTGGTGTGTCCCAATGGGGCAGGGGTTGTGTGGGAATCTTATCCTTCCATTTTTTCTGCTGTCCTTCAGCAGAACCCAGCTCTGGGCACCCTGCCCAGAGTGGAGGGGAAGGGGAAAATGCACGACCTTCACTCCCAAGTCCTGTCTTCAGCAACTTCAGCAAACCCACCAGCAGTGACAGCAGCAGGTGACCTGAGGGTGTCAGCCATGCTCGGGGAGGAAGAGCCCTCTGCTGCAGACAGACCAGCCTTGGGCCGGTGTGGGCTCCGCCATGTCTGTGCATGGGTGTGGCTGTGGCTCTCACCACCTCTCTGAGCCTCAGCGTTCTCATCTATCACCTGGGCTACTCACGCCGGCTCACAGGGGATTAAAAGATAATGACAAGGGGACGTCCTTCATGG
>NW_011494773.1:1592991-1597301 GCF_000754665.1 Bison bison bison | reverse complement strand
AACTCCTGAGCCCACGTACCGCAAGTACTGAAGCCCGAGCACCTAGAGCCCATGCTCGGCAACAAGAGAAGCCACTGAAGTGAGAAGCCTGTGCACCACAACTAGAGAGTTACCCCTGCTCACCGCAACGAAGGCTGAGTGCAGTGGTGGCTGTTCAGTTGCTCAGTCGTGTCTGACTCTTTGTGACCCCATGGACTGCAGCACGCCAGGCTTCCCTGCCCTTCACATTGCTCAAGCTCATGTCCATTGAGTCAGTGATGCCATCCAACCATCTCACCCTCTGCTGCCCTCTGCGACAAAGGGCAGCCCCTCTAGTAAAAAAAAAAAAGAATGACAAGGAACATGAGGTCACTGAATGGCACCAGGATCTCAGGCCAGGGACACTGTTCAGGGCCTGAGGAGGCCTCCCCAAAGCCTGGCCTAGTTTGCAGGCCAGGGCATACTAGGTCCCTGCCCAGGAAGGGTCCCTGACCCAGTACCAGCCTATTTGTGGTACTGAAGGACACCTCTACCCCCCCAACACACACACACACGCTGGCTCTGAGATGTTCCCCTCTACAAGGTCTACAGGGATCTGAAGCTCTTTTTAAGGGAACAGCTCAGCTCCAACAGTGCCCAGAGCCACCAACACTGTTGGTCAGCCGCTGCCACCGAAGCCAGACCAGCTGGCCCAGAGACCCCAGGACCACTGGCCACTCAGCAGGTAAAAGGGTAAGCAAAGGGAAAGAGGGGGGCTCCCCATCACCAGTCTCATACCAGACACTTTTCTGCTTCCCTCCGCTGAATGGTCCAATGCACTGGGGGTTATTCTGAAAGTGAAAGTAGCTCAGTCGTGTCCAGGTCTTTCCAACCCCACGGACTACACAGTCCATGGAATTCTCCAGGCCAGAATACTGGAGTGGCTAGCGTTCCCTTCTCCAGGGAATCTCCCCAACTCAGGGATTGAACCCAGGTCTCCCGCATTGCAGGCAGATTCTTTACCCAGCTGAGCTACCAGGGAAGCTCCAGGGGTTATTCTACCATGTTGTGAAGGAAGACTCACAGAGGTGAAGTGAGCAGGCAGTGAAGCAGATGGAAGCCCAGCTCCCAAGTGCCCTCAGGTAATGTGTGTGCCAGCCTCCACGTTCCCAAGCCCTCCATCAAGCACAGCTGACAACCACATGAACAGCTCAGCAAACAGCCATCTGTCTCCCTGGCCAATTGGCCAGAGGTGCGTCTTGCTCATTGGTATCTCCACAGACCTCAGGATGCGTTGCTCTTTTGCCAGGACCCCGTGGCCTGAGGCCAGTGTCCCTCTGGCTGGACTTGATTATGAGAAGATCCAGTCAGGGGGAGGAGAAGGCTCCTATCTCTGGGGCCATCTTCTTTGGTGAGGCCACTCAGTCAAGAGTGTGGCAGGCTAGGCTTCTGGCCAAAAGCTCGCCTGACCTCTCTATCTCCGATGCTCTGAGGCTGCCAGAAGCCGCAGCTCAGCCTGAACAAGGGTCTGCAGGCACAGGGCAGGGCCGGACCTCAGTTACCCTAGCCCAGTTCTTCAGAGCCTGTCTTCAGGGTGCTTGCGTGAAACAGCAGAACGGAAGGTGAAAAAAGCAGAAGGCGGGAGCCCAGGACACTTGGATCCTGGTTTTCTAAGTGGGGGTCCAGGCTTCAGTTCCCTTTGGGAACACTACTGATCACCAGGAAGCGGGAGGCGACAGTGGGGCACCCTTCCCCCCACCCCCGCTTCTGCAGGTTCCAGGACCAACCCCAGGCGTGCTGGGAAGGACCATGGCAGCATGGGTGCAACGCTGCCCTAGAGCACAGCACACACTGGTCACTGATGTTCTTCTAAAGCGCCCCCTCGGTTGGCCCCAAGCAATCCAGACACACTGTAACGAGGACACAGCATGCCTCATGAGCTGCCCACATTCTCATCTCAGCTTCCCCGTCACCCTGTTTTGCATGAGTTGCACCAGCCACCTCCTGGGCAAGAACAAGGGGCCCAGGGTACACCACCCCTGCTGACGTGGGAGTGGCCTGCAAAAACCACTGCTCTCCCAGAGAGGGAAGAGGAGCGAACGCTGTGCCCCAGCTCAGGCGAAACAGTGCACCAAGAGCTGCCAGTCTTACTCGTAGCTGAGCACTCCACCTAAGCACTTACAGTCCAGCCTCCCAGAGTGAGCCTGCCCATGGCCCCGAATACCCCGCAGCCTTCCCACACCCTCAACACTCTGTGCAAAGAGCTCCCAGCACTTGATACCCATGATCTCTGTGGCTCTTCCACAAGCTGCTTCTGAGGAAGAAGCCAGACTAGAGAGTCCAAGGGATTCAAGAATCAGGGGGGAAGATCGGGTGTGTGAGCAGGTCCGCTGTGCCACCAGTCACCTGCATTTTACGGTGTGGAAATTCTGTGAAATGTCACAACGGTGTAGAAGGGGGAGAGGAAGTCCTCAGGGCCCCAAAGCACAACCTGAACTGGGCTGGGGAGAGATGGTCTGCCTTCCAAACCCAGAAGCGTGCCCTAGACTGGCCGCGGGATGGGGGGTCAGGCATCCTTCATAGAGGGAATGGCCACCTTTCCCCCATTGAGGCAGGAAGTAGATGGCTTCAATTCCAGAGTCTCCAGGAATAATTCCCCACCTGCAATAAGCACTTGACATATTTCCCAAGCCCCCCACCCATCTGAGGAAGGTGTTTTCATGCCCAGCTGTCAGGCAGGGAAACCTGGAGGGCAGAGCACCAGCTAACGGGGCTCGGTCCAGAACCAGGTACTGTGCCCTGTAAGTGGTTCTTCTCCAGCAGTCTCAGAGCCTACCTCTGCCCCACCAGCCCGGAGGGGGCACCACCAGCATCCCTGGATCATGGGGCTGGGGCCTTTCTCCTGGAGAAGGGTTAGAAGGAAGCCTGAGAGGGGGGTGCAGAGGAACCAGACCCACCGTGAGTACTCCTCTCTCTGGCATTGTACTGTCACTCCATGGGCAGCTAGCTGTCATATGGTTTACTGGGAACCCCACCCCATCCCACAGGGTCACCCCAGGATTACTGTGGTCATGACGGAGCGCAAGGCATGCTGTGCAATCACCAGGGGCCAGCTTTCAGGGGCTCTGTGCTCAGAAGGTGTGTCTGAAAAGCATCAACTCAAGCACCAGGCACAAGGTAACTGCTCTGCTCATGGGCTGGGCAGGACCTCCCATCCTGAGATGCTGGCAGAGAGATAGCTGAAGTCCCCCATGCCCCTGGGCCCCCTCCATGGCTGTGACCACAGCAGCTAGCCCCAAGGCCATCTGGCTCAGAGCTTTAGTTACTAAGTCGTGTCCAACTCTTGTGAACCCGTGGACTGTAGCCTGCCAGGCTCCTCTGTCCATGGGATTTTCCAGGCAAGAATACTGGAGTGGGTTGCCATTGCCTTCTCCAGGGCTCAGAGAGGCCCACAGAAATTGTGTGTCCACTGTGGGTGCATGGCAGGAAGGTAGCCAGGTGCCTTTAGCTCCCCTCTTCAGGTTGCTTCTTTCCTAAGAAACTTGAAAACACATCTTAATGGAGGAGAAGATGCTGGAGCTGTCCCCTCCCAGCAGGAGGTCCTCACAGCCTGGCCTCACTAGGGCACTGGGGGTGAAGTCGGGGAGGATCAGAGAGGAAGGGGCCTCATCCTGCCGGCCTGGAGGTAGGCCAGGCAGTCAGGAGATCTGGGTGCAGGTGAGAGCCCCAGAACACCCTCTGCGACTCAGCTCCCTGGCCTGCCCAGTGATGCTGCCCGGTTCCAGCTCTAAAATAAAAGACGGCTCTCCGCCTGCCTCAGTGTCCCTCCAGAGAAAGCCAGCCAAGCCAGGGAGAAGGAAGGCAAGGTAAATTCAGGAAAAGTTCACCTCCAAGGGCAAGAGTCCATTCTTCCCGGGAACAGGAGCTGGGGAGAGAGAAAGGCTGGACCACAGCGTGTGATGCTCAGAGAAGGCGGACTCGGTTCTCCGTTCTCCCACCTCTTCTCCCGGGAGACGAGGCTGTGAGAGGAGAAAGTCCACCTCCCTATTCCCCGCTCTTCCCACTGCTGCCTGGGAAGTTCCACTTGACTTTCGTCAGGGCTGGTACACGAGACTGAGGCCCGGAAGGGCCTTCTTCTCCCGGAAGACAATGCTCACTCTCCGCCCTGAGCCCTCAAGGAGAGCAGGGGCCCCGTAGCTCCTCTGCTCAGATGAACATTTTATTTCCTGTCCTCAGACAATTCCGCCCCTGAGATGTTCACACCATGATACTCCGGAGCCTCTCACAGAAGTCTTATGCCCCTGCATTCTCAGGAATGGGGAAAGGGGGGCCCTGGGGGAGGGGGCGGGTGG
>NW_011494773.1:1584062-1592431 GCF_000754665.1 Bison bison bison | reverse complement strand
AGGCAACCAACAAGGCAGGCGGCGGGGGACCGCCTCCTGTCCACCCTCTACCGACCCACTGAAGACGGTCGACCGAGCCACGGCCCCCTCCTGGTGGGCGGCTCCTTCCACCCTTCCCCCGGGTCCAGGCTGGGGGAGAGCCCGAGCCACCGGGGAGTATGGCGCAGTCTCCCCCGCCCATCCCTCAGGGTCCGAGGTCCCGGAAAGCGTAGAGCCAGCAGTCCTGCCCCCACCCATCACCACCCCTACCCCTGTCCAGGACCGGGATTCCGCGCCCCTTCTTCCAGCCGGATCGCTTCTGGAGCATCCCACCCGTGTGCTCACCACGTCTGCGCCTTCGGCGCCACGGCCCCAGCGCCAGGCAAGGTAGGCAGGCGGCCGGAATGTGAGGCCAGGCGACACGCTCCCTACCTGGGAGGAGACTGCCCGCCGGTCCTCCTCCGCGCTGGCCTGCTCGAAGCCAGCCCCACCTGGCAAGGGACGGTCAGCAAATTCCCCGCAGCATCACCATGGGAGCGGCATCGCGGCTCCTCCCCGGCCGCCGCCAACCTCGGCCCCGCCCCAGTGCTGCTGGACCGCCGGGGAACCCAGGCTGGATTTTTTTCCTATGCAAAGGCCCAGGCTCCGCCTCAGAGACCTTGTAGCTACCAGGAACCGTCTGCAAATTACCACAGCAAATCTACAAGGCTGCTGCTCCCTTGTGGGAGACACTCGGAAGCTCTGGGTCCCCAACACCAGAAGCTCTGGTCTTGCTGCTCTCCGGCTGTCCCCTACTTCAAGCTCTTCTCCCAGGCACGTCCGCCTTGCAACCCACCCAACCCCGCCAGAAAAAAAGTCAAAGCTAGGAGAGACGTCCAGCCCCGCACAAAGGTAGCTGTGCTCAGCCCCGCCCAGGGGCCAGTACCCAGTTCTTTCTTCTTCCCCAGCAAAGGGAAGATCTACAGATTGACCACAGCCCTGCCCGGGAGGCCCAAGAGAGTGGGTTTTGTCTTTTCTAGTTTGCCATGGACCACAGTTCCTGTAGGTCTCCAGTTTTTTTCAAAGTCCTGGCTGCTCTGCTAGAGACACTCGTTTTGATCCAGGAGGCAGGTGCCAGTGTTTGAACCCCCAAAGGTCAGTGTAACGAACTAAGTGAAAGTGAAGTCGCTCAGTCGTGTCCGACTCTGCGACCCCATGGACTGTAGCCTACCGTGCTCCTCCTTCCATGGGATTTTCCAGGCAGGAGTACTGGAGTGGGGTGCCATTTCCTTCTCCAGAGGATCTTCCAAACCCAGGGATGAAACCCAGGTCTCTCGCATTGTAGGCAGACGCTTTACCATCTGAGCCACCAGGGAAGTCAAGCCACTCTCCTTTCTCCCAGGAAGGGGCCTCAGCAAGTTCATTTAATAGACCTTATCCAGTAATTGCAGTACAAGGGCTAATGGGAGAGGCGGGCTGCTGACCAATCTTCGAAAGTGACTCTTTTAACAGTCATATAATGCTAAGATATTGACAGAGGTGTTCGCAGTCCACTAAGAAGGCCATAGTGGAAATGTGTGAACATCGAGTCATGAGACACTGCGGGTCCGAGGGTAGCTAGGCTTTCATGCGTTGACTCCCCATAGGCAGCAGTGCTCCCCCGAGGCTGGCACACCCTGGTCATGTCTCTCCCTGCCCTGCACCTGCCCCCATCCCCTCCACCACCCCCAGGGTTCTTTTGAACCAGTAGTGACAGAGGACAAGATAGTTGGATGGCACCACCGACTCAATGGACATGGGTTTGAGCAAACTCCAGGAGATAGTGAAGGACAGGGAAGCCTGGTGTGCTGCAGTCCATGGGGTCGCAAAGAGTTGGACAAAACTGAGCAACTGAGAAACAGCAAAGTGCCATCAAAACTCCAAATGAGCCACTACACATTCTGCTGAAATCCGTCCATGTCTTCACTCACCACCCATTCATTTATTTATTCATTCCTGGGACAGGAAGGCTTTTGGATTATCTATCATGTAATAGCAACAGTGTATCAAGGGCCAGTTCTAGTCCTGGCTCAGCTATTAGTGTGCTGTGCAATCTTGGGTAACTTGCTTGATGTCTCTGTCTTTATTTTTCTTTCTCATCAGTAATCCTGAGAGGGGAGGGCTAGTTGGGGTGTAAGGCCCCTTGGACCCTAACATTTCTATTCCTCTCTTTAGGATAAAGGCTGGTGGGAACAAAGATAAACAAGGTAAACACAAAAGTAATGTTTAAGACCGCTAGCTGCCTGGATTCACATCCCAGTTGGGCCATCTAAATATGGGACTTAAACTCTCTGAACTTCTTTCTTTGCATATGAAAAATGGGGGGAATAATAATAACAACCTTAAGAGGCAGTTGTGAAGATTAAATGAGCTATTGTACACAGAGTAAATGTTTAGTGAATATTAGTTGTTGCTTTTGCTGCTGTTGTTCCGATACAGGTGGAAGAGAGTAAAACCTGGACACAAGCAGCATGTCCTCTGTCTGTGCTTCCTCATTTCAGAACTAGTGTCTGACCCCAGAGTGAAAGGAGTAAGCCTCTTAAGTATGCGGGTAATAGCTGTTCTTTTAGAAGGATCCCATGTTAAGGGGAAAGAACATGGTCTTTGGATCTAGTTGAACCTTGGTTCAAAACTGGGCTCTGTGGTCTCCCCTGGTGGTGCAGTGGCTAAGACTGTGAGCTCTCAATGCTGGGGCCCTGGGTTTGATCCCTGGTTGGGGAACTAGATCCCACATGTCACAACTAAGACCCTGTGCAGCCAAACAAGTAAATAAAAATAAATATTAAAAAAAAAAACTGGTCTCTGGGCTTCCCTGGTGGCTCAATGATAAAGAATTCACCCGCCAATGCTTGAGTCTCGGGTTCCATCCCTGGTCCAGGATGATCCCACGTGCCTCAGAGCAACTAAGCCCGTGCACCGCAACTATTGAGCCTGTGGCTCTAGAGCCCGGGAGCTGCAACTACCACCTCCACGTGCCACACCTCCTGAAGACTGCACGCCCTAGAGCCTGTGCTTGGCAACAAGAGAAGCCACCACAATGAGAAGCCCACGTACCGCAACTAGAAAGTAGCCTCCGCTTGCTACAACTAGAGAAAAACCCACACGGCAACCAAGACCCAGCACAGCCAAAAATAAAATAAAATAAAAAAAACCAGGGCTCTGCTTCTTACTAGCTGTGTGACTTTGTACTAGTTACTTAACTGCTCCAAGGTTAATTTTCACATCTGTAAGATGAGTATCATAATGCACATGAAAGGAGTCCAATAATAGTATCTACCACATGGATCCACATGGAATTCCAGCTGAGCTATTTCAAATCCTAAAAGATGATGTTGTGAAAGTGCTGCACTCGATATGCCAGCAAATTTGGAAAACTCAGCAGTGGCCACAGGACTGGAAAAGATCAGTTTTCACATTCCAATCCCAAAGAAAGGCAATGCCAAAGAATGTTCAAACTACTGCACAATTGCATTCATTTCACACGCTAGCAAATAATGCTCAAAATTCTCCAAGCCAGGCTTCTACATTGCGTGAACTGAGAACTTCCAGATGCTCAAGCTGGATTTAGAAAAGGCAAAGGAACCAGAGATCAGATTGCCAACATCCATTGAATCATAGAAAAAGAAAGAGAATTCCAGATTAACATCTATTGCTGCTTCATTGACGACGCTAAAGACTTTGGCCATGTGGATCATAATAAGCTGTGGAAAATTCTTAAAGAAATGGGAATACCAGACCACCTTACCTGCCTCCTGCAAAACCTGTATGCAGATCAAGAAGCAACAGTTAGAACCAGACATGGAACAACGGACTGGTTCCAAATTGGGAAAGGAGTACCTCAAGGCTGTATATTGTCACTCTGTTTATTTAACTTATATGCAAAGTACATCATGTGAAAAGCTAGAATCAAGACTGCCAGGAGAAATATCAATAACTTCAGATATGCAGATGACACCACCCTTATATCAGAAAGCGAAGAGGAACTAAAGAGCCTCTTGATGAAGGTGAAAGAGGAGAGTGAAAAAGCTGGCTTAAAACTCAACCTTCAAAAAACTAAGATCATGGCATCTGGTCCCATCCCTTCATGGCAAATAGATGGGAAAACAATGGAAACAGTGACGGGCTTTATTTTATTGGACTCCAAAATGACTGCAGATGGTGAAATTAAAAGATGCTTGCTCCTAAAAAGAAAATCTATGATGAACCTAGACAGCGTATTAAAAAGCAGAGAAATTACTTTGCCAACATAGATCTGTTTAGTCAAGGCTGTGGTTTTTCCAGTAGTCATGTATGAATGTGAGGGTCGGACTATGAGGAAAGCTGAGTGCAGAAGAATTGATGCTTTTGAACTGTGGTGTTGGAGAACTCTTGAGAGTCCCTTGGACTGCAAGGAGATCAAACCAGTCAATCCTAAAAGAAATCAATCCTGAATATTCATTAGAAGGATTGATGCTGACACTGAAGCCCAAATACTTTGGCTGCCTGCTCTGAAGAGCTGACTTTTTGGAAGAGACCCTGATGCTGGGAAAGACTGAGGGCAGGATGAGATGGTTGGATGGCATCACTGGCTGAATGGACATGAGTTTGAGCAAGCTCCAGGAGGTGGTGAAGGACAGGGAAGCCTGATGTGCTGCAGCCCATGGGGTCGCAAAGAGTTGGGCTCAACTGAGCAACTGAATAACAGCATAGAGTCACTGTGAATATAAAAAGCATGTCAAGTATTTAACTTAGTTTTCCACAAACGGAAGATTCCCAGTCAGTGTTAATCTCTCCCAGGAAGGACCTAGATAGAATGGAGGGGAGGCCCTAGTACTGAAATTTCCAGGTGTCCTTGACTGAGTGTCCTGTGAAGAGACTGAGTAGTGGGTGTTCTAGTCCAGACCCAGAGCAGCAGCAGCAGCAGCTTTCCAACCCCCCTATGCCAAGATGCCATCCACACAGAACCTAGGAACCAGCCTCCCTGGGTGAGCCATATCCCTTAACATACCCTCTACTGGGAACCAAGGCCAGAATGTTCTTGAACATGGGGCTTAGGAGTTTAGGCTTTACTTAGTAGGCAAAGGGAGCCATGGAAAGTTTTTGAACAGCAGCTACAGGATAAAATTGCTGAGCCAGTACCAACCCTCTCCAGTTCCTGGAGGCGTCAAGTATGTACAATACAGGGAGGTACAGAAGAGGAGGGAGAATCCACGGGAGTACCAGGTGGATTATATGGTGGGCCCCAAAGAGACGACCCCACGTCCCAAACAGCTGAACACCAGCAACCTAGATGAGTGTCAAGCTGGTAAAAAGGTGCTTTGTAAAGGTGTGAAGGTGTGTGGGTATGAATAGCTGAGGCTTTTATGAATAGCTGTGGCCTTGAGAATCTTCTAGAGGAAAGTTGCTTCTGGTCTGTGGGTGCTGAAAACATTTTCATGTTCTCACTCATGTGGATTGAGGTGGAAGATCTCTGAAAGATGATGAGAGTTGTCTTTGTGACTGCTTTCTTAACCTCTAGTGTCTTGTCTGGGAACATAATCCAGAATAACAACGAAGACCCAAAAGGCATCTGAGCAACCCAAACAGATAGTACTGTCAACTGTCCAAATCAGACGTTTTATCTGCAGGACAGCAGCTTGTGTCTTCAGTGACAGCCCACCTACGTTTATTCTACATAGTTTCAACAGCTCCATGGTGGCAGAGACTACTGAGTGTCCACTTAGGTCCTTTCTTTTGCTCTTTCTTTTAGCAGTAGAGCTTCCAAGGTTAAAACCTGGATACACAGCTACCCTGTTAGAGACTACATATCCCAGCCTCCCTTGCAGGCTGGTGCAGCAATGGGACTAACTTATAGCCAATGGAATGTGAGTGGAAGTGATCTGTTTCATCTCTGGGCCACATTCTTAAAAGGAAGTTGCCTGCTCTCCACTGCTCTTTCCCCTTGCGCAGACTGGACCATGGACATGGGAATGGAAATGGGGGCATCTTTGATGCTGCTGCCAAGGACAGCATCCTAAGGTTGGCCGATCAACAACAATGATGACCTAGAGGAGAAGAGCCCTGGACCATTGACACCTTGGTCTCTGTGACAATAGCTGGACCAAGAGCCTTACTGATAAACCTGATTGTTCAAGCCCACAGTAGATGGGGAGCAGCATATTGGAAGGAGAAAGTTTTCATTAAACTGAAAGCACAGTGAAATTAGCAAAAGCCTAGAGTGAGAGGAGAGGAAACACCTGTAAAACAAACTCAGAGTTTGGGATCATTCAGTTCAGGATCATGCCAAGAAGGCTTGGTGGCACTGTTATATTACAGGATAATGTTGGAAATGGTCACAACAATCTTGAATCATTGCTAAGTCACTTCAGTCGTGTCCGACTCTGTGCGACCCCATAGACGGCAGCCCACCAGGCTCCCCCGTCACTGGGATTCTCAAGGCAAGAACACTGGAGTGGGTTGCCATTTCCTTCTCCAATGCATGAAAGTGAAAAGTGAAAGTGAAGTCGCTCAGTCGTGTCTGACTCTTAACAACCCCATGGACTGTAGCCCACCAGGCTCCTCCATTCATGGGATTTTCCAGGCAAGAGTACTGGAGTGGGGTGCCGTTGCCTTCTCCGCTTGAATCATTAAAAGAAAGTTAATTGTGACAGAATATTTTATATTGAAAGAAAAGCAACTATGTGATATATTTAGAAAGTAAATATGATAGAAAATAGTTGACATAAAACTTGCATGCTTAAGGGTAGACACCTTCAGCATCTATTCAAAATAATACCTTTCCTGATGGGCCAGAAAGTAGAGGCTTTGATTCACTGATATGTACCTTCTCCCCCACTAGATTATAAATCCTTTTAAGATCAGCTTGTAGGGACTTGCCTGGTGGTCCAGTGGCTAAGACTCCCAAGGCAGGGGGCCAGGGTTCCATCCCTGGTCAGGGAACTCGATCCCACATGCCACAACTAGGAGTTTGCATCCCGCCAATAAAGACCCTGTGTGCTGCAAGTAAGATCCAGTGCAGCCAAATAAATAAATATTTTTTTTAAATCAGATTGTATCTCCTTTTTCTTTCTATTCCTAGTATCTGGCACAATGATGACTCAAATAAATATTCCTTAATTGCTAAGGGGGTGAAATCTGTGTTACCTTAGATTCCAGAGCTTAGTGGTTCCACGAGCTGATGTGGACGATTGAGCAGTGAAGTTGCCTGAGGTCCCAAAATACCCTGATGGAGAGCTTCAGGAGCATAGCCCTCTTAGCCAAGAGTGTTAAGAGCCCAGGTTGACCCTACTCCTGTTGTCTAGAAATCATTTCATCAGAAACACTCTCTTGAACTCAGAAGGCCAACATGCTCAGGATTTTCATTGCAGAACTGGTTGTAATTCCAAAACCAAATACAACTGAACACAGCCTACACAACAGGGCGTGGCCTTTCTGCACTGTCCAGATGAGATGTTCAGGAAAACTCAAAATGGGAGGGAAAAAGCGGGAGGCCCGGGAAAGTTAGCTCGGCGTGCTCACTGTTGGTTTCACATCACTTCGACTCCTAGGATTTTAGGTTTCAAGGCAGCAGAGCTACACTGTTGTCCCAATCACCCCAAGGCTGGTGCTGGGTCAGATTGCTAAGCAGCCTGTAAGAAGGTGGGGGATGGGCCTGGAAGTAACGATCTTGAAAGTCCGCAGATTTTGCTATACGATCCAGAAGTAAACGTAGCCACTGATAGGGACAGTGTTTCCAAGGCAGAACTACATCACTATTAACACTTTAAGTGATAATGCAGATACTGTAGGGTATCCCCTGCCCCCAAGAGCCCAGTCAAGACTCTGCAAGAAAGTGGGTCAATTTTGGGAGCTTGGACTTCTATCACAACACCCTCTTATCTGTCTTTCCCGCCAACTCGTTGGAAAAGACCCTGATGCTGGGGAAGATTGAGGGCAGCAGAAGAGGAAGACAGAGAATGAGATGGTTGGATGGCATCACCAACTCAATGGACATGAGTTTGGGCAAACTCTGGGAGATAGAGAAGAACGAGGAAGCCTGGCGTGCTGCAGTCCATGGGGTTACAAAGAGCTGGATATGACTGAGTGACTGAACAACAGCAACGACAATAGGAATTTGATTTCCTGTTCAGAAGGTAGGGGAGCAGCATATTGGGATTTTCATGTCCTCTGTCTAGTCAGACATGGGGCTGTGGATTTCAAGAGACACACAGCACAGATCCCTCACTGGAAGCAGGACTTCCCAGGATGGTGGGGCCAGAGCGGAGAAGACAGAGCCCTCTAACCATGTGGTCCTCAAGGCAGAGAATCCAGGCCTCCCCTCTGCCGGGACAGCCCTGGCCTCCCTGCCCTCCCTTACCCCTGGCCTCAGGCTGGGTCCCCACTCACCAAGGCCC
>NW_011494773.1:1583429-1583962 GCF_000754665.1 Bison bison bison | reverse complement strand
CCCTGGGATAAAGCCCACTTGGTCATAGTGTATGATCTTTTTAATGTGTTGTTGGATTCTGATTGCTAGAATTTTGTTAAGGATTTTTGCATCTATGTTCATCTCAAGTTATCCAGAGTTTTAAATGTTAGTTTAGCAAAATTTATCTATCTCTTTGTATCATATTTAAGAAATATTTCCTGATTCTTAGGACATAAAGACATTTTTCTGTACTATCTTCTAAAAACTTGAGAGTTCTTTTGCATCTTGCAGTTAAGTCTATACCAACACTCATCAGTGACAATGGCTGAGGAGGTAACTCCAGAAGTCTGTCCCTCCCCAAAGGCAGTGAACAAACTTGCAAAAAACTATCAGAGTCAACTTTTTTGGAACTCTGGAAACTACCTGAAGGCTTGCAGCACCCAGGAAATGCTTCATCGAGCAAAAAACAGCTGAATCTCAGTAAGAAAGCTTTACGGTATTTTAAAAATACACCATTTTTTAGAGTAATTTTAGGTTCACAGCAAAATTGGGCAGAGATTTTATTTGCCCAT
>NW_011494773.1:1581952-1583329 GCF_000754665.1 Bison bison bison | reverse complement strand
CTCCCTTACCCCTGGCCTCAGGCTGGGTCCCCACTCACCAAGGCCCCACCAGGTAGATGCTCTTAGCTTGCAGCAGCCTCTTTGACTAGTACTTCTGTCCTGGAAGAGGTGAAAGTCAGGACTAGTTGGGGGGTGGTTGCAGTCTCTGTCATTCAGCACGCACAGCCACTACCAATGATCAATATTGGAAACTGCCGGTGGGCGAGGTCAGAGGCGGATGCTGGTGACATCACAAAGGAAGCACCACTGTCATGATGGAACTCTGGGCACGTGTCGGAGAGGGAGCACTTTCCTAACCAGAAATGAGCTAAACTGAACATTTCCAGGGCAGATCTGGAGGTCTAAAGCCTGCACAACCTCACCTCCATCCTATCTTAAGCCTAGCTGATGCCCTGTAGGATCACGTCATGAAAGACTACTTGGAAACTATATTATCAGTGGTGAGCATGATATAATATATGCTGAAGTAGAAATATAATGTGTACTTGAAACATACAATATTATAAACTAATGTTACCTCAATAAAAAATTAATTAAATACTTGGGTACTCATTTGATATTTATTGAGGCTAGAAACCATCCCTGACTCCCACCTGGAGCGGATCCTCAAGGGGCAGAAATATGGGTTTCTTATGGGATTTCTTCTAGGCTGCAAAGTGAGGGTCCTGTCTCCATGGCCAGGCTCTTGAAAGCAGCTCTGTTGTCCTCTGGGAGTTGGCATCAGTTTCTGGTAATGAACACGTTCTTTGTTTTATAACCTGCATTAACTTTCTGAAATACAGTATACAATTAGAGAAGTATATATAAAATAGAAATGAGCACTGTAATGAATAATCATAAAGCAAACACTTATGTAACCATTACCCAAGTCAAGAAATAGAACATTATACCAGACATTTCTCTGTTCAGTTCAGTTCAGATCAGTTCAGTCACTCAGTCGTGTCCGACTCTTTGTGACCCCACGAACCCCAGCACTTCAGGCCTCCCTGTCCATCACCAATTCCGGAGTCCACCCAAACCCATGTCCATTGAGTCGGTGATGCCATCCAACCATCTCATCCTCTGTCATCCACTTCTCCTCCTGCCCTCAATCTTTCCCAGCATCAGGGTCTTTTCCAATGAGTCAGATGGCCAAAGTATTGGAGTTTCAGCTTCAACATCAGTCCTTCCAACGAACACCCAGGAGTGATCTCCCTTAGAATGGACTGGTTGGATCTCCTTGCAGTTCAAGGGACTCTCAAGAGTCTTCTCCAACACCACAGTTCAAAAGCATCGATTCTTCGGTGCTCAGCTATTTTTATAGTCTGACTCACATCCATACATGACCACAGGAAAAACCATAGTCTTGACTAGATGGACCTTTGTTGGCAAAGTAAT
>NW_011494773.1:1580178-1581852 GCF_000754665.1 Bison bison bison | reverse complement strand
AATATACAGCCTTGATGTACTCCTTTTCCTATTTGGAACCAGTCTGTTGTTCCATGTCCAGTTCTAACTGTTGCTTCCTGACCTGCATACAGTTTTCTCAAGAGGCATTTCTCTGTATTGCTGTCCAATCACACCCCTTTCTCCTCCATCTGCCCTCCACCAAGAGATGCTGCTGCTAAGTCACTTCAGTCGTGTCCGACTCTATGCGACCCCATAGTGGGTTGCCATTTCTTTCTCCATCCACCCAGAGATAGGCTCCTCTTAACTTTAATGGTAACCTTCACTTCCTTTTCTTTATACTTTTACCACCTGATTATTAATCCCTAATCAATAGAGTTTGGTTGTGTTTCTTTTTAAAGTGGATATTAATGGAATTTATTCTATATATACTTAGAATCTATTATATATACACTTATATACTTATACTTCTTGTTGGGCTTTTATGCAACATTGTATTTTAAAAAATTTATTCAAGGCCTCCCTCAGAAATGTTGCCATGTAAAGACATTTTAAAAAATTTTTATTTATTTATTTTTGGCTGCGCTGGATCTTCATTGCTGTGCACAGGCTTTCCTTGGAGCAGAGGGCAAGGGCTACTCTCTAGTTGCGGTGTGTGGGTTTCTCTTTGCAGCGGCTTCTCTTGTTGCAGAGCACAGGCTGTAGAGTGAGGGCTCAGTAGTTGGGACTCACTGGCTTAGTTGTCCTGTGGCATCGTCCCAGTTCAGAGATCAAAACTGTGTCCTCTGCCTTGGCAGGCATATTCTTAACCACTGGACCTCCAGAGAAGTCTAACATTGTATTTTAAACGTTCATTCAAGTTGTGGTGTGCAGCTGCTTATTCATTGTTATTGCTTCATGGTACTCCTTAGCTTGACTCTGCCGTAATTAATTTATCCCGTTTGGTGGAAATTTCTGTTTGTCAGCTTGTTTTCCAAAACAATGCTCCTGTGCCTGGTACACATGTGCTACAGTTTCTGTAGATCAAAAGTAAAGTTGAGGGAATGATTGTCCACTTTGGGGGTGCATGTCTTCAGCTGTACTAATTAATGCTGTTTCCAAAGTAGGGTTGTATCAGTGTGTACATCTACCAGCAGGGGGCGAAGTTTCTGATGGTCTTCATCCTTCCTGATATATTTGACACTGATGGTCTTTGATGGTCTCCATCCTTCCTGATATATTTGACACTGATGGTCTTTGACAGTCTCCATCTTCCTGATATTTGGCACTGATGGTCTTTGTGACTATCCTAGTAGGAGTTTTAGTAGTGTCTCACGTGGTTTCAATACACATTTCATGAATTATTGAGATGAGGTATATGATCACAGATGTGTTGACCATTTGGAGCTCCTTTTCTGGAGATATTTGTTCAAGTCTTTCACCCATTTTTATTTTAAATTGAGCTGCCTTTTAATTGATTTGAAAGGTATTATAAATAGCCTTGCAATTATCTGCTCCTGTTTTGGGTCTTGCCTTTTTGGTCTATGGTGTTCTCAAGTTAACCAGAGGTGTTTGGTTTATTTTATTTTATTTTATTTTATTTTAAAACTTTACAATATTGTATTAGTTTTGCCAAACATCGAAATGAATCCGCCACAGGTATACCTGTGTTCCCCATCCTGAACTCTCCTCCCTCCTCCCTCCCCATACCCTCCCCCTGGGTCGTCCCAGTGCACC
>NW_011494773.1:1572730-1580078 GCF_000754665.1 Bison bison bison | reverse complement strand
CTCTGCCGTAATTAATTTATCCCGTTTGGTGGAAATTTCTGTTTGTCAGCTTGTTTTCCAAAACAATGCTCCTGTGCCTGGTACACATGTGCTACACAGTTTCTGTAGATCAAAAGTAAAGTTGAGGGAATGATTGTCCACTTTGGGGGTGCATGTCTTCAGCTGTACTAATTAATGCTGTTTCCAAAGTAGGGTTGTATCAGTGTGTACATCTACCAGCAGGGGGCGAAGTTTCTGATGGTATCCATCCTTCCTGATATATTTGACACTGATGGTCTTTGTGACTATCCTGGTGGGAGTTTTAGTAGTGTCTCATGTGGTTTCAATACACATTTCATGAATTATTGAGATGAGGTATATGATCACAAATGTATTGACCATTTGGAGTTCCTTTTCTGGAGATATTTGTTCAAGTCTTTCACCCATTTTTATTTTAAATTGAGCTGTCTTTTAATTGATTTGAAAGGTATTATAAATAGCCTTGCAATTATCTGCTCCTGTTTTGGGTCTTGCCTTTTTGGTCTATGGTGTTCTCAAGTTAACCAGAGTTTTAAATGTTAATTTAGCAAAATTTATCTATCTCTTTGTATCATATTTAAGAAATGTTTCCTGATTCTGAGGACATAAAGACATTTTTCTGTACTATCTTCTAAAAACTTGAGAGTTCTTTTGCATCTTGCAGTTAAGTCTATACCAACACCCATCAGTGACAATGGCTGAGGAGGTAACTCCAGAAGTCTGTCCCTCCCCAAAGGCAGTGAACAAACTTGCAAAAAACTATCAGAGTCAACTTTTTTGGAACTCTGGAAACTACCTGAAGGCTTGTAGCATCCAGGCAATGCTTCATCGAGCAAAAAACAGCTGAATCTCAGTAAGAAAGCTTTACGGTATTTTAAAAATACACCATTTTTTAGAGTAATTTTAGGTTCACAGCAAAATTGGGCAGAGATTTTATTTGCCCATGGTTCCACATATGCTCAGCCTCTTTATCATCAAAATGAACTCCCATTGACACATCATAGTCACACAAAATCCATAATTTATTTTAGGGTTCACTCTTGGTGTTGTACAACCCAAGGGTTTTGACAAATGCATGCTGACACTTAGCCCCATTATAATAGCCTCAGAGCAGTTCTATTGCCCTAGAAATCCTCTCTGCTCTGCCTATTCATCTCTCTCTCTCTTTCACTACTGGTTCTTTTACTGTGTCCATAATTTTGCCTCTTCCAGAATATCATGTAGCCTTTTCAGATGCTTCTTTCATTTTCTTATTGTTCAGTTGCTACGTCATGTCCGCTTCTCTGCAACCCATGGACTACAGTACACCAGGCTTCCCTGTCCTTCACTGTCTCCCGGGATTTGCTCAGACTCGCCGATTGAGTTGGTGATGCCATCCACACCCTTCTTTCAGTTAGTAATATGCATTTAAGTTTCCTACATGTCTCTTCGTGGCTTGAGAGCTCATTTCTTTTTAGTGCTGAATTCTATTCCATTGTTTGAATGTGCCTTAGCTTATTTATTCACTCACCTACTGAAGGACATCTTGGCTATTTGTGAAGGACATCTTGGCAATTATGAATACCTGGCAAATATGACCATCCATGTGCAAGTTTTTGTGTGGACATAGGTTTTCAGTTCATTTGGGTAAACATTAAGTGGTCTAACTGCTGGGTCATTTGGTAATGTTATGTTTAGTTTGGTAAGAAACTGCCAAATTAACATCTAAAAAGGCTATACCATTTTTCATTTCCACCTCAATCAGTAAGGGTTCCTGGGGCTCCACGTCCTTGCCAGCGTTTGATTTTGTCCGTGTTCTGGATTTCAGTCATTCCAGTAGGTGTTTTCTGCTACCTCGTTGGTGTCATAATTTGCAGTTCTCTGGTGACATACACCATCGAACATCTTTTCACGTGCTTGTTACACCCTGTATATCTTTGCTAGGGAGCTGTCTGTTCAGGCTTTTTGCCCGTTTTTAAATCAGGTTACTAATTTTCTTCTGAGTTTTGAAAAAAATCTTTACATATTTTGGATAACAATCCTTTATCAGATATGCCTTTTGCAAATATTTTTCTCCATCTGTGGCTCATCTGTGTCTTTCGCAGAGCAAATGTTTTTAATTTAATTAAGTCTGGTTTAACAATTCTCTCTTCTGTGAATCACACCCTTTTGTTGTGTGCCTGTTGTATCCAAAAAGTCATCACGTCAAAGGTCATCTGGCTTTTCTCCCGTGCTGTCTTCTAGGGGTTTTATAGTTTTGAATTTTACATTTAGCTCTATGATGCTTTTCGAGTTAATTTTTTTGCAAAGGGTACAAACAAATTCTGATAGAGTTTGCCACTGGTAGATCTTTCCCGTGACAATTGCTAAAGGGAGTCCTTAAGGCTGCCATGAAAAGATAATAGACGGTAATGCGGTTCTGTATGAAGAAATAAAGAACACAGGAGGTAGCTGCACAGATCAATATAAAAACTAGTATTAATGTATTCTGGGTTTGTAGTTCCTCTCTTTCCTGTATGATTTAAAAGATAACCACATAAAGCCAAAATTGTAAATCTAGGCACACAATATATGAAGACGTAATTTGTGACAGTACAGCATAAAGGTGGGTGTAGAGCTATACAGGAACGAAGTTTTTGCATACTATTGAAGCTAAGTTGATATTAATCTGCACTGTGTGTGGTCTGCTAAGTCCCTTCAGTCCTGTCCAACTCTTTGTGACCCTGTGGATGGTAGCCTGCCATGCTCCTCTATCCATGGGGTTCTCCAGGCAAGAATACTGGTGTGGGTTGCTGTAGTGGGAATTTCTAATAATGTACTTTCACAGCCTTGAGAAATTTCTTAGAAATAGCACCTGGAAAAACAGCATACATATATCAAGAAACTGTGTTGATGATTATTTTTCATGTTTTTCTTAGAATAATAGCCTTGTTACAGACCCCAAGGCCAGACCCAGAAGAGAGTATGACTGGAATCATGAAAGCATGGACCTTGGAACACCGGGTCGGCGTTAGGTGTGAACACTGCCTACACACTTGCTGATTGTTCCTGAGACTATCCCAGAAGGGAATGGTCTGGGGTGAAAACAGGGAGATCGGGACTATGTCAATGTAGTGTCTTAGGAAAGACAGATCAAAGAAAGTTTTGTAGTCTGCAATTAGGAATAAAAACTGGACTCAGAGTGGACTCGCACCTCAGTCCAATAGAGGCTGTAGGTCCCCTGACCCATTGTACCAGTTTTCGTGTTCTGTTTTAATTCTCGTAGCTTGCTCCCGGACCTTTAAGACAACAGGTTGTCATGCCCTCTTCCAGGGAATCTTCCCGACCCAGGGATCCAACCGAAGTCTCTTAAGTTTCCTGAATTGGCAGAGGGGTTCTTTACCTCTAGTGCCACCTGGGAAGCCCTTAGTCTGCACTAGATTATTGTAAATTAAGATGCTTCAAATTAAGATGTTAGCTGTAATCCTCAGGGCAATCATTAAGAAAATAACTCAAAAATAGACAACAAAAAGAAATAACAAGGAAAGTAAAAAAGTGAAAGTGTGAACGTTGCTCAGTTGTGTCTGACTCTTTGCGACCCCATGGACTATACAGTCCATGAAATTCTCCAGGCCAGAATACTAGACTTGGGTAGCGGTTCCCTTCTCCAGGGGACCTTCCCAACTCAGGGATAGAACCCAGGTCTCCCACATTACAGGAGGATTCTTTATTGTCTGAACCACCAGGGAAGCCCAAGTATATTAGCAAATAAACAAAATAAATATATATTTAACAGAAAAGAACAGTGCTGGATAAAATAAAGAACAAAAATAATATAAGACTTAAGAAAATAGCAAAATAGCAGAAGTCCTTCCTTTTCAGTAATTACTTTAAATATAAATGGATTAAACTCTCCTATTAAGAGGCAGAAACCAGCAGAATAAATTTTAAAAAGACATGATGCAAGTATAAACTGTCTGCAAGAGACTCACTTTAGATCCAAAGACACAAATAGGTTCAAAGTGAAAGATGGAAATAAACTGTCCATGCAAACAATAATCAAAGGGAGCTAGAGTGGCTGTATTATGTCAGAAAAATAAATTGTCAGAAAAAATAAACTCGAAGACCAAATTGTTACAAGAGACAAAACATGGCATCATATAATGATAAAAGGGTCATTTCATCAAATAGATATAACAATTATAAGAGCTCCCCTGGTGGCTCAGTGGTAAAGAATCTGCCTGCCAATGCAGGAGATGTGGGTTTGATCTCTAGGTCAGGAAAATCCCCTGGAGAAGGAAATGGCAACCCACGCCAGTATTCTTTCCTGGGAAACCCCATGGACAGAGGAGCCTGGCGGGCTACAGTCCATGGGGTTATAAGAGGGTCAGACATGACTTAGGGACTAAGCAACAATAACATAACAATTATAAACATAATGGTAGCGACAGAGGCATCAAAACATATGAAGAAAAAACTGACAAGATTAAAGCGGTAAATAGACAATTTGACAATAAAAGTTGGATACTTCAGCACTGTTTTTAATAGTAGAACAACTCTATAGAAATCAGCAAAGATAAAAAAAATACTTGCATAACATTATAAAACAACTAGTCCTAGCAGACATCTGTAGAACACTCCACTCAACAACAGCTGCATACACATTCTTCTCAGTGCATACTGAGAACCCAGTGTGTGTTGAACATTCTCCAGGACAGAATACAAGTTAAGCTATGAAAGAAATTGCAGGGCGTTTAAGTATATAAAATATCTTCTCTGACCACAAATATCTTGTATTATGGTCTCTGATCATAATATACAAAATATTCTTCTCTGACCACAGTGGAATAAAATTAGAAACCAATAACAGAAAGAAATCTAGGAAATTCACAAAAATATGTGAAAATTAGCACATGTTTAAATAAACTTAAAAAATATTTGGTTCTCTGTGTTTAGGTTCAATTTCTCAAGTTCCAGAACAAACCTGGTGATAACTTGACTCAGGTTGGATCAAACCTGTAGATAAGTTGGGTGATTTGACATTTTTAAATTATTTAAACTCCCAATCCAAGAATATGGTATATCATACCAAGAGTATGATAAGGTTTTACCGTTTTTCCTATAGAGGTCTTGTACATCTTTTTAAAAATTTATTTCCAAATTCTGGCATTTTTGTATTTAAATAATACATTAAAATGTTCTCATTTTCAAAATACTTGTTTTGCTATATAGGAATATAATTGATTTTTATATACTGACTTTTGTATTCATCACCTTTGTTAAACTCTATTTATTTTAACAATTCCTAGATTATTTTAGATTACATAAGTTTATCATCTGTACAATTTGTTTCTTCCTTTCCTATCTGTAATGAACTGAATTGTGCCCCCCTCCCAATTCATCTGTTGAAGCCCCAACCCTCAGTGTGATTAAATTTGAAGAAAGTGCCTTTAAGGAGGAGATCAAGGTAACTGATGTCATGAGGATGACCTTAATGTCATGAGGATGACTTTAATGTCATGAGGAACCTTAATCCAGTAGGATTGATGTTCTTGCAAGAAGAGGAAGAGGGACTTCCCTTGTGGTCCAGTGGCTAAGACTCTGGGTTCCCACTGCAGGGGGCCAAGGTTCGGTCCCTGGTCAGGCAACTAGATCCCTCATGCTGAAGCTGGAGTTTGTGTGCTGCAACTAAAGATCCCGGTGCAGCCAAATAATTAAATAAATATTTCTTGTAAAGAAAGAAGAAGAGAACAGGAGCTCCTTCTCTCTATGCCCAGAGGAGAGCCCAGATGAGGACACAGCAAGAAGGTGACCATCTGCCAGGAAGGAGACACTCTTCACCAGAAAGCAACTCTGCTGGCCCCTTGATCTTGACCGTCTAGCCCCCAAAACTGCAAAAAACAAATTTCTGTTGTTTAAGCCACCCAGGCTGTGGTATTCTGTTATGGCAGTCCCAGCAGACTAATATAACACCCTTACACCTTTTTCTTTCTTTCTTTCTTCTTTTTTCTTCCTTCCTCCCTCCCTCCTCCTCCTCTCTCTCTCTCCTTTCTGAGCTAAGACGTAAATATAAAATGTAATAGTATATTTGTCTGTTTCCAACCATAAGGGAAAACTTTTATTGCTTCACCACTAAGCATGATGTTTACTCTAATTTTAATAGATACCTTTATCAGATTCAAGAAGTATCCCTCTCTTCCTAGTTTATATCATGAATAGATGTTAAATGTTATTATCAGTCGCTTCACAGTAACTTTTTTTCTCTTTGACATGTTAGCGTGGCAACTTACATTGATTGCTGTAACTTCTTATAGATTTTATTTTAATTCTTTTTTCCCATGCAGATATCGTAAGCATTTATTTCTTTTAAAATAGTAAGCATATAGTTCACATCCTGTGATCAAGGATTCCACTGCTTCAAGTCGTTTGTTTCTGTCGGCTGTTCTTTCTGCTGGTTCTTACTCATACTGTCTCGTTTCCTTGTGTGCTTGGCTATGTTTTACTTAATTGTCTGCTATACAGATGGACGTTGCATTTAAAAAGTATTTGCTGAAATACTTTGAGGCCTAAGGTCATAGTGCTTTCCCCAGAGAGGATATTTATTTGCTTTTGCTTTTTAATACTGAGGGCTGCCATACTGGAAATACCTTAAGTCTTGTTAAAGTATGGAGGTTTTCTTGATCAAACGTGTGACAAGAACCTGGCTAAAAGATTACACAAAACTTTATTTCTAATTCATTGTTACACTGAGCACTTGTCCTTTTGGGTGCTAGCTTAAAGTTTTTGTTCATTCGCTCAGTCATATCCAGCTCTTTTCGACCCCATGGACTGCAGCATTCCAGGCTTCCTTGACCTTCACTTTCACCCAGAGTTTGCTCAAATTCATGTTCATTGAGTTGGTGATGCTATCTAACCATCTCATCCTCTGCCAGCTCCTCCTTTTGCCTTCAATCTTTCCCAGCATCAGGGTCTTTTCTAATGAGTTAGATGGCCAAAGTATTGGAGCTTCAGCTTTAGCCTTTCCAATGAATATTCAGTATTGATTTCCTTTAGGACGGACTTGTTTGATCTTGCTGTCCAAGGGACTCTCAAGAGTCTCCTCCAGGATCACAGTTTGAAAGCATCAATTCTTTGGTGCTCAGCCTTTTTTATGGTCCAGCTCTCATATCCATATATGACTACTGGAAAAACTGTAGCTTTGACTAGATGGACCTTTGTTGGCAAAATAGTATCTCTGCTTTTTATTATGCTATCTAGGTTTATCATAGCTTTTCTTCCAAGGAGCATTTTTTAATTTCATGGCTAGAGTCACCATCTGCAGTGATTTTGGAGCCCAAGAAAATAAAGTCTATCACTGTTTCCATTTTATCCC
>NW_011494773.1:1568492-1572505 GCF_000754665.1 Bison bison bison | reverse complement strand
GAGTAGATGTTTTTCTGAAACTCCCTTGCTTTCTCCATGATCCAACGAATGTTGACGATTTGATCTCTGGTTCCTGTGCCTCTTTGAAACCCAGCTTCTACATCTGGAAGTTCTCGGTTCATGTACTCCTGAAGGGTTTTGAGCATAACCTTGCTAGCATATGAAATGAATGCAATTGTACAGTAGTTTGAACATACTTTGCTTCAAGTATGGGAGTTTCAACTCACCATTTTGGGTGGCCTAGCAGCCAAAGCCACAGCCCAAGTTTGCATCTTTCTCTTCTAGTTTGCAGTGTCTATAGAGCTAAAGCATCTTCCTCACCTTCTTATCAGCTGTTCAATGTCTTTAATTTAGAATATGTAATTCATATACTTTTAAGGAAACCCTTTTATTGAGACATAATTCATATGCCATATAAATCACTCATTTAAATGTACAATTCAATGGTTTTCAGTATATTCACAGATTCGTGCAGTCATCACCAAGTCTAAATTTAGAACGCTTTGTCACCTCCAAAAGATACTTCATACCAATTAACTGTCACTTCTGTTTCCCTCCACCTTCTTCCCCCAGCCCTAGGAAAACACTCATCCACTTTCTGTTTTCACAGATGTGCCTATTCTGGACATTTCATAAAAATGGAATCGTCCAATATGTGGTCTCTTAAGACTGGCTTTTTTCACTTGATGTGATATTTTCATGGTTCATCCATGTAGTCCATTTCCTTTTAATGTAATTATTTCTATGGTTGGGTTTAAATCTACCATCTTGCTATTTTTTTTCCCATTTGTCCCATATGTTCTTTGTTCTGTTTTTTGCCTTTTTTTCTTGCCTGAGTATTTTTTAGGAGTTCATCTGTTGGCTTATTAGTTATTCCTTTCTCTTTTCTAGTGTTTGTTCTAAAGTTTACAATGCGCATCTTTAATTTCTACCTTTAAATAATGTTACCCTACATCACATGTTACACAAGAAACTTACAACATTGTGTTCCTTTTCTTCCTCTCCTGTCCTTAGTGCTTTTTTGGTCATGCATTCT
The DNA here is from genome assembly GCF_000754665.1 of Bison bison bison. Classification (NCBI taxonomy): domain Eukaryota; kingdom Metazoa; phylum Chordata; class Mammalia; order Artiodactyla; family Bovidae; genus Bison; species Bison bison. Next base: position 1,571,469 of record NW_011494773.1, on the reverse strand, counting down.
ACTTCTGTCCTTATTATAAGCTCCACAGTACATTGTTATTATTTTTGCTTAAGATTTTAATCTTTAACATAAATTTTTGAATGAGGAGAAAACATTTTACTTTCACCATTTTCCATATTTATTTATTTGTAGAGATTTGAGTTTCTACTTTTACCGTTTTTCATATTTATTTATTTATTTCTTTGTAGAGATTTGAGTTTCTACCTGATATCATTTCCCTCAAGCCTTCAATAGGTCTGCAGATGATGAGTTCCCTTAGCTGTATCCCTGGAAACAAATCTAGGTTGACAATTCTTTCTTTTTTCTGGTAAGATGTTAAAAATTTTGTTCCGTAGTCTCCTGACTTGTATTATTTCTACTGAGTAATCAGAGATTATTCATATATTTTCCTTCCTGCATAAATATTTCTTTTTACCTTGGCTCCAGGAAAAGAAATTTTTTTATCATTGATCTCATTGATAATGATCATCACTGATAATGACATATCATTATCATATCATTGATTTTCAGCAGTTTAAATATGATGTACCTTGGTGTCATGCTCTTGTGCTTGGCAATGGTTCAGGTTCCTGGATGTGTGCATTTATATTATTCAAAAAATTTGAAAAACTTTCAGCCTTTATTTTTCAAATATGCACCCCCTCAATGATATGGAATAATTTTATATATTATTCCCATTGATATTGTCACAGGCTACTGAGACTCTATTCCTCTTTATGGTCTTTTTTCCTCTCTGGTTCTCCTGTAGCCCCTTTAGAAGTCATCCAGATCCTAATGGAGAACCTAAAAGTCCTTCTGCTGCTGTTGCTGCTAAGTCGCTTCAGTCGTGTCCAACTCTATGAGACCCCATAGATGGCAGTCCAATAGGCTCCCCCGTCCCTGGGATTCTCCAGGCAAGAACACTGGAGTGGGTTGCCATTTCCTTCTCCAATGCATGAAAGTGAAAAGTGAAAGTGAAGTCGCTCAGTCGTGTCCGACTCTTCACGACACGAAGAGACCAGAACCAGCCGTGGTACTCTAACCAGCACAACCACCCAACCCCTCCTTTCAACAAGCAGATGAAGATGATCAGAGAGCAGTCAGTCCCAGGGGAGACCAGCTACATAATTTTCCAGGATATGTAAGGAGTAGCTCCTTGTTCAAACATCATAAAGAATTTCAAGACAACCCAGCATTTGACCAAGTGTGGGGCCCTCCTGGGCACAGCAAATGTCCCCAGGCTAAGAGCAGGAATGCTTGGTTTTCCCTCCACTTTCTGGATGTGGAAGGAGGGTTGCTAGAGCTTATCCCCAGAGAGGCGGTGCCTGTGGGAGAGAGGTGGACACCCCATTCCTTAGTTGAGTGCCTGCCGACTGGTCAACCTATCCCGCCTTGGGGTGAGGTGGGGGTGGAAAAGAGAATGAACAGAGACAGAGCCAGGCAGTGAAGGTGGCCTGCACACGCCCATTTGGCCAGTCAAGGACGCAGGGATTTCCTGTGGGTCAGTCCCTCCTAAGGAGGAAGAATTCCAGTGGGGGGCATCCAGGGGCAAGAACGGACAGGATATGTTCAAAACAGCCTAGCCAGATGACGCTTCTCCCCAGAGAACCCAATAGCTCACCCCACTTGAAAGACTTCACCCCCGGGAGACACTTGTCATCAGGAAGTGTTGGCCCAGAGAACAAAACCTGTGGTGCGAAGAGCTGACTCATTGGAAAAGACCCTGATGCAAAAGATTGAAGGCAGGAGAAGGGGACGACAGAGGATGAGACGGTTGGATGGCATCACCGACTCAATGGACATGAGTTTAGGTGAACTCTGGGAGTTGGTGATAGACAGGGAGGCCTGGCATGCTGCAGTCCATGGGGTGGCAAAGAGTCGGCCATGACTGAGCGACTGAACTGAACCGAACTGAACCCCCTTCCAGCTCTTCCACCCTCCATTTATACCCCAACCTCAAACTCAAGGGAGGTCAAGGCTTTCTGATGGGGGAGGGAAGGAGGAGAAGCCCCCTCTCCACTCCTAGCATTGCTTGGCACTAGGGGAGGATCACCCTATATTTGCATTTGATGTTTAGCTTTTAAATTGGATTAAACTAAACTGGATTTTTAATCATTTAAAAATACTAGGGAATTTGATCAGAAAACTTGAAGTCTGCCAGGAATATTTTTCGAGAGAAGAAGACCTTTGACAAAGCATGGGTGAAGGCGGTGATAAGAAACAAAGCAACAACATGTCGCGTTTGATCCTGTCACGTTCAGACTTCCCCACAAACCAGGTCCACATGAATAGGAATAGGTCTGAAGGGTGTACAGCTGGGTATCAGGTAACAGTTGGGCTTGGGGATTTTGTACAAAGACAAGCAGTGATCTTTAACAAGGGAGGCATTCTGTCCTCCACCCAGGCTGCCTTCCCAGTCTCCAGCCCGTCCACTCATCCAGTCCCCATTTATAAGCAGCCTTGCCCCATGGCGGGGGGAGGAGGTGGGATGTTGTGGGGCAGCCCTCAGCCAGCTCTGGGGGAGGGGGGATGAACTCCATCCTCAGCCTCCCCACCCCACAGCTGCATAAGCCCCTCAGGACACAGAGACCCAGCCTCATTCATCTCTGTCTCCCACAGCACCGGGACAAGCCTCATGAAAGTCTGAAACGTCGGAACACCACCTCAGAGCCAGGAAAGCGCCCATCACCAGGGAGGGGCCAGGCGGGCACGATTCGCAGGGGGCTGGGCCAGGGGACGGGAGGATGGACATGGGCACACAGGATGAGCAACTTGGACGCGGAACGGTCCATCACTCTGGGCCGTTCAGGATGACTGGCCACCCGAGGGCAGGATCGGGGTTGGATGGAGCGGGGAGGGCGGCTTGGTGGAAATGCAGTGAGGACAGAGAGCGGGGGCTGAAATGGCAGCGGAGGGCGGGGCTGACACGAGCTGCCTTTCCTGTGTTCCTGCGGCTTCTCCACCTTGTGGGGGAACAAAGCCTCTCTCTGCTGGGAGG
>NW_011494773.1:1552602-1568392 GCF_000754665.1 Bison bison bison | reverse complement strand
CCCTCCCTCCAGAAGGCCTGCCCCCTCCTTCGAAGCTCCAGTGGCCATGACTCAGCAGGAAAGCCAGACCTGCTCCAGCGCAGCTGCTGAGTGCCCCCATCACCACACCCCCAACACACACACGGCCAGCTCCCTGCCGGGCTTCCCTTCCTCGGCACCCACACGGAGGATCAGAGGCAAGGATCTCTCTGACCCCATCAGAAAGACAGGGGGCAAGAACCCAGAGCAGGGAGCGGGGCGGACTGAAGGCACAGCCTCCCTTGCTGAGAGGAGGGATGATGTTCCCCGGGCTCGGAGAACCTGGAGACAGGGCAGAGCCAGGGTCCCTGGCGATCAGGGACCAGGGGGTGGTGAGGCCGTGGGGGGTGGAAGCAGCCAGCACCGCCCACAGCTCTCTGTCTCAAAGTGACCACCAGACCGCAGATCAGGTATGTGGCTTCCTGCCAACATTATCAGCGAGGTCCTGGTTTCTCTCCCCACTCTTGTCCCTGGAAAGCTGGTGAGGACGGCCTGCGCTGTGAACATTCTCTTGCCCCCCAAAGTCGCCTCCACGATCAGGCAGCTGCTAAAAGTTTCGCCATCAGACTCCTACCTAGCATGGGTAGTTTGTGAAGGTGTCACAGGCTTTAAAGAGCTGGTTCCCCTTGCAGGTGCCACCTACCAGCTGGGTGGTCGGGACCAACTCCCTGGCAGCCCTCGGGCTCTGTGCCTTGATCTAGCAAGTGGGAATTAGGAGCCTATGGGACAGGGCTGGGATGAGGGTGCAGGAAAGACGATATTAACATCCGAGCCCTCATTCACACCCTGGGGTGCCTGAAGCCCCTTCCTGCAGAACCGGGAATGAACAGGCAAAGGGGTGTTTTAAAAGGAGGCAGAGGGGCTTCCCTGGTGGCTCTGTGGTAAAGAATCTGCCTGCCAGTGCCCGAGACACAGGTTCGATCCCTGGTCAGGGAGGATCCCACATGGCTCAGAGCAGCTAAGCCTGTGCACCACAACTATTGAGTCTGTGCACTCGAGCCTAAAACCACAACTGCTGGGTCCACACGCAGCAGTTCCTGAAGCTGGCCTGCCTGAGAGCACATGCTCTGCATCAAGAGAAGCCACCGCAATGAGAAGCCAGTGCACTGCAGCTACAGAAAAGCCCGCACAGCAACGAAGACCCAGAACAGCTCAAGATAAAAATAAATTAATTAAAATTATTTAAAAAAAAAAAAAGGCAGAGGAGAGAAAAAGATGAGACTGAGTGGTCTTGGCCTCAAGAGGTGTCTCCTAGGCAGGAAAGATAAGGCGGTGGGGGTCAGGAAGAAACACTTGGCAGAATCCTACAAGCCTCTTTGCCCAACTTCCCAGGGCAACCACCGTCACCTCTACTGTGTGGCAGCTGATGTCACAGGGCCTCCCCGCTCATGGCTGCCCTCATGTCACTTCAGCCAGACTCCACTCTAGAAAGGGAGGGGAGAGTAGTGTTGGGCACATTGTGGGTGGGAAAGAAGATGCCGTAGCTGGACCAGCAGGACAGGACGATGGGCAGCTGAGAGCATGAGGGTAGTGGGTGCACAGTACTGACTGTTGCCAATGGTGATCATTACAACAGAACACAAGTGTCATTTACATGCAGGGAGGAAAGAGCAGGAAGTTCAGGGCTGGCAAAGCCCTTCACAACATCGGGACCCAGGTTCCTTGTGTATCATTTCCTCACCATTCTCGGTATGCATCTCGTGGTCCAAAATGGTTGTTCAAGTGCCAGCCATCAAGCCAACATCCCACCAGTAGGAAGTATGAAAGAAGGCTGAGCAAGGACATACCCTCTCTACCGAAGGACACTCCTTGGAAGTTATTTTCATGATTATTTCATTTATCTCCCATCAGTTAGAACTTAGTCACATGACATATGTAGGTGCTGTCTTTGAGTAATTCTTGTTCTGTGGTCTTATGGTTATTGGTAATTTCCCTGGTTAATTTATACTGAGGAGCTTTCTAGGTAGAGATACCCACCCTGTAGGCAGGGGATGGTACCTCACAGGCAGAATATGGTAGAGAATTCTCATGGCTCCTCAATAAACGTTTTCCTTTTCTTCCCCAGGAATTGGATGCCCCTACAGTAAAGACTAATTTCTTTGCACCTACATATGGTCATGTGACTAAGTTCTAACCAATAGGAGATAAATGGAATAATCATGGATAACTTCCAAGGAATGTCCTTCTGTAGAGAGGGTATGTCCTTGCTCAGCCTTCTTTCATACTTCCTACTGGTGGAATGTTGGCTTGACGGCTGGCACTTGAACAACCATTTTGGACCACGAGATGCATACCGAGAATGGTGAGGAAATGATATACAAGGAGCCTGGTCCTGATGTCATGAAGGGCTTTCCCAGCCCTGAACTTCCACCTCTACCGTGAGGATGACAAGTACACCTGAGGGACGACGGAACAGGGCACTGGAAAGGGCTTGGTCTTTCCTGACACTGCAGAGTGCCTATATTAACCATGGAAGGCCTGCCTCTAGGCTTAATATACCCGAGCGGGCAATACACGTCTATCTCAATTAAGCCAATTCTACTTAGAGTTTCTTGTCCCTTCTCAGCCAAATTCTAAGGGAAACTCAGTGAATTTGTTCTCTGTTTTTTGCTACTATGAGATGGGCAGGGAAGACGCCAGCTAAGCCTCTCTTGGTCTGGACCTTGGAGGATATTTAGTGATGTGGGCCTAAGATACTGTCCAATCAAGAAGTGGCCTAGGAGTCACAAAGGAAGGGACTGGGCAAGGCCTTTTTCTCCTCAGAGTCCCAGCAGACAGGCACCTAGATTTTAGCCCAGGGAAATGCAAAACAGACTTCTGACCTCCAGAACTGGACAGTGAGTGGACACTTACGCACATCACAGCAGGAAATGATCCCTTCATGGAATCACCCAGCTATCATAGGAAGAGAACATGGAGAGACACAGATCTGAAATCCACCTGACAGCCAGCAGAAGAGAGATGGAGCTTCCAGAAAGATTAATTTCCATTCCCGATATTAACAGTTTTTGAGTTGAACTCGCCCCTGACACATTTAAACAAGACTGTTCTTCATTTAATGAATTTCAATATAGGAACAATAGTAAACCTAGAAGAAAGAGTATAATTGAAAAATATTCTGGCTTTAATTATTTCCTGTAAAAAGATAATCCCTTCTCTTTCAAACACCTTGATGGGGAGGGAGTTGGGAGGGAGGGGTCAGGATGGGGAACACATGTACACCCATGGCTGGTTCATGTGAATGTATGGCAAAAACCACCACAATACTGTAAAGTAATCAGCCTCCAATTAAAACAAAAAACCAAACAAACAAAAATTTTTAAAAAAGAAACAAGGAAGGATTCTCCCTTAGAGATTTGGAGGGAGCATGGCCATGCAGACGCCTTGATTTTGAACTTCTGGCACCCAAAACTGTAAAAGCACAAATTTCTGTTGTTTTAAGATACCAGGTTTATGCAGCATTCACAGAAAAATAAAACAGTGATGTTCTGAAATTAAAAAAAAAAAAAACACCTTATATAACAACACACAGAAGTGTTTAAAAATGTGATGAGATCTCAAGACTCAGAAACAAGATGGTGATTTTGCTAACTTTATTGCCCCCTCGGGACTGTGAGAAACTGAGAGGTAGAGATCACCGTAGCCCCTACACACAGAAGATCCTCAGTGAGTGTTTACTGGCAGACTGACTTCTGTTTGGAGCAGAGACTGAAGCACCCCTGGGGATGGAACAGTGGTGGAGACCAGGAGAAAAATGTGTTGGGGGAAGATGACTCTGGGGGGAGGTGATAAAATAGGAGTCAGTGTGGTCTGGGGCACACCCCTGCCCAAATAGTGTAATCCTCCTGGGGTCAGCTGGGAAAACCCTGTGTATTATTAAGACAGGATATTCCTAGGAAGGGTGTTTTGTTTTACAGCTACCAATGGAGCGGTCATGTTCTGGGTAGCATCTGTTCCTCACAATCTCAAGAGCACGGATGATGACTGCACTCTTTCCAGAAGAGAAAGGTAGGTCCCAAGACTGCAGAGTCACTTGCCCAAGACCACTCACTAGGAAATGCAGCAGCTGGAACTTTAACCCAGGGCTTCTGATCACAAACACCCCCTTCTTTGGAACAAAAGATGCAACTGGGGATGTCTGGCTCTAAGTTGCCATCTCCCCTGAAATCCCCAGTCCAACGCTAAGGCCCTGGCTGTGGTTTATAGAGCCCTGAAGTGAAGAGGAGGTGTGGCAAGGCAGGTTATGTCAGGCAACCTCTCAGCAGATTGGAGGGCTGGTAGACAGGAGCACCGAACAGTGGAGAACCCAAACAGTGCATTTGCACAAACATACACACACACACACACACACACACACACACACAAAATGCCCCAAACTCAAATGTTTTACTGCCATCTACTGGAAATTGTCAAAATGATCATGTAAATCCATGCTGACTCAAGTGTGAAAATGATGCCCCCTGGAATTGTGAAGTGCAGAACCTGAACAACCGTACTGGGTTAGATGCATCTTCTCTTGCCTGGCAGAATGGAAAAACACAGGGCCTTGGAAATCATGGTAACTAGAGTCCTGCCCTCATCTTTTAGTCCCTGGCCCAAACAGAGGTTCTGTTGTGGTCGGTCTCCCATAGTTTTGCTGCTCAGGCTCATATAGACTCTTTTCATCCTTCCTTCTACTTTGTGCACATGTCCTGAGCATCTGCTCTGGGCCAAGTCCCATGCTAGGCTTTGTGGGAACAACATGGGCAGAACCTAGTCCCTGCCTTTCATGAGCTCGCAATCCAGTGGAGAACAGAACATGAAAAACCTTACATGATATAATGCAGAGAGACACGTGTCAGCTGGACTTGGGGGGCCTAGGGGAGGTTTTCTGGCTAGAGGGACAGCTATGTCAAGCCCGAACTGATTTAATAAAACAGGCAGCGGGCCAGGCAGTGTTCCAGTGAAGGGGCCACACCTTCAGGCAAAGGCCTGAAGGCTAGAATAAGCTTGCAGCCTACAAGGCTTTGGAGTGAGATCCGGGAGGGCCCCGGGTGGGTCTTTGGAGCTCCAGGGGTCCCAGGCCATGCCCAAGGTGGCTCTCTGAACAGGTGGGCCCTGGAGACAGTGAGTCAGGGGGCATCAGCTCACTCAGTCCTTACAACCCCTGGTAAAGAAACACCAGCAGGCCCACATTCTGTGGCTTAAGCTAAGTAACTCGGAGAGGTTAAGTAACTGGCTCAACGGCACAAAGCTGGAGCGTGACTGAGACAGATGGGACTCAGGTCTGTGACTCCAAGTTTTGGCCATGGCACCCATGGGTCTTCTATGTGTGCCTGCTGAAGGATGCCAGGGAGGAGAGGACACTGGCTTCCATCCTTATCAAGGCCCAGACTTAGAAAAGGAAAGGAAGGGGGCAGGTCCTCACAGGAGAAAACAGCTCCCCACGGCTCCCACCCACTCGGCCCAGGCAGTTGAAAGGTCGGGGCTCAGCAGCAGCCCCCAAGGCGGTCCACCCTTATGGGTTTCCCTCAGCTCTCTCAGGAACAATGCGTGTTTCCTCTGCAAGGACCTCAGAACAAGAGCCTTCCTGCTTCTGCTGCGCTTCTGAAGACGCTTTTTGTTTCTCTCTCAAGGCTTCAGGCTCTTACAAGAGTAATAGAATACTTAGTAGGGTGTATTTTCCCATCTGGATCAGAGAAAGTGTGAACTTCTATCCTGGGCCATTTGGTCCTTCACCACGTACTAGCTATGAGTCCTTGAACATTTTCCCAAGCCTCTGGCTCCTCTCCAGTAAGATGTGGATAATAGCTCTCAAACCTGGCAGTCTGAGACCTGCAGGAGATGGTGCATAAGTCCCAGACGTGTGGTCACCATTTACCCTTCTCCCCAAGTAGTCAACTGTCAACTTGCTATGTAGGGGATTCCGTGGCCAACAGTCTTGACCTTCTCCTGGCACTGTGATTTACCACACGCACACACACACACACACACACACCCAGAGGGGTGACTTGCTCAGGGATAACAGAGGCTGTGGCACAGTTTCCTTTAGAAGCAACCGAGAAGCGATGGGCACGCAAGCTCACAAGATGCCCAGCAGAGAGCCCAACCCAGAGCAGAGCTGGGTTCAGTCGGCACTGTCTTTCACCCTTTACTCCACCTTCAAGCCCTGGCTGGAGATGCATGCAGGTAGGAGGGCTTAGGGCGCCCGTTAGCCTCCAGGGGCTGAACAGTTGGCATAATGGGGTTTGAAGTTTACAGTTTCATTTACTTGCAGGAAAAGGCTTTCAGTCTGCTACTTGGCCAGCTTCTGGAAGCTTCCATTACAGCTGGGAGCAGGGCCACCCAACCCTTGAGGTTCAGTTTCCTCATATATAAAATGAGGCTAGTAACATTTACCAAGACGATCATCGTGAGGATTACCGTGCAAGGAGTACCTAGAAGGTCTAACGTAATACCAGAAACGAGGTAAACCCAGAAGAAGGTCTAGCTATGATCCTACGGTGGAACCCAGGAGGGTTTGGAGGTATCGGAAGGAGTCTACTCTCAGCCATCCAACTGCCAACTACTATAGGAGGTTGAGGAGGCAAATGCCACAGCTGTTTTGGAGCCAGGAGCCAATCTCTCCTTGCTCCACTCCTGTGATGGGAGGGAAATGGGTATAAACTTTCTGGGGGGGTAGTTTGGCAATAGCAGTCGTTTAGACCCAGCCACTCCACTTCTTGGAATTCAGCCAAGGAAATAATCATAGAGTTGTTTGTGCTAGGACGTTCATCGCAATGTTACTAACAATAGTGAGAAATTGGAAGTAATATAAAGTTAGAGATGCACTCAACACACCCTTCGGCTAAATGCCAAGTGGCCAAGATCAATCCTGTTCATTCAGCTGAAGTCCAAGCCAACGTCTAATATGACCTTCACGAAAGGAGTTGTACTTCGTTGTTAAAGGAGTACATCTAAAATGTTATCAGAGATTATTTGTGATGATAATTAATTTCATTAATGAATGTCAACGCTTAACTGTTTAACATTTTAACACAAGAATAATTCTTCTCCAGTGCTGGCAGTTAACGAGCTTGCTCCTGTATTGTATATTACGCACATTTGAGTTAATAAATCGATGCTTCTTTCAATTGAGGGTGGTGGAGGAGTGGGACCCTCACTTGTTCTAGTAATTTATTCTTTTCTTCATATTATTTATATTTCTTCCCACATAGGGTCAAATATGATTTGCCATGGATAGTGTTGCACATCACTTAGAGGTTTGCCTCCTCGGGAAGCTGGTAGACATTCTGCTTTTAGTTTGTCTTTACAAGGTGTAAATAATTACAAATAAGCCTTTTGATTAAAGTTTCATGCCCTACACAGAATAAAGTTACTAAAAGTTGACTACATTTTAAAAGATTATTTTGTTTAGTGTTACAAATGTTAGTAACTCAATTCTACAAAAATTAAAATTAAATATAATCTAATCTCTATTATTCTGCTTCATACTATTATTTTAATATTTTATTATTGTTGCCTTAAAAAGTATCTTCTAAAGGAATTTGGCTGACAATATTTTTATGAGCTATCAATGTTTCCTTCTATATTTAAATACTCGAAATGCTTAATAATGAACTCTGTACAAAAAAGAGACAGTGTTTATAATTATCATGTTGCTGTTCAGTTGCTCAGTCCTGTCCAACTCTTTGAAACCCCATGGACTGCAGCAAGCCAGGCTTCCCTCTCCTCCCAGAACTCGCTCATGATAATCATGCATGATATGCATTTTACCTTTGCAATAATAAATATATATATCTATTCTCTGTTGATAAAATTTCAACAAACAGAGCACAAGAGAAGAACTCATTACAAGTTACATCTAGAAGGTTATCCACACTTGAAGGTGATTATTAGCAGTAAAGCCAAATGCCATGCCATGTGTGTATAATGGAGATTATTTTGCTTCGTGGATGTGAAGGTTACGTAACACGGTCACACTCATGGGTCATGTGCAAGTCCAGGGAACCCAGAAATGATGCTAATGTCTGAATCGAGCTTTTCAGCCTTTCAATGACCATGGCTGAAGATGAAGCTGAAGAGTGTATTTTGTTGAGATATCAAGGTCAAAGCCAAATTGTGGGGCATCCCTACAAAACCATGTCTCTTCTGTAAGCTGTCCATTGAAAATGATGTGGAAAACGTATGTATCAGCATGGAAGAACTGTTTTATTATTGTTGAATTTTAAATACTGGTTATAAAAGAGGATGAAGTTATGAGCCCACATTTGTAATTAAGGGGGCAAAGTCCAAATAAATAAAAGATTGAAAGACACATACAAAACATTAATGATGATTATTTCTGGGTTTAGGATGAGAGGATTTCTGCTTTATTTTTAATACATTATTTGTATTTTCTTGTAAAACATGTCACTCATATGATTTTTAAAAATTAAAAATATTTAAAATGTATCTCTTCTGTCTCCCCTTTCTGTTTCACCCAGGGCCAGATTTCAAGCTTGCTGAGCTGGCCAGATGGTCTGGGATACTGACCACAGCTGCCTGTATTGCTCACTGTCCATGATCATTTGAGGTCAAGGCTTTGGCAGGCTGGAGCTGCCTTTCCTGGGCCTGTTTCTGGGAGGAGAAATGCCAAGAGGAAGTCAAGGGTCAGTGAGGGAATAGGGAAGGGCAGTGGGTAGTAGCTCCATCTGCCCAATGAGGAGCTGGAATCTCAGAGAGGCTAGAAGTGCCAGGAAAATCTTGCATCTGTCCCGAGACCTGGGGGATAAATAGCTTGAATATGTCTAAACCTTTCTAGTAGAAGAAAAAACTCCAAAGTTGTCCCCCAAATTAATTTTCCTTTTCTTTTTTATGGGGCTTCCCTGGTGGCCCAGGCGCATCAATATAATTCACAAATTTTAGCTCATTACCTAGCTACTTGCAGCTATGTGTGGCCATGTGAGGCTGCCCGAGCGGTGCCAGTGGTAAAGAACATGCCTGCCTATGTAGGGCACGTAAGAGATGCAGGTTTGATCCCTGGGTCAGGAAGATCCCCTGAAGGAGGGCATGGCAACCCACTCCAATATTCTTTCCTGGAGAATCACATGGACAGATGAGCTTGGCAGGCAACAGTCCATAGGGTCACAAAGAGTCAGACATGACTGAAGTGACTTAGCAAGTACTCATGCACACACGCATGTGGCCACATTCTGGCGATAAGTTCTAAGTAAGTTCTGGGCGATAAGAGGTAGTAAATGGATGTGTTACATGCCACTTCCAGGAAACACCCTTAAAGAGAGGTGTATATCCTTTCTCCTTTTCTCTTTCTTGCTAGTTGGAATATGACTATGATGGCTGGGGCAGGAGCAACCATTCTGGACCATGAGGCAACATACTTGGGATAATGGAGCAACAAGGTAGAAAGAGTCTGAGCAGCTATCAGAGAGCCTCCACAGCAGCCCTGGATTTTCTCCTTTAAACTTCACTAAAGTGAGAATAAATTTCCATCTTAGCTTAAACCAGTATTTTCTTGGGATTTCTATCACATGTCATAGAACCTACTCTTTTTTAAAAAAAGATATTTAATGCATACACAACTTGATGTTACATTTTTTAAATTTTTATTTATTTTTGGCTGCACTGGGTCTTTGTTGCTGTGCCCAGGCTTTCTCTAGTTTCAGGGAGTGGGGGGTACTCTTCATTGCGATGCTTGGGCTTCTCATTGTCGTGGCCTCTCTTGTTGCAGAGCACAGGCTCTAGGCACACAGGCTCCAGTATCTGCTGTACATAGGTTAAGTTGCCCTTCCACATATGGGATCTTCCTGGACCAGGAATCAAACCCATGTCCCCTGCACTGGCAGGCAGATTCTTAACCACTGGACCACCAGGGAAGTCCAGAAACTAGTCTTAATTAATTACAACAGCGTGAGTGTGCGTGCTTAGTTGCTCAGTTGCGTCTGAACCTTTGACCCGATGAACTGTAGGCAGCCAGACTCCTCTGTCCATGGGGGTTCTATCTCTTATTTAGTAATTCTATGCCAGCCACTTTTCTAAGTGCTTACAGATGTTATCTGATTTAATCTATGTAACAGTCCTGTGCGTGTGTGCAAGTTCAGTCGCTTCAGTCACGTCTGACTCTTTTTGACCCTATGGACTGTAGCCCGTTGGGCTCCTTGTTGCCATTTCCTTCTCCAGGGAATCTTCCTGACCCAGGGACCGAACCCGTGTCTCTTGCATCTCCTGACTGGCAGGTGGATTCTAGCGACGCTAGTGGCACCAGGAAGCCCAAGTCTCCTTGTGTTAATTCTAATCCCCACCCTACCCCATTCCCTGTCTCCAGCAAAAAGCTCATTCTCTCTACATCCTGTTTCACTGAGAAAAGATTCTGGCTGGCTAATTCACGCTATGATGTAAGAGATCGACATCAGCATGATAAGTTCCCTTTCCATAAGAAAAGCTGGCTCTTTAATCTTATGTCAGTGTGAGGGTTTAGGTGTAAGAAAAACAGAAGGAACCACACTGGGTGAGGCCTAGCCACTGGAATCAAGTAGCTTGAATTTTATCTCTGCAGCCAGCAAGCTTTGCAATCCTGGCAAATCTCATAACTACTCTGAGCCTCCACTTCCCTCGCTACAAAATTAAATAGAATCAGGCTTTCACTGGGCATGGGTGCTGTAAGGATTAAATGAAATAACCATTGTGAAAGCTCTGGCCCCTTATCAGCTGGGTACACAATAAGTGTCAGTAGGTATCAGTCTTTACTTAGTAGAATTCTGTTTATCTGTTGTTCCCTCTAGCCTATTTTTAAAGGTCAGATTTTGAGATATAATTTACATACAGTAAAGTCTACCCTCTTGAAGTGTACAGTTCTACAGTTTTGACAAACATACAGTTACCTAACTACCACCACAATCAAGGTATAGATTTTCACACCTGGATTGTCCCTTCAGGCACCTTTTCCCCCAAGACTGTTTCTTATTCATTCTAGTATTTACTGAGTACCCACTGTGTGGCAGGCTCCATGCTAGGTCTGAGCTACAGAAACAAAACTGACAGGTAAGTCCCTGCCCTTGGAAGCTTATAGTTTATCAGAAGGAAGGAGACAATAAACAAGCAAATAAACAGACACACAAATAGGATCCTCATCGAAGCAACGAGTGCTCTGCAACAAGCAGGATTTTTTGTTAGTTAGTAGCCAGGGGGACTATTTCAATTGAAAGGGCAGATGCCATCTTTGTCATTTAAAATTCACAAGAAACGCCTCAGGTTAGTTAAAAATCCCCATTTAATGGTCAGGGTATCTGAGGCTCAAAGTGGCTAAGTTCTGTGTGACTGGAACCTCCTCGAGGTCACACAGCAAAGTGAATGGGAAAACAGGGCTTCAAGTCCAAGTCAACAGACACCAAAATCTCACACCCAAACACGTGGTTTTTTCCATCATATCACACTGGGCCCTGGGCCATCGCTGCTAGAGCAGAGGAGAAACAGATGCAGGTGGGAGTTCAGGGTGTGAGGTCTGGGCTGCTTGCTGCTCTGCACCTGTAACCACATGTCCGAGAGTCCTACAAACAGCCAAGGGCACAGCAGTGACCTCAGCCTCCAGGTCTGCCCTCCTCCTCTAATTGAGATGTCAACCTTCTGCTTCATTCCCTCCCTTCTTGGACACCTGGCATTGCAGGGCTCTCCACAGAGACAGCTGATCTCACCCTGAACCTCCATCACAAAAACATAAACTGAGGTTGCATCAAGCAGGTGAGGGTCCACCCTCTCCACCCTCCCTTCCTCTTCTTCCCCCCTCATCTTCCTTCTCCTTCCCTCTGCTTTCTACCTCCTTTTTCGTTTCCCTCCCTACACCTCCCTCTTTCTCTTTCCCTCTGCCTCCTTCAGCCTTTGAGATGAAAGGGCCAATTAATCTTGCTGCCACCACCCCTGTCTGCTAAGCTGTGTACTGGTCCACAGGCTTAGGCGTTCCTACCAGGACTGCCTGCGCAGTCCCTGGAAACCACGGCTAATTGGTAAAAGATTGCATTTGTTTTCCCGCAGCCTGAACATTTCAAAGAAGACTCTGCCAAGTCCAGTGAACGTCTCCACTCTGATGCATCCATCACCCAGGAGACCACTGAGGTTACCTGTCACCCAAAGGGTGACGTTCAGACCTGCTGCTCCTACCTTGACATGTGGCCTTGGGTGATTGAGCATCACTGGCTTAACCACATCCACACTCTCCAGCAGCACAAATGGGAGAGCATCTGATTAACATGGTGCAGCCTTTATTTATGTAATTTTACACAAATTACTTACTTAAAGAGAGACTATGCAGGTCTTCTATTCTAGGGAAGTATGCCATGTACCTTTGTCTTTTCTGTATGTTCTAGAAAAGTTAACCGTCAATGAGATGTTTACATGTTAAGTCACATTTTAAATCGAACACAGGCCAGCCTTACAAATCAACATGCCGCAAATCTCTGAACCTCAGTTTGCTTGTAAGAAAAATGGGTTTAATAATGTTTCCCCAGCTAGCTTACAGGACTGTTGAGAGACTTGCGGAATGAAATTTTAATTTTGTGGCTGCACTTTGTAACCTGCAAAGTACTTGATTGCATTAAAGTAATATCATTAAAATGAAGATGTAGTTGGCCAACCAAATTACCACCTCCAAATGGAAATTCTGTGATAACCCAATTTTCATGTATTTGGCTGGCTAAGACAAGGATTGTACTTGTATCTTTTTGGAATCCAGGCAGGCAGGGATGGCGTCTCGCTGAACCTTCTGAGACTTGGGGAGCACTTTGTGGTTGCCCCTGGCTACGACTTGCTTTTGGCAGTAAAGAGCATCCTGTCTGAAGAGGTCTATTAAGATCTTAATTTCAAGGCACCAGTTAGCCTTGAGACCCCAGCCTGTCTTCATGATCAATCTGAAATAAGAGCACAAGAATGAATGAAACCCACTTCCCACAGCCTCCTGAGGTATGGCCCTTGCATCTTGGAATATTCTCTGTCTTAACACTTGAGTTGTAGGGCCAGACATTTGTATGGTTCCTCATCCAAGGGAGAAGCCGCTTACTGTGCAGTTTTTCTCTTTGTACACAACATTTTGAGGCAAATGGAATAATTGCCCCTGGGGAGGGAGTTCATTTTATTCAGATAACATCACCAAATAGCAAGATTTGTGGCACATATTTCTGAGAAAACGCTCAGCAGCAGTCAGATGCCTGTCTGTGTTCCTGCTCCCTTGGGATTGCCTGCAGGTAGAGTCATAGCTAACTATGAGAATATACGATAAGGGAGATGCAGAGTGTGGTTTATAAATTATTTTCTGATGCTGTTTATGGAGGATGAGACTATAGTTGGGGTGGATGATGGCGGGATGCAAGATCAATAGGAAATATGTCCTCATCAGACACTCCAAAGACCTTGGAACATAGCTACTTCTCTCAAAGTCCAGAATCAATTCATCACTGATACACTTGTACTCAGCATCCCTTCTGGACGAACCATCATGTTAGGAGACATGGAGGAGACCCCCAAATACTTCCCACATAGACCAGGAGCTCTCACTTTAGTTGGAAAGATAAGATGTTCTTGTGAATAAAGATAAGAGCCCAGAAGAGAGACAGGCAGGAGGAGGAAAAAGCTAACACTGTCCAATCTCCTGCCAGGACGAGGCACTTATTTTATCCCATTTGACCATCACCATCACAAGGTAACACCTTCATCTAATTTTATGGATGAAAATACTAAGAGCAGAGAGGTAAGATGACTTTGCTCCAGGTGCCACAGCAGCGGTCAGGGGCAATAAAGTGTCCGTTCTTAGTCTGCTTAATTTTGATGGGGCCAGAACTGAAGTTTTCAAATTGCCTTCCCTATTGATTTTGTCAGAGATAATCACCAACTTTAGAAAAACAAAATAACACTTGGCTGTCCTTCCTCTTCCCCAGTTCACTGAGTCGGGGAGGGGAGTGCTGGGGAACCAGCTCTAGACTTGAAGCTTTAATGTCCTTTTCGGTTGATAAACCATATTTCTAAGCAAATAATTGCTCTTGTCCATTTGTGTTTTCAAGGCCAGATCTCCATCTCTTTCCTGGCTGAATGCTCCCTTCCCCCACCAACATCTTCCCACGTTCCTTAGCTTCTCCTTTCTCCCTCTCCTTCCCTTCCCTTACACACACACACACACACAATCAGACACACACCTTCCCACCACACACCCATATGCAAAATAAAATTAGAAATACCGCCTGACTCTCAAGGTATTTAGGGAATGGAGATCTTCAATCAATACAGCCAAGTCCTCCATTCCCTCCCTCCCAAGCCAGGGTGAGAGGCAGACAGAGCTTCTGAAAATGGTCCAGACAGCCATGATCTTGACACAAACAGACTCTAAAGGAAAAAAAAAAAAGACCATTTGTGCTTTCCTGTGCCTGCCCTCTGGCCATCAGGTCTCACAGGGCTGCCAGATTCTCAGAGGCCAACACCTGGCAAGCTGTTCTTTTGCTTATATGTAAGACCCTTGCAGAACACAAAAAGGTTTCCTGGTTGTCTTTTTCATTTTGATGCCTACCGTTAAAATACAGAGAAAATAGTATCTGATGCTTCAAAAATATAGGCTGAGCTGATAAGCATATTGTCCTCATTTTAAGGGCTTATTCTTGTTTTAATCAACCAGTTGAGGAAGCAATAAACAATTACTCGTTTATGATGTTTGCCTTCATCCAGAGGAGTGTAACAGGGTAGTGAGGTGATCTCTGACACCTCAAGAAGCCGAGGTGGTGGTGGTGCCCATATTCCTGCAGGGGTTCTAAAACCCTCTCTGCTCCCTCCAACCTCCATCTGACACACACTGGCCAACTGTCCCCACCCTCTTGGTGCCGCTCGGTACCTACCTCAGACTAGTGGGGTCAGAAAAATGAAAGGAATTAGGAAGAGTGAGATGGGGCCAAGACTCCAGGCAGACGCTCCTGGTTCAAGCTGTTCAAGCTCTGTGTCTGGATAAATGGTTCAGTTATATCCCTTTCTCCCAAGTCAGAGCTCCCTCTGGGTCTCAGGGTGATGCTGGGCTGTGTAGAGGCTGAGAGCAGCTACATTAGTTCAAATCCAGGCTCTGCCACTTACCCGCCGTATGTCCTTGGGCATGTGAACTTAGCTCCTCCGTGCCTCAGTCTCCTTATCCATACAACGGACGTCACAGAGCTTCTGCTGAGGATGAACAAAGCTGCCTCATGCTAAAGGCTTAGCATAGTGCCTGGTTCCCAGTAAGGGCCCAACAAATAGAGTCAATAATTACAAATGAATGCTCAAATAGCGTTCACCCTGTGCAGGCACGGTTTAAGCTCTTTACATAGATTGTTGTCATATAAGCTCACTTCTCTCTTTTACAGATGGAGAAACTGGAATCTGAAGATCACCCAGCTGTGAATGATGGACATTCAGACCCTGGGGCAGACAGGCTCCAGGGTCGGGGCTCTCAAGCCATCACCACAAGGACACTGATCTTCAAGGGTGGTCGCCCCCCAGGGAAAAGCTGAACTCCTAATCCCCTCCGATTTCCTCAGTATGAGAAGGACGGGAGAGGATGGAAAGGTCTCAGCCACAGTGGGGAGGGAAGGAGCAGATGACGATGAGGGAGCCTCCACATCAGGGCTGAACCCAGAGCTCACAACTGGACTGGTGGCTGAAGTCAGGCGGGGAGCCCCAGCCCGCTCCAGAGGAACGAGGTGGGGGAAGGTTGGGGAGGGGAGCAAGTCCACGAAGCTGAGCGGGGTGGCCAGAGCGCCGCCCCCAGGAGGGAAGGGAGGGTTGGCGGGGCTCT
>NW_011494773.1:1551793-1552502 GCF_000754665.1 Bison bison bison | reverse complement strand
GCTGCCGTCCCCGCCGCCTCCTGGCCCCCACTCGCCGGCGCCCAAGTGGGAGGACGGCAGCTGCCCGCTCCCTCCTCCCGACACCCCCGCTACCTGCCCGGTCCCCCAGCGAAGCGTGAGGAGGCTGAGAGCCCGTGGGGCCGAGCCCGCAACTTTGCAGCCTCGGGGAGGGCGAGAGCCGGCGTCCGGGGCTCCTCTTGTCGGCGACCAGAGCACGGTGAGTTCCTCTCCCCACCCGCTCTGCGGCGGCGCGGGGGGCGGCTTCCCGGGCGTCTGGGAGGCGGTGGCCGCCCAGCCCGCGGCCGCCCGCGCTGTCTGTCTCGCCGGGGCCCCGGCTGTGCCTCCCTTCTCGGCGGGCGAGGCCGGCGCCAGTGCTGAACGGACAGCTCCCCGCGCGCTAGGGCCGCCCGGGGGGTCCCCGCGGTCCCTTCTCCCGCTCGCGGCTGGGGCTGCGGCCGCCGGCCGTGCGCCCCTCGCAGCCCCCAGCCCGTCCTTCTTCCCGGCGCCGCGGCGCATCTGGAAGCTGCTCCCGCGGCCCCCCTGGCGACCGGCGTGGGGAAGACACTTGCTTCTCGCCGGAGCCTGGGTTCCGGCACTCTGGGGGTGGGTCAGAGCCGCCGCCGCCGCAGCCCCCCCCGGAGCGTCTGGCGGAGGGGCGGTGAGGGGCCCCCAGCGACCAACCCCAGTGGGCTCAGCCCCGCGCCGAGAC
>NW_011494773.1:1537395-1551448 GCF_000754665.1 Bison bison bison | reverse complement strand
GAACTTTTCTCGAGTCTCAGGCTCGCCTACTCCCGAGCCCCTGGAAAAGTTCTCGCGGGCGCCCAGAATCCTATTTTTCAGTGGCTTCCGAAGCTGGGCAGGAACCGGGACTGTGAGGGGCGAGGGGGGATAAATGTATTGGTGCGGGGCTGCAATCCGCGGCGGGGGTAGGTCCGGCTGAAAGGCTGGCCAAGCAACCACTTCTGTGCCCGGGGAGAGCTTGTTGGCATCGAAAGGGTTTCGGCGGCGCCATCGGGGTTGTTTGGGTTTCTCGCACCCAAGGGCGGGAGGCAGGCGCAAAGTGGGTGGCGGTGGGAGGGGGCGCAGGGGGATTTTAATTTCGTCGCCTCTTTGCCAAGAAATAGCTAGGGCAGTCAGCAGTCGGAGAGATGGACTGAGCAAAACCAGCTGACCCTGGTATTCCGGTGTGCCCCCCCACCCCCGCCTCCTAAATGTGTGTGTGAATGTATTGATTGTTGTCATTGATTTTTCTAAGAAGCCAGGTGGCAGCGGCTGCTATGTGTACACTCAGACACACACAAACACAGATACACAGGCGCACACACAGATTACACACATAGAATCACACACAAGGAACAGCCCCCCACACCCCATGCAAACATCAGGGGACCCACAGGCACATGTACCCCCAAAGCTCTTTGGGGTATGGGTAAGGTTGCTGAGTACTGCTCAAGATGAGGGGTGGGGCAGAGAAAGGGGAGGTGAAACAGGATCGTCAGGAGGTCATTTCCATCTGCCCCCACCCCAGATCTGCTTTGTCCTCCTAGGGGTCGGAGGGAGAAATCTCAAACCCAGGCACGTTTCCACTGCCATAGAGAAGAGCCCTGGCTCCCCTCCCCCACCCCATCTCCTACAGACTAGGAACAAGCCCTTGACCTAGCCTTCCTCCTGCCTGACTCCCCGGGGGGCTCCAGGGTGCTGAGGTTGCTCAAAAATGGAGGAGGCAGACACCAGGACGTAGGGCTTGGCCCCCAGAGGCCATGGTGATCTCAGGGTGTCATGCCTGCTGGGTCACGGTTAGGGAGAAGAGGAGGGGCGATCTGAGGGACGTGGATTTTCATGGAGCAGAACAGACAGAACTGGGGAGCACCCTAGGGCACCCTCGGGACACTGCGGTAAGTCTCCCTCTCCTTGGACCCTTAGGAATGTGATCGAGGATGCTGGCCCTGAGGCTGCTCAACGTGGTGGCCCCCGCCTACTTCCTGTGCATCGCCCTGGTGACCTTGGTGCTGCAGCTCTTCCTGTTTCTGCCCCGCATGCGTGAGGACCCCACGGCTGCCCGCCTCTTCTCGCCCGCCCTGCTCCACGGGGCGCTCTTCCTGTTCCTCTCCGCCAACGCCCTGGGCAACTATGTCCTGGTCATCCAGAACTCCCCGGACGACCTGGATGCCTGCCAGGGGGCTGAGGCCAGGAGGGCCCTGTGCCCCCCGCCCAGCACCCACTTCTGCCGCGTGTGCGCCAGAGGCACCCTGAGGCACGACCACCACTGTTTCTTCACCGGCAACTGCATCGGAAGCAGGAACATGCGAAACTTCATCCTGTTCTGCCTCTACACCTCGCTGGCTTGCCTCTACTCCATGGTGGCCGGCGTGGCCTACATCTCCGCGGTCCTGTCCATCTCCTTCGCCCACCCCCTGGCCTTCCTCACGCTCCTTCCCACCTCCATCAGCCAGTTCTTCTCTGGTGAGTGGGCCTTGGCAGGCAGGTTGGGCCCTACATGGACACCTTCCACCTCAACCCTACATTTGCCAGGTTTAGCAAATAATATACAGGATGACCAGTTACACTGTAATTTCAGATAAAACAATGCTTAACTTTTCATTACAAGTGTTTCCTGAATATTGCAGGGGATACATTCATACTAGTTTTTTTGTTTGTTTTTTGTTTTGTTTTGTTATCAATTTGAAATTTAAACTAACAGGGCATCTATGTCACCTGGCAACCTCCCTCTCCACCCCCATCCTCATTCATTATCTCATTGGGTGCCACTGTCCATGTGCTCATAGAACTGTGGCCATCCAGGTAATACATCTGCTCTGTAGCAGGCAGGGCTGAGTGCTGGCAATCCCTCCATGCAGCCTGGAGGTAGCCCCACGCTATGACCTTCCTCTGCCTGGACGCCAGTCAGGCTCACTCATTCCTCCAAGGACTTTGGCCTCTAAAGATCTTGCCAACCAACTACAGGAGGGTTGACCAGGGTGCTGGGCCAGTCCTGCCCTTCTACCCATTATATTTGACCCCACCAGGTTGTTCTCCGGTCTACAGATGGCTCAGAGCAAAGAGCACCCTGGTTGGAGTTGTAGTCATATTTAATGACTCCATCTTCACACCAGTGTCATGGGACTGGCGGGGCATCTGACCCTCCAGGAGGCTCTTACACCTGTAGGAGCCAGGTGTGTGTGGGCCCTCACACTGGGGTCAGCTAGGCACCCTGGTGAGGGCTGTACCTTGTAAAGTGTACCCCAAGGAGACTGGGGTATCAAGGCCCAAAGGGACCTGGCCCCTGGTGGCAGTTCTTACCACCTTACCTGGCCTTGAAATCTGCCCTGACCTCATTTCCTTCACTTCGCCCACCCTGGCCCTGACTGTCTTGGTTCTTACAATCAGTAGCATATATATATAGATAGATAGATATATATATATATATAGACAGGTAGCCGTGTGTGTATGATGTTGTTATTTCCATTTCTTATGAAGAAACAGACTCAGATGGGATCAAATGGCTGTCCAGTATCTTTATTTACGAATGACAGCCTCTGGCCTGCCTCCCAGGTCTTTATAGACAACACACAACAGCTCAGGACAAATGGCTTGTGTCCTCCCCCACTGACCTTTCAGGGACAAAGAAAGACAGAATACAGCTACTTCCACCGAGAACCCCAAATGGTTTTGGTATGTCTGGGCTGGATGCTCATATGAAATTCTGCTCTACTCTGGGGAAGCAGCATCTTGGTCTTTCGTTGGGGCTGTGGCCCAGTCCTTAGACAGAGAACTTGGTGCCATTTGGCAGTGGGAACACAGAGGCCCAGGAAGGACTCAGCAATGAGGGCTGTCTTGAGTGCTGGTGGTTGAGCTGGGCCCAGAACTCAGAGCTCTCGGGGCCTTCTGGACCCAGGCGGGCGCCAGCATGGGAGGCTGCCGGGGACTGAAATAACCAGGCTGGGGGAGGGCAGGTGGGTGGGTTAGGGGGTGGAGTGTGAGCACAGCAGGTGGAGGAAGGAGGAGAGCCAGAGAGCCTGATAACACTTCCTTTTCCAAGTAGTCTTATTCACATAAAAATGGATGCTTCCTAAGGGAGGATGTTGAAATGGTTTGATTTGAGATAAGCCTGGCCTTGAGGACTGTCCATATGTGCTAGGTTTGGGAGACAGGAAAGTAAGGAAGAGAGACCTCTTGCTTTAATCTGATGGGGAAACAGAGCCAGTCAGTCCCTTTCTTGGGGCCCAGATCCTGGTTCCAGCAGAAGAATAAGCCCCACTATCTTTTACCTCCTCGCCAGACCCCCTAGTAAAGGAGGCCTCGATTTCTAATCTCCAACTGTCTCATCTCACCTTCCTCCTTTGCCAGGCTTTCATCTTTCCCCTTGGAGAAGGGAATGGCAACCCACTCCAGTACTCTTGCCTGGAGAATCCCATGGATAGAGGAGCCTGGCAGGCTACAGACCACGGGGTTGCAAAGAAGTCAGACATGACTGAGCAACTAACACACACACACACACACACATCTTTCCCCTTGCCAGCCTTTCTCTCCCCTGCCCTTACACACACCTCCCCTATTCAGCTTCTCCCTCACTTCTTAACCCAAATGGTTGAGGCTCCCCCCGACTTCTCATCTGCTCAGGAAGCTGGGTGGATAGGAGGGTGTTAAAAGGCACAAAGTTGCCCAGGCTGACCTGTCCTCAACTGTGGGGCTGCCCCTAAAGCAGATCTGCCACCAGAGCATGGGATGGCTGCGAATGTGGGCCCTGGGGGCGAAAACTGGGATGGGTCTTCAGATGGCTACTGCCCACACACCCTCAGTTGGTGCCAGAGAAGGACTGGCCAGTGACATTTTTAGAAGTTGTTCTTTCTTTTGGCTTTATGGGACCACTGCAGGTTGTGTCACCTCTCTGAGCCTCATTCTTCTCATCTGAGAAATGGAGGTGATGCCATCTGACCTGTGTTCATGGCACTTGGAAAACTATGCCAGTGTGGTAGGTGCCAAAAAAATCCAGTGGACAAATAAAAAGGTTAATGTTTGTTGGGCAAACTGTATGTGCTACTCACCATGCAGATCTTATTTCAGCCTATCCTCAGGACAAGTCTGTAAGATAAGTATTATTATATAATTTTTAAAGACTCAGCAACCAAAGGTTAATGAGGATAAGTTGCTTTGGAACACACAGTATCAAACCCAAGATTTGGACTCAGGGCTGCTAGCATCCAGAGTCCATATTCTTCCTACCATACTGCTTTCCTGGGGCTGCCCCTCTGAAGTTGCTTCTTGATGATTGAGCCACTTTGGGACGGAGGGAGCTTCTTATCCCTGGATGGATGTTAAAGATCTGGGTGACGTTCTGTCAAAGGTGCTTGGTGGGAAACCGGGCTGGAGAGACTGGATGGTGTGACCGTTTCAACCCATTAGGAAAATTCTGTGATTTTCTAAAAGGAGCAGAGCTATTATTAAATAGTTCAGAGGAGCTGAGGCGGCCAGGCTAGGCATCTTCAAACACTTTGAGAGAAAACAGATCCCCAGAATAGCCTTTTATAGCTGCTGCAAGGGGCCAAGGCAAGGCCACAGGTCTTTTCTGTATGCCTTGATTTGTGTCAGAAAAAAAGCCTGTGGAAAACAGCTTCCGTCAGCCCAGGCTTGTCCCTGAGGCTGCGTTGCAAGGCAGGCTTGTGCTTGACAGCTCTGATGTTCGCACATCCCAGCTTGCAGGCCCTCTTTGCCTGTCAGCATTCCTGCACCCCAGAGGGCACCGTGGTCCCAGGGTCCTTCATCCTACACGTGGCTGCCTGAGCTAACCTGACGAGGAAGAAGTGGGTCAGAGGCATGGCACAGCCCAAAGTGAGCCCTATCCCACTGCTGTTCCCTGCTCCCAGTGCAAGCCAGCTGGACTGAGCATCCCATCCCTTGGGCAGTGGGACTTATCTGTCCCCAAGTTTGCCAAGAGAAACTTGCTATCAAATCTCCTAGGGCTGAGGGCAAGACAGGAATGCTAATGAGCAAACCTGAGTCATATCCACATCCTCTTGGTTGCTGGGTCCAGCATTGCTCAGATTGGAAAAGTTTTAAAAGCCCAGCCCTCAGGAATCTGGAAATGGAAGCTAGGGGAGATGAGAAGAGGTCCTTGGGGGTCAGGGGAAACTGGAGAAGGGAGGTATATGGTTGAGATTTGCAGGGATGAGTAGGTTGTAAGGTGGGGTCTCTGGCAGGCACTTGCATCTCACTGGAGGGAGTGGTGGTGAGCTTGCCCTGCAGGAGAGAGGGGCTGAGGAGGGCTTTTGAGTTCTCTGCTAGGCCCACTGCCCTGACGGCTGGGCAGGTGGAGGCTGCCAAAGTTGTAAATCAGCCAGGTCTCCAAGCCCTGGAAAGGAGAAGGAGAAAGCTTGATGGTCTTAGGAGTTAAACTTGAGCCTCTTTTGGAGGTAATCTCCTTATCTGTGAAGGATGCTGAGCAGGGAGGGCTGAGCTGAGTGTGAACCAGAATGCTGGCCACTGGGCACACAGTGTCCCTGAATGATGCAATCCTGTGGAATTATTGCTATTCTACCCACTTTACATTATGAGCAAACTGCAACTCAGAGAGGTTAAGAAACTTGTGAAAGGCCACAGAGCTGGGAGATTCAAACTTAGCAAGGACCGACCACTCCAGCTCGGAAGGAGAATGGTGAATCACTTACTCAGTGGATGTTTAAGCCAGTCATGCAGAGTGCTGATTTAGAGGGGTTTAATGGAGGTTCAGCTCAAGGCAGGGGGCTAGACTGACAACCTTGGGGGCCTTTTCCAGCCTTAGCAAGCTCTGATAGGACAGCTCTGGTCGAAAGTTCCAGTGGCCATACTGTCCTCTTTTTAACACTGATAATTGAATTATCCTCTGCACTGCCCTGAAGCTTGTGACTTCTTCTTGATGACGAGGCCCTGTTCTCCATCATGCTGTCACTTTCCTGAATCCTCCCAGCCAGTGCTCACAGCTCCGAAGTCAGCAGGCTTTGCAGTCCAGACAGTTGCCCAGGCACCATCTCCCTGTCCAGGGTCTTCAGCTCACCCTTCTCTCCTCCTGAGAAAACCCCCTTCTCCCTGTTTCTAGCCCCCAAAGAGAAGGCAGAGAGACAGATGGGAAGCACTGACCCTGAGCAAAGGTTAGCATCTAGGCACTGCCCATAGGAGTTTCCTTTCCTTCTCCCCCACGTCCCCAGCGCTCCTCTCTCGCCTCAGAAGCCATCAGCACTAAGAAAAAGTTAGGACAACTAGTCCTCTCCCTCGCCACAGCGCTGAGACTGCTACAAAATGTAGTTTCAGTCTCATTCATCTCCCTCTCTCCGGAGCGGAAAGCGCCTGCCTGGATCGCAGTCTCCTACGTGGCCAGAATGTAAAGTGAGTCTGGTGTTTCCCCGCCCTCTGCAGGAGCTGTCCTCGGTTCTGAAATTTGTTTTCCCCGCCCTCTGCAGGAGCTGTCCTCGGTTCTGAAATGTTCGTCATCCTCATGCTTTATCTCTGGTTTGCCATTGGCCTGGCCTGCGCTGGCTTCTGCTGCCATCAGCTGCTGTTGATTCTCCGGGGGCAGACCCGCCACCAGGTGCGGAAGGGGGTGGCGGTGAGGGCCCGGCCTTGGCGCAAGAACTTACAGGAGGTCTTTGGGAAGAGGTGGCTGTTGGGCCTGCTGGTCCCCATGTTCAATGTTGGAAGCGAGAGCTGCAAGCAGCGGGACAAGTAGCAGGTGCTCCCATCACTCCTCTGCGTGTGTGTGTCTGTCTTGACTCCTTGTGAACATGAGACCACAGCACCCCGTCTCCACCCATGACTCACTACAACTTTGGACCGGTAAGGTCCTAGCATCCATCCCTGGTCTATAACACCAGAGAACTGTGTTGGTTCTCAAGGAGGAAAGATGGCCACCCAGGCATTGCTAGGCTCCCCCATGAGCCAGCCTGGTGGCTGATTACTGCTCAGAGGCCTCTGTTTTTGTTTCCATCCCTTGGGTGCCTGCTTTCCCCCTCTGCCTGGTCCATACACTCTCTACCAAGTCTCCTGTCATCATTGCTATCCGCTAGAGCTTTTCCTTTCAACCCTAGACTAGGAGTGGGGAGCGGATTCTTACTGCTGGTATGATGCTCCCTAAAGGCCTGAAATCTGACAAAAATGTTTAGAATGACCACGGGTGAGAGGCAGCCAAGTCAGCTCTGCCAACTGCTAGTGAGGTTGGGAAAGGAGGATCGTGTGTCCTCGTCTCTGTGGAACTGTGGACAGTGGAAGGAAAAAAGAACTCAGTAGCTTGCTGCCCAGCCCCCAAGTTGCAAGGCCTTTTCTCTGGGAGATAGAAGCCAACAGCCTGAGATTTTCCAGCTGCTGTCTCCTGTCCTCCCCACCCAAGCTGGGCCCCCCAGCCCAGTCCAGGACCTGGCTGGATGCTTCTTTTCCCTGGCACTCTTCCAGCCTTTGCCATTGGTCTCCAACCTCCAGGTCTTCCATAGATGATAGGAAGACAAGGGAGAAGGGAAGGGAGATACTGATGAATGAGAGAGGTGTGTGACTATACAGCCACATAGATGAGGGCACGTGTACATGTCTGTGTGTGTGTGTGGGGTGGCTGGTGGTGAGGAATGTTGTTACGAAAATAGAGTCAGAATAGGAGGAGAGAGGGTCACGCAGAGATTGGGCACTGGAATATTTTAGGACTGAGAATGAGGGTTGCAAATGGGCTTATTTCTGAAGGACATTCTAGCAGCTAAAGCTGCTCAATGTTTGAATGGTTGCCTGGGGAGATAGTGAGTGTCCCACAACTGGAGGTATTCCAGAAGGGACTGGGCAGTCATCTAATAGGTGTGCTGTGGAAGGAATTTCTGCTCAGGGCCAGGGAAAGGAAGCTCCTTTCCACCCCACGACTCCAGTGTCCTCTTCCTGAGCACAAAAGGACCCCTTGCCAGGTCCGGAGGCAAGGCCTGCTGCAGAGATGCCTGGGAGTTATTTGCTTTCATAGAGGATGAGGCAGGTAGGGAGGGGTCTGAAAATCATGATGCAAACTTTCAGGACCACTGGGTATTAATGCTAGTTGAGGGTGTCAGCATTTGAGAACAGGGGCATGGAGCCATTTCCGGAGCAGGTCGGGGCAGTGGTGGGGAAAGCAAAGCTGGAAGGGGATGCTCAACTCCGAGGAGGGAGACAGGAAGAGTTGAGGCTCAAGAAGCGGGGAGCAGAATACAGGGGTGCAAATAGGAGACCAACCCTGACTGACTCGGGATGCAGGCGCTGCTGTGCGTTCCGGGGCCCAGATGACCAGACCCCTGGGTTATATGAGGGAGTGGAGACAACACAAATGATCCCTCCTGACTGGGTCCCAAGGCCGTTCTGCCATCCAGCCTGCTGAAGCCCAGACTCTGCAGCATCCAGCTGGTGGTCAGCGATCCCGACCATGGCTGCACAACACCTCACAACACCTTGAGCTCTTGAGCAGAGCTTGGGAAGATTCTGCCTTCATGCCTCCAGAGAACTGATGTAGTAACAGTGCCTCCTGCTCATACTTCTCCCTCTTATATCCATGCATTCATTCATGCCTCCTGCTGTATTTATTGAGCACCAACTATGTGCCAAGTCTCTTTCAGGCACTGGTATACAACACTGAACAAGATGGTGAGATCCCTGCCTCTGGGAGCATCCCGTTGCTGTCCCCATGCACTGACTCCCACCCCCTGAAAAATGGTTACTCTGCTGTCTCGTTAGACAGCAGGACAGGTCATTTGGAGGGGAAGGATGTGGCAAAGGGGGTGAAACGGGGCTCCCAGGCTTCCAGGATGGAGGGGTTATTGGGGGGGGAGCATGCTCACCCTCAGTTCTGACCACACTGAAGCAGTGGGAGTGGAAGAGGAGCAGGAAGACCCCAAAACTCAGGCTTGGAAGCCAGCCCTGCCATGCTCCAACTCCTGGAGGCTCAGCCCTTGTGAAGGAGCAAAAGACAGATGATGCAGGGAGTCATCTCCTGGCTGGTGGTGGGGAGGTTGCCAGGTGTGGGGCTTGAGTAATATTTGTACACATGGCTGAATATTGTCAGTAAAGAACATCAATAAAATATGTGGTTTTAAATTGGATTTGACGTGGTTGCTTTGGCAATGTCATTGGTAGCAGGGCTGGCCAGGCTGGAATGCACAGACACAGTCATACTAACTGCTAAAATGCTGAAGGTAAGAATTAACAATGCTTCTGTCCCAGCAGGTAAATAACCACTGTCCATAATCCACCTCTGCTGTCCCAGCTGCTCCTGCTCCTCCCCTGGGGTCCTGGGCTCTCCTCGCAAGTCAGCAATGAAAAGGGCAATGCCTGGCAGCTGCATGGGACCCCCAGGACCCTGCTCCTGCCCTTCAGCCAGTGCCCATTGTGAGGGGTCAAGGTTGTGCTGTGTGGCTGGTAAAAGCGTGGGCATCACCTGGCTGGAGACAGGTCTGCATGCTAAGATCTGCGGACCCACAGGCACCAGGGATGGAATGGCTAACCCTGCCTCCTCCTCCCTCTCCTTCCCATGTCAGAGGACAGCTGAGGAGTCCACCCAGTCTTCCATCTCATCCAGAACTCAGCAGCACTGAGAATCAGCCAGGGAGCCCTGCCCTCTCGGCTCCTACAGTATCAGGACACCTTGAGCTACCCAGCCCTGGGAGCTGCTTGAGGGCATTGAGGCCTGAGGGAGGGCCTGGCCCCTGAGAAGGTGAGTGGACATAACCTCTGATGGTATCCAAAGACCTGCAGGCCTGGACTGATGGCGGACACAACTGCAAAGTGCTTGCTACTTGGGCTGTTGGAGAACCTCCAGCCTAGGCCAGTGTTGTATACAGTCTGCACTCCCTGAATGCTCACCACCAGGCAACCAGCAAGGCAGCCCCTAGATACGCTGGGGCAGGTGGGGAGGGGGTGCATGGAGTTGCGGTCAGTCCTCAGCACTTTCTAGAGCAGGAGCCATCTGTACTCCACTGGGCAGAGACATCTGCCTTGTTCACCATCTTGCCCTGGATGCCACCGGCGGCTAAGCACATAGCAGATGATTGATAAACACTGACCGAATGTTTGCACAGGTCAGTGCTTATTCGCATGTCCCATATGTCTTCTTCCCCTAATGTGCCCAGCACTGGATTCTGCACACAGTGGGGCTAGAAGACAGATGAGACAGCTGTTCTCCAAGGGTTCACACCCTGGGAGAGGTTCCTGGGAGTGCTCGGAGGAAGGAGAGAGAATACCCAGATGTAGGGGACTTCTGGGTGGATAGGGTAAGGTAGGGGAGGGTAGATGAGGTCTCAGCAGATGGAGGGACCTGGGGAGGGCTGCCCGGGTGGAGGGAACAGGCCTAGAGCCTTGGAGTGAGTGTGGAATGGTAAGCATAGGGGACATTACAGAGGGAGTTAAGGCTAAGAGATGGGACCTGAGCAGAGGGGCCTTGAATGCCAAGCTAAGAAATCTAGAATGAATTTGACAGGTCATAGGGAATACTCTGGCTACCTGATGCAAAGAACTGAGTCCTTGGGAAAGACCCTGATGCTGGGAAAGATTGAAGGCGGGAGGAGAAGGGGAGGACAGAGGATGAGATGGTTGGATGACATCACCAACTCGATGGACATGAGTTTGAGCAAGTTCTGGGAGTTGGTGATGGACAGGGAGGCCTGGCGTGCTGCAGTCCATGGGGTCGCAGAGTTGGACACAATTGAGCGACTGAACTGAATTGACTGAGGGAACCATTGAAGGTTTGAGCAAGGGGATTACCTGATTAGATCTAGAATTCAGAAATGGAGCCTTGGCAGGTAGACTGGAAGTGGGAGGGACCCGATAGGAGGCATTTGCCACAGTCTGAGTGTGGTGTAACCAGGGTCTGGGTGGTTAGCGGCTGTGGGCTGGTAAGGAGGGGGGATGCCAAAGCCACTTCACAGACAGGGAGCATGACCAGAGAGCTACTGGGGAAAGATCCAAAGTGATCCTGAACGGTAGAAGTGGGGTGATCAGGGTGCCCTCTAGAGGCAGGCCAGCAGGAGCCCTGGAGTTGGGAGAACGTGACTCTAGGTGGGGTCCTGGGTGGGGTTCAGGGCCCCCTGAAGCACTTTGACACTGTCACTGGCCCATCATTGGCTGGCAGTTGATGGTGTCACTAATAACCACCCTGCAACCCTGAGTGGAAGAAGAGGGTCAGAGCTTACTTTAACGTACAACTCTCTGGCTCCCAAAACCGGGGGTCAGGAACCATCTGCCCGTGGCAATAGAGGTCACAGGTCCTCTGGCCTCCACACCCAGTATCAGATGGAGTGATACACTGGGCTCCTCAATGTTCAAGAACCAAAGGAGCTTTAGGATAACGATGTACTTGAGGAGACCTAAACCATATCGCCCTCACTGTAATGAGGAGCCAGTCCTAGGTCCTAGCAGGCATCTTTCAGCCAGTCTCCTCCCCTAAGAACACAGCTGTCCCCGTCATTCCATGCATTTGGCCCCCCAAGTTTCCTGGCTCCTTTCTGTTACCCTGCATCTTCCGACTGGCCTCACTGCTCCCCCTGCTTCTGGGCATGCTCTCAGGGATGCTTGAGAGGCAGCCCCTCCTGCTGGGGAGAAAGGAGGGCTGGGCAGGGAGCAAGGATACCTGGCTTCCATCTTATCCCAGGTGCTATAGAGGTGAGGCAGAACCCTGGTCCTGCTCACCAGCCAAGGTGAGCCTGTTGGTGTGGTGAGGTGGGGAGGGGAGCTCAGCTGTTCTTGATGTTGGTCTCTGCCTCTGCCTTCTTCCTCCCTCTCTGGGTGGTGCAGGCCCAGCTTCTCCACTCATTCCTTAAACTTTCATTGATGCCGACCCAATGCCAGGCAAGATGCCAAGAACCAGGCAGGTGAAGACGACTGAGACCCATTGCTTAATCTAGGGGAGTTCACTGGCAAGACAACCAATGACAGATGGTTGTGGTTCCCAGGTATGAGAGCATAGATGGGAGGGAGAGGGACAAGGTGTTAGGGAAGCCTGGGGGAGAGCGCTCACTGAGCCATGGGTAAGCTGGAAGACTGCCCAGAGGAGGTGACACCTGGCTCACACAGGATGAATAGGAGTTGGTTGGGCAGAAAAACAAGGCTGTGGGTGGAAGTGGGGATGGGAAGGACTATCCAGAAGGAGGGATGCCAGGTGATTTCTGGGAATTTCAAGTCTCCATGTACTAGGGATGGGATCATGAGTAGGCAACGTGAGGCCACAGCTGAAGAAGGTTTTTAGTCTTGAGGGCACGTGCTCCCTGTCTCCTCCCTCTGATCACTTCTTATAAAACCTTGACTCAGCCTAAACCTTGGCTCCTCCTAGGTCCAGGCTGTCCCACTTGTGTGCATCAGGCACAAACTGATGTCTAGATCAGCAGGGTCCTCCAGGTTGGAGTCTAAGGCAGGGGG
This sequence comes from Bison bison bison, assembly GCF_000754665.1. NCBI lineage: Eukaryota > Metazoa > Chordata > Mammalia > Artiodactyla > Bovidae > Bison > Bison bison. The sequence goes on along the minus strand of NW_011494773.1, from coordinate 1,538,833 downwards.
TCATGGTCATCGCTGAGAGTTTCAGCCTGAAGCCGCTGGAGAGCTCAACTGGGACCTCTTTCTGGGCCCAAAGAGAGGCCCCTGGGAACTCCCCCATCCCTCTTTCCTTCCCACCCAGACTCAGCAAATGGGGTTGGAGGAAACTGTTTCTGTCAAGATAGCCTCTGGGAGTAGAGTAGAATTGAAAAGCTGAAAACCCTGAAACGCAGGGAAGACTGCATGATGCACAATCTCCTGTCTTGACTTGTGAGGCCCACATGCCCCTTGTGGCGTGCTGCCCTCTGGTGGACAGCCCCACAACCACATGCCTCTTCCACCCGCCTAGCCCTCTCCCAGCCCCACCACATGCCATGGGGTATGTAGTCCAGCACTGGGGGGATCTTCCTCGACACTTGGCAGCTCTAACTGACTGCCTCCTGCGTGGGTTTGTCTCCCAACTCTACTGTAAGCCGTAGAAGGTGGGAGTGGAGATGATGGATTGCCCCGGATTCCCCCACACCTCGTGCAGAGTGTGGGCCACTGATGCTGCTCTTGCAGTAATTCTGCTGTGAGTGATAATGACCAACATTTTCTGAGCATTCTTTACCTGGCAGATCCTTATCATATACACACTCTACCCGCACTGTTTATTCCTCACAGTAACCCCTCGAGGTGTGCTTTAGTATTACCTCTGTTTTCCAGATAAAGGAACAGAGGCACAGAGAGGTTATATAATTTGCCCAAAGCCTTGTGGCAGAGCTGGGATTTGAACCCAGGCTGCCTGCTCCTGAGTTTATCCTTCTAACCTGACACTAGTTGGTCTTTCTACACGGACTGTTGTAGATACCCAATAAATTTCCTGCTGAAAAGTAACCACGAGTCGAGCTTTTATTCATCAACTCATTGACTGATGGATGCATCCAGCACATTTATTCAGCACTAGGTGTCACTTCCTGGTGGCTGAGACGGTAAAGAATCTGCCTTCCATTCAGGAGACCCAGGTTCGATTCGTGGGTCGGGAAGATCCCCTGGAGAAGGGAATGGTAACCCACTCCAGTATTCTTGCCTAGAGAATTCCATGGACAGAGGAGCCTGTTGGCCCACAGTCCATGGTGTCCAACAAAGAGTCAGACACGACTGAAGCGACTAAGCACGGACTCGCTATGCGATAGGCCCTGGTGGGGACAAAGAGGCCCAAGGCTCAGCCTCTGACTTCATAGAGCAGTCAGCTGTGTAAGGTGGCCGTGCAGATGGAAACAGGCTGACTTCAGAGCCAGTGAGGTGAATCTGGTTCCTCCCAGACTGATGATGATGGCAAGCTGCCCTGGATGAAGCAGCTTCTTCTGGAGGCTGATTGTGGAGGCCTGAGGACAGTGCAGGCTGGGGACCCTCCTCCAGGGCTCAGGGACAATGCCCAGCCAGCCGGAAAGGCCTGAGCTGTCTCTGGGCTGCTGCCCTC
>NW_011494773.1:1523314-1537295 GCF_000754665.1 Bison bison bison | reverse complement strand
CCTCCCAGGCAGTGTTGTGGCGCCTGCAGGAGGGGACGAAGCGCTGCCAGGAGGCTGAGCTCAGCATCTCTCACACCCACCCCTGGGGACCAGAGCAGGGGAGGCACCAGAGACTCTGAGACGGCCTGGGCTCCGAGGAGAAAGCAGTGCATGCGTCAAAGCTCACCTACAACATACGGGGAGAGAGAAGCCTCCGCAGGGCCCGGAGGACAGCCCGAAGCGAGAGCACGTGGTAACGTCCTCCCCGCGGAAGGCAGCGGATGGCCCATGGCGCAGCAGACGGAGCCGGGCGCTGACCTGGAACCCTGAGCCGACAGAGCTGAGAGCCGGGGCTGGAGGCTTCCAGAAGGGAGCAGTCCTGTGTACGGGATCCTTTCCAGAGTCTCTGTCCCCAAATGCCCCTTTCTGGCCCTGTCGTAATGCCTGAAATCCCCACCACCAATATCTCCTTAAAAAAAATAGCACTGCCCTCATCACCACCAAATTCCTCCTTTCAAATTCTGGGATTGGCTTGAGCTGCTTTTCTTTCCTGTCTCATAGTGAGCTGAGAGTTGGGCCAGACATGGCCTGAATGGGGGATTTTCTCTTATTTTTTTGGCTGTCTTGTATCTTAGTTGCAGCATTTGGGATCCAGTTCCCCAACCAGGGATCAAACCTGGGCTCCCTGCATTGGGAGCAGAGTCTTAGCCACTGGACCACCAGGGAAATCCCTGAATGGGGGCTTTTAGATAGAGAGGAAGAGGGAGTGGCATCCAAGACGTGGTGCTCTGAGGGGAAGGGGGACCCTGCATAAGCAGAAGTCAGGGTGGGGGGCTCACATATCCCCTATCCAGTAAGTGGCATCTTGGAAAGATCACCACACTGAGTCCAGAGTACCCAGGAGTTCTGATGCTGAGTCCCTGTGTGACCCCGGGCAACTCACTGTCATGATTGGACATTGGACTCTTTTTTTAAAATAGTTAAATATGCAATGTTTAAAACTGAAACCTAGACAGCATATTAAAAAGCAGAGACATTACTTTGCCAACAAAGGTCCGTCTAATCAAAGCTATGGTTTTTCCAGTGGTCATGTATGGATGTGAGAGTTGGACTGTACAGAAAGCTAAGGGCTGAAGAATTGATGCTTTTGAACTGTGGTGTTGGAGAAGACTCTTGAGTCCCTTGGATGGTAAGGAGATCCAGCCAGTCCATCCTAAAGGAAATCAGTCCTGAATATTCATTGGAAGGACTGATGCTGAAGCTGAAACTCCAATACTTTGGCCACCTGATGCGAAGAACTGACTCATTTGAAAAGACCCTGATGCTGGGAAAGATTGAGGGCAGGAGGAGAAGGGGACGACAGAGGATGAGATGGCTGGATGGAATCACCAACTCAATGAACGTGAGTCTGAGTGAACTCTGGGAGTTGGTGATGGACAGGGAGGCCTGGTGTACAGCAGTCCATGGGGTCGCAAAAAGTCGGATACAACTGAGCAACTGAACTGAATGCAGTGCTTATTACTGTAATTCACAGTGTTTCAGGTATATAGCAAAGTGATTCAGTTGTATGTATATTTATTTATATGATTCAGTTGTGTGCATATATATATATATTCTTTTTCAGATTCTTTCCCATTATAGGTTTTTACAAGATACTGATCCCTGTGCTATACAGTAGGTCATTGTTTATTTTACATATGGCAGTGCATATCTGTTCATCCCAAATTCCTAATTGATCCCTCTCTCTTCCTTTCCACTTCAGTAATGATTAGTTTGTTTTCTATGTCTGTGAGTCTACTTCTGTTTTATAAATTAGCTCATTTGTACCATTTTTTTAATCCACATTTAAGTGATATCATATGACATCTCTTTCTCTGACTTATTTCACTTAGTATGATCGTCTCTGTCGCATCCGTGTTGCTGTAAATGGCACCATTTCATTCCTTCCGATGGTTGAGCACTACTCCGTGTAGATGTATATCATATCTTCTTTATTCATTCATCTGTCAATGTACATTTAGATCGTTTCCATGTCTTGGCTATTGTGAAACAGTGCTGTTATGAACACTGCGGTACATGTGTGTTTTTTAATTAGAATTTTTGCCTTTTCCAGGTATGTGCTTAGGAGTGGAATTGCTGGATTGTGGGGTAACTCTATAGTTTTTAAAGGGACTTCCCTCCCGTTTTCCATACCTGCTGCACCAATTTACATTCCCACCAACAGGGCTGGAGGGCTCCCTTTCTCCACACCCTCTCTGGACTTAGACTTATCAAGAACTGGACATTCTCAGCCCTCAGTGGGACACTTGGTCTGAATGACCCCCCCAAAGGGGCAACACAGAGGGCAGCGGGAGGCTTCTGAATTGTGACCCCGAGAGGCTAAGCCTCAGGAGAGCTGACTTCTAGTCCAGATCATGTCCTAGATTCGCTGGGTGCCCTTCCACCAGACACTGGGCTCGGTCTGGCAAACTTCTGCCTAGCGTGATGTGCAGTGGGCAGTGGGGGAGAAGGCAGGAAGGGTGCTTAGGCAAAAAAAGCAGTGAAGAGTAAGCATGACTCCAGAACTGGAAAGACACAGGAGGTGAAACCACATATGAATTAGATTTTGACAGATTCCAAGCCAGCAGCGCCAGGAAAAGGGCTGTTGCTGCTTTTAACCAGGCTGGTAAGGGCTGCTCCCCAGGTCCAGGCGGAAAGGGCCCTGGGAGACCCGAGGAGGGAGCCGCCCAGGCGGCCAGTAGAGCCAGCAGCGAGGTCCATCCACCTGGGCACGCCTGGCAGTGGGGGCCAGGACTCCCTGGCAACGTGCTGGGTAATTAACGGAGAGAGGGGCAAGGGAGGGGAACGACTGCTAGCCGAAGAAAGGATTTAATTAGCAACGCTTTCAGGAGAGAAAATTAAATTACAGGAAACGGTGGTGTACTCCGAGGGAACACGAAACCCCTAAACCGATTGCTCAGACCCCTGCGTGGGCCAGGGTCGCAATTCCACAGCCCGGGCTCACCCCGTGGGTGCAGGACCGCGGGGGGCTGGGTGTTACCCTGGCTGGACTGCGCTTCCGCGTCGCGTATGGGCATCCCTGGGGCCCGCCAGGGCTCGCTGCCGTGACTCGGCTCGGCGGGAAGGGGGCGCCCGCGCCCCGCAGGCCACGGTGGCGCGCCGGAGAGGACCTGGGAGGCGATCCAAGCCTGGAGGGGCCGCATGGGGTGTCCTCTCCTCACCGGAGCCGCAAAGAGCTTCACGGGGCAAAGCGGCGGGATCGAGGCCCAGACTCACGCTGCCAATAGTGGTCTGACTCATCTCGTCTGAAAAGTGGGGAGAACCAGCCTGATCCGGAGAAATCGGGCCAGAGAGTGCGAGGACAAGGCGGCCTCCTCCACACCCTGGCCCTTCCCCCATGCATCACCTCCTGGGAGTTTTTGGCGTCCAAGATCTTCGACCTCACTCTCTTCCCTGCCCCTCTGCATCCACAGGAGCCTGGTGTCCCTCTACCCCGCCCCACTGCACCTCCCCCCACAACCTTGCAGTATTTTTTTTTTTCTTTCTTGTGACAACAGCAACCATCCTTGAGCTCAGGCTAGATCCAGGCCTTCAGGTGAGCACTCTGCCTAGGGAAGAAAATCACTGAATAATGACCACAGCCCAGATCAGCAGAAGAGGAAACTGGAGTTCAGAGAGGCCAAGGGTGTCACCCAGGAACACACAGCTGTCAAGCGATGATGTTGACATCATACCCCACTGGCCTCTGAGTACTTGATCTGCAGGGGAGCATCGTTTGATCCCCAGTCCCTGGTAACAGAGCTTCTCTCCTATTGGGCACTCAATAAGGATTTGTTGAACAAATGGTGGGTTATCTCCTTGTTTGTCGGAGAGGGTGTAACAGCACAGAGGCTGTGAGGCTGAACCGAGATGGCGTGTGTAAACACTTGGCTGTGTACCTGGACCGCTGGGAGCATCTCCTGGAAGCTGCTGCCAGTGCCTCTCCAACTTGACAGTGTGCAGGAATCACCTGGGAACCTGCTAAAAATGCAGATTTGCAAGCAGATGGGCCTATAATTCTTCTGCACTTCTAACAAGCTCCTGGAGATGGCCATGCCCTGGATCGCACTGCACCGTGCAGGGCTAGTCCCTCTCCTTGGCCCCAAGCCCAAGCCCACAAGGGGGAGCCGCTGCAGTAATTCCCAGTTTAGTGTGCATGTCCTCTGCTGCTGCTAAGTCGCTTCAGTCGTGTCCGACTCTGTGCGACCCCATAGACAGCAGCCCACCAGGCTCCCCCGTCCCTGGGATTCTCCAACACCGGAGTGAGTTGCCATTTCCTTCTCCAATGCATCAAAGTGAAAAGTGAAAGTGAAGGCGCTCAGTCGTGTCCGACCCTCAGCGACCTCATGGACTGCAGCCCACCAGGGTCCTCCGTCCATGGGATTTTCCAGGCCAAGAGTACTGGAGTGGGGTGCCATCGCCTTCTCTGGCATGTCCTCTAAGGAACCTTAATTACTGGCAGGGGTGGGAAGGGAGGTCCTACCTCCCAGAGAATCTGACAGAATTGGTGTGGCCTGGCCATCGGGATTTTAAGGCCTTCCACTATGGCTCAGACTGTAAAGAACCTGCCTGCAGTGCAGGAGACCCAGGTTCAATCTGAGTCGGGAAGATCCCCTGGAGCTGGGAATGGCTACTCACTCCAATATTCTTGCCTGGAGAATTTCATAGACAGAGGAGCCCAGTGGGCTACAACCCATGGGGTCACAAAGAGTTGGACACGACTGAGCGACTGACACTTTCACTATGCAGCCCAGGCTAGACCCGCTGCCCTGGCGGGGCGTGTGGCAGTAATGTGAGCAAGGGGGCCTGAAGTTCGCCCAGTACACGTGTGAGGACGGAATGTGCGGAGGCTGCAAGCTGAGTCACCAGCCAGGAGGCTGGGCCAGGTGTGAGATTACAGCGATCCTGGCTAGGGTGGGGCCTGCAATCAATACCGATTCCTCAATAGCTCCCCACCCCTTGGTGAACCGCCCTAAAGAGGGGTGAGGCTGAGGACTGGGGAGCGTGCTTGCCAAGTACTCTGCGAGGTATGTGCTAAGGAGGGGAATCTGTTTTCAGGGCAGCAGAGTGTGGAAGTCTGGCAGGGAGCTGGGCTGCTTACAGCCTCTTTGGGTCTATGTGACAGGCTGTGACCCTGGACACAGGCCAGTCCAGCTGGCCCATCCTCGCCCCTTCAACTGCCTGCTTCACCTGCAGTAACGATTGTACATTTAGTTCCTTGAGCCCCCCTTCCCCCCCGCCAACTCTACACCTTACGGCACAGTAGCCTTTTGTTACGGCACAGTAATCTAACAAACTTGGAAGTGAGGCCCAGGGAGGTTGTGTAACTTGCCAGAATCATGCAGAAACCCAGGTCCAGGTCCAAAGTCGTATTTCCCTCTCACCATGATGCCTCTACTCAGGCTCTGTGTGCGCGTGCAGCTCTTCAGTCATGTCCGACTCTGTAACCCCATGAATTGCAGCACACCAGGCTCCTCCGTCCATGGGATTATCCCAGCTGGAATACTGGAGTGGGGTGCCATTTCCTCTTCCGGGGGAACTTCCCAACTCAGGGATTGAACCCTCGTCTCCTTCATGCGGATTTTTTACCCCTGGGTTACCTGGGAAGCCCCTGTCTCTTTCCTTTGGCTAAAATGCTGGTCCCAGCAGCTGATGCTGGGAAAGATTGAAGGCCGGAGGAGAAGGGGATGACAGAGGATGAGATGGCTGGATGGCATCACCGACTCGATGGATGTGAGTTTGAGCAAGCTCCGGGAGTTGGTGATGGACAGGGAGGCCTGGCGTGCTGCAGTCCAAGGGGTCGCAAAGAGTCAGACGCAATCGAGCGCCTGAACTGAACTTCCTTGCAGCTTATCCAAACTCCACCCGACGCCAAGGCTGAGCTCAAATCTCAGCTCACCTTGCATTCCTTTTGAAGCCTTGGAGAGCTCCTGCAACTCTGGTCTGTAGCTGACCTGGGCACGTCACACCACCTTGCCCTGCTGCTCTCTCTGTGAGTCACGTCTCCTGACTCAGCTGTGAGGGTTCCAAGGTCAGGGCCACGTGGGCCCTGGGCCTCAGGAAGCGTTTGGTGCTGCCAGGACTGGGCCTTGGGTGAGGCAAGAAGGTGCCTACAGTGCAAAATTTAAGCAGGTGTTCAGGCCTGGGGTCGTGTGAATGCTTCTGCTGGCACCAGCTGGGGGGAGGCTGAGGAAAGCGGACGCAGGTGCTGTTGTGGGTGAGCCCTAAGGTCTGAAGGTGCCACCAAACAGGATAATCCGCTTTCTAGAACTCTCTCCTAGTGTACTGGATGTTGGGAGTGAAACTTATCAACTCATATACTGTGCCTCTATCAACAGTTCTATTCTCAATTAGCAGTTTAACATGAAGGACTCTTGCCCTAATCAAAGGATGCTAAAGCCAAAGATTATCAAAACATTAATCTTTGAAACAAAAGTAGGAGTGGGCCATATCACCTTGCCCAGGCTCACACGCCCAACTCTGGGTGTGTAAGACCTGGTGAGACACAAACCATCAAAGGAGTGATTGACTGAGGGTCTCTTCTACCCTCCCACTCCAACAGAAGCAGAGAGAATGGGATTCTCCAGGCAAGAATACTGGAGTGGATTGCCATGCCCTTCTCCAGCAGCACTTTCTTCCCTTGATTAAAAAAAATCAGTGTGAGAGACATTTACGCCCGGGTATAAGCTCTCCCACATTTCTCAGTGCCCTGCCGTTAATGGGGCCAGGAGGCCAGTCCTGCCACTGCACAACGGGCAACCCTGGTAACTGAGCCGTCAGGGGCTTCAGAGTGTGACTGAGCCTGGAGAACACCTCAAGAACACAAGCAGCACAAAATTCCAAATACATCCGTACTAGACAGACAAGCATCGGCTTGAGGCTTTAAAAAAACGTCTTTGAAGTTACCCTGGCCCACCTGGCCTCACTGACATCAATGACCATCAGTGAAAGCACCGCGTCTGACCCAGGCCTGGGGCTGCCTTGTCCGCTATGGGTATCCTGGGCTGTTGGCTTGGGTGGTCCACCGCCCTTCCTCTGTGTGTCTTGCTTAAGTGAACCCTCAGTTGCGTTTACCGAGCAGCCCAGTGACAGGTGAGCAGCCCCGAAGCCTTGCTGGAGAACAGAGGAGTCAGAATGACTCATGCTCTGTGGGGACCACCTGACCTCCAGAACCAGGCTTTCCTGCATTTGTCGAACAGGACGCAGGGCCTACGGAAGGTGCAGTGTATTTGTGGGTGTCTTTCGGCTTCTTCTCTTCCCCTGACTCTGGGGTGACATGAGTTTGTTATCAGGGCTGAGCAGAGATGGCAATTTCAGCTCAGCTCTCTGGAGTGGTATTAGGGTTTTCCTATCAGCAGGCAGGAACACATCTGGGGTTTCTGGCCAGGACTCGGGAGCTGCCATGCTATCGGCTCCGGACGAAGGATGGGCTCCAGGCCAAGCGCTCCCATCTGCCCAGGCAGCAGCCCAAGGTTTGTGGGTGCCTCTGGAGAACAGAGGCCCTGGCCCACCTCTGTTACACAAACATTTACCAGAACTAGCGAGCAGTCTTCCAGGGCCCCTGCAATGCCTGAGATGAAGCGAGGTTTTAGGAAAAGTAAAAGCAGCTATTTTTACTCTTCTGCTCGCCAGCCACTCCGACGGCCTTGTCCCAAAACGCTCACCATCCGACCTGACTCACACGGGCTGGCCTCGGGGTCCTACTTCAGTTTTCATTCCCTTTCATCTCCTAAGAGCTTCCACCTACTCCCTGTGTTACTCTGCAGGCTTTTCTTTCTTTCTCGTCTCCTCCAGATGCTGTAAATTTGAGGCAGGACCCACACAGGCTGTTCTTTCAAGCAATTCTCTCATGTCTTGCATAACCATCCTTCAGAAAGAGATGGGAGTGCCACGTGTTGTAAGAATGGAGGAGGAATTCTGAGAGGAAAAAGCCAAAGTGCTCACAGGAGTCCAGGGATCCACAAAGCACCTCCTTCCAGGAAACCAGTTAAGAGGCTGGGTTGAGACTTGCTCTCTTCCCATTAGCTGTCAATGAGATTTTGGTAGAAGACGGTGTTAATTATTCCAAGCAAAGGACAGCCCTTCAGGGGTGGAATGCCATCATGTGAATTCCACTGCTGGGCTTCTGTGCACAGAAGCTACCTTGCTCTGTGGAGCAACTGAAAAAACACTTCAGAGACATCTTTTTTTTTTGTACTTCACCATAATCTCAGCATGTCGAGTGGACCGAATGTCTCCTCTTCTAATGAAGGAAACAGATAAAGCTGCTTCCTGCTACCTCTTTCTCTCCAGCTACTCTGCTCGTTCTGTGTCACCCAGGCAGACCTCATCTCGTCTCTAACACCCCTCCCGGTGGGGATGAAAGGTGACACCCAGAGCCTGGGTCCAAAATAAAGTCCTGACAAAGTACCACCATATCTGCACAGTCTATGACTATTTACCATTAAAATAACTGTAAATCAACCTAAGAGGCTCCTTATAAAACATGCAGCAATATACTGTCTCAAAAGAGGCTTCCTAGCACGATGCACAGAGCAGAGTACCACACAGGTTCAGGGGAGGCAAAGGGAGTGGGCCAGAAGAAGTGTTAAAGGCTGTTGGTAGAGAAATCCAGAACAAAATAAAAGAACACTGACATACTCTCTAAAACGTAAAATCCCATTAAATGTCCTTCATTTCAGAGGAAATAGCTATTTGCAGCTGACTGACTAGGAAAGGACACAATTTGATTTCAGTTCAGTCATTCTATCGTGTCCGACTCTGCAACCCCATGAACTGCAGCACGCCAGGCCTCCCTGTCCATCACCAACTCCCAGAGTTCACTCAAACTCACGTCCATTGAGTCGGTGATACCATCCAACCATCTCATCCTTTGTCTTCCCCTTCTCCTCCCACCTCCAATCTTTCCCAGCATCAGGGTCTTTTTAAATGAGTCTGTTCTTCGCCCCATTATTCTCCTTTGGGGGTAATATTTCTTCATTTGAGAGCAGTCTTTTATATGCGAATGAGTGAGTCCATGTGAGCTCCAACCAGGTAATCAAAATCAAAGCAGCCTGGCAAAACGCTTCTCCCAGCCACATATAATAAGTTTAGAATCTGACAGAATGCTTTAAAATCAACTAAGCACTAGGAACCTGCTTTGTGGGCACCCCAGGGTTTTCTTTAAAATTTAACAGATTACAGGCGGTCTCTGACTTAGGGTTTTCCGGCTCTACAATGGTGCAAAAGAGATGGGCCTTCTGTAGAGACCCTACTTGGAATTTTGATCTCTTCTCTGGCCGAGTGACGTGCGGTACAATCCTATGTCCTCATGGTGGGCAGCTCCCGGTCAGCCATGCCATCGCGAGGGTCAACAACAGATACACTCACCACCATTCTCAAGACAGCTGTTCTGTTCTCACTTTCAGTGCAACAAACAACAAACTACGTGAGCTATCCCAAAAATGCACGATACACCTAACCTTTGTTAGCCCCTATGGTGGCTCAGATGGTATAGAATCTGCCTGCAATGCCTGTGTGAGATGAGCTCGCCCAGCCGCAGGCTGATGTGTGTGTTCTGAGCACGTTTAAGGGAGGCTGGGCTAAGCTATGATGGTTCGGTATTTAGGTGGATCACATGCATTTTTGACTTAGGGTATTTTCAACTTATGATGGGTTTATCAGGATGGAACCCCACAGTAAACTGAGGAAGAGCTGTTATTGTCAGATAACATACCATCAGGCTCGCTGTAATACAGCCAGAGATCTTACACGTGGTTACAGCTGGGAAGCACCCCAGAGAGGACAACTTCCGACGCTCCATTATTCCACTGAGAGGAGGGATGCCTATCCAAAGTCAGCCGGCCAATGAGGGACAGATGGGAGAGGTGCATGCAGGGCTCTGGACCCCACCGCACCAGGCCACGCTCTGCAGTGATGCCCCAAGGGACGTGGATGAAGCAGACATGCTTGCAACAGGCTAGTGTCTCCACACGCAGGAATCACGCCAAAGGGCCAGGAGCAACGGTGAGAGTGACCCAGCTCTCCCGAGCCTCTCAGGATCCACTCTGGGCTCCCATGTCTCTGGTCTCCATCTCTTATGGGAGGCTGGTTCTCTGTTTCATGAGGGGCCACTTCCAGCCATATTTTGAAAAGTTGCTTAAAAAATTGTGTAGGATAGGAATAATGCTGTAAGAATTAAGACTATGACAATCCTTCAGGACTTTAAATGAGGATAAGTTTCTTATTTTCCAGTGACTTAAAAAAATCCCAGGAGGGGTGTCCTGACTGGCCTCAGGACAGGGAAGACTCAACAGATTTCCCCACTGAGATTCAGTAGGTGAATTTTGAGGAGGAGCAGAGCCTCAGGAATCAACTCAGAGAAGCATGAACGAAAAGGCATGGAGAGGCACTCATTAAGGACCTCCCTGTAGTAGAAAGATCTCTACTTAATGTGGCTTTAGTTTATCCCAGTAGACAACTACAGTGGTTTTGTCATTTAAAAATTCCTTCTGTGAAAGTATCATATCAGATGGAAGAAACCATTGGACTGTATTCTCTTTTCTCCTCCCAACCTACCCAATATAAACCCTCCATGGCTCTAGAGAATAATGTCAAACCACCCATTTATCTTAAGAGTGCCTGCATCGCCTTTAAGTTCACACTGGTGGGAGTCTGAACAGTGAATTTCCACAAGTTCAATGTCTAATCTCAATATCCCCAAATACCTTGAGAATATGTGTATGAAACCTTTATCAATCAAACATTTACTCTTGATTTCAGTGTTTTAAGCAGTTATAAATCCCAAAGGCCAAATAGTTTTCAAGTAAGTGACTTTTATTTTTCTCTAACGTTTCACAGTCAATTTCTAAAAAACTTCATACTTCCTCAAAAGAATTCACATTTGGTAAAGAAACCTCTACCGTAAAGAATTCATAGCTGGAAAGACACTTCAATATATGCACGAGAGTTACTGTTCTGCCAAAGGAATCAAACTCAGACAATACCATAATCAATAAAAGCAAGGAGAGTGTAATAAATTACAAATGTCACCAAACTCCATTCCCATAACCAATTAAATCAGCAGCTTTTTCTAGATGTCTTTCAACACTGCCAACACCATCTTGCCAAAACTTAAGGGTTGGTGTGAGTTAAGAACGGCTCTCAGAAAACAACAGCTTTGCCGCAGAACTTCAGATGAGATCAGGTCACGCATCAGGAAGACCGTGACTACTTACAGCCGTGTGAGACCAACGCAGGTCCTTCCGTCAACTCTGAGGTTCCTCCACTTGTCTGTCTGGCTTCTGGCCCCACACGTCTGCTAGTCTCAGTGGATGTCTCTTTGGTGGACCAGCTTCTCTAGCTGGCTTCATCTGCTTACTCCTCCACTAGGGAAAGACACCCATGCCAATAGCCTAGAGGGACTCACGGCACCAAGTTACAAGATCAGAGAGGAGCCAGGGTGGGTGCTGCTTCCCCCTGCCCCTCAGCAGCGAGCACTGCTGATGGCTTTCGGCATCTTTGCCTGACAGGAGGGAAGTGCAAACCTTCATCTAGGAAGAAGAGTCCAAGACGCGTACGGCTCCACAGGGGAGTTTTCCGATGGCGTAAATTTGGTTCTCAGCAAGTGTGTTCAGATTTTTGACTCAGTAAGACTCATGCCTGATGCCCAGGCTGTTCTGAATGCACCTGTTTCTATGGCTTTGCTGCCAAACATATTCTGCCAAAAAGGAAGCTTCCTAGCATGGTGTGCAGAGCGGAGCTGCGGTAGCACCACACAGATGGAGGGGAGGCAAAGGGAATGGGCCAAGAGAAAAAATATTAAAAGCAGCTGAGCCTGCTTAAGGACCTATTTGCTCCGATTTCTGAAACTCTTCCGGAAAGCACATGGCAGGTACTAATTCTGTGTTGATCAGGAGAGTCTAAGAGAGTTTACCGGGTTGTTTATTTCTAAACTGTGTTTGAGAACAAAATGCAGGCAATTCAAAGCCTTGTAATTTTAAAACTATATGAGGAGTTATGACTACATAGTAAATATGAGCATTAGCTTCTGGCCTTGCAAGAACTTCAAGACGATTTTCCTTGCAGAAAAAATGAAGTTGGTCATACAGGATTTCTTAAGATTTTCAAGAGAATGAAATTTTTTAAATGGGAGGATAAGAAGTTGGCAGCTTTACAACCTAGAAATCTGGTTTACAATGAAGCCAGAAAAGTGTGTAAAACCTGCAAGTCCTCATAATACTCTTCTACTTCACAGAACCCACTATACCTCTGGCTTCACTGCCAAAATCCGACGCATAAAAGAAACACGGAAGACTGCTCCACATCACTGTGACATCAGACAAATGAAAACTCTGGACGTCGAAAGAAAATGGGTAACAAGAATGTTTTCCAATTTTTTGTAGACTTGTATGTCATAACCTTGCAATGATTTTAATTCAAAGTTAATCAAGCTTAATATTTTCTTTCTTCTTTTGTAAAAACAAGCAGGAAAAAAAAGTGGTAGCAGAGGGCTGACTTGGATTACACAATTGGAAACCATGAAGCTGTCTTTAAGATTTTAACATATAAAACAGGTTGCATTGTTTCAAAAGGGGAGAGGAAAAAAAGGCATAAATTACTAGAATCTTCCAGCTCCTAACCAAGAGATGCTAGCCATTTCTCCTTTCTTTAGACTGTATGAGTCAAAAATGCAATTCATCAACTGTAGCTCCAGATGGTCCTAAATCCATTCTATACTTTACAAATCTGAAGTATTTCGCCTACCAGTTTAAGAAAAATCTGGCTTATGATTAAAGTGTAAGAGTTAACAGTGCTACTCTTTCTCTTTGACTTTCAAGTTTAAAAAAACAAAGCTTTTAGTGATTAAGTGCTTGCATCCGAAGAGCAATCTGTGCCAAAACATTTCAGGTTTCTGACAAAGGGCACAGGGCCTTGTGGAAGGCAAGCACCCTCCTCTTATATTTTCGTCTGTGACTAAGACCTTCAAGGGAAGATCCATGAAGGGTTCCTCATGTCACCTGCTCCCTGACTTGACAGGTGCTGCTCTGTGCGCTCGTCTGCGTCACTGCACCCTCGATCAGGGCTGGTGAGTGGGGTGGCGGGAGGTGACAGCTAGCAGGGCCCTGCACAATCACCTCTCACATTTTGCCCCGTGAGCCATCAAACTGCCTGCAGGCTGAGGAAGAGGGACTCAAGGGCAGCCAAACCTGAGGTCCTCGCTGGAACAGAGACAAAGGTAAACTGCATAGACCACAGGTTAAGACAGCAGCCAGGGCCTGGCGTGTGGCTTCGTAAGTGAACCATTGAACAGTCTGAGTTTAAAAGGAAAAGATCTTATGTAAGCTTTGGGAAACAGGAGTAGTAACAGTAAAAGAGTTAAAAAGAAGCACTCAAGTAACAGGAGAATATGCCTTCGATGTTATATGTCTGGCTCCTCAGAGAATGCTTCTAGGTCACTGCCGGTATGACCTGACCCTGACGATAAAGATGCCTGCAGCCTGGCCCAGGCCTGAGGAGCCCTGCTCTTAGTGGCCTCTATGAACAGCCGGGTCTGCTCCTTGAGCTGGTCGAGTTCCACCTGAGTTGCCTGGTTCTGACGAATCAACTCCTTGGTTTTCAAAGTGATCTCCAGCAAACCAGATTTGTGCAGGACTACCAGGGTATTCTGAAAGCGCCTGTGCTTGCTCTGCCGCTGCTCTGGAAAGCTATCTGGGCTTCGGCAGAAGTGCTCGGCGGCCCACAGAGCGGAGCTGTAACTGGCCGCCGGCGGGGACAGTGGGGAGCTGCTCTCCACCCCGTGCAGGGTACTGTCAGACGCACAGACGGGGCTGGCGGGGGAGGCAAAGGTCAGGCTGGGAGCTTTAGCCACATGGCTGCTGGACACTGGCTGCAGAGTCTGTGGACTGCCACCTGCCACCAGGGAGGGCACGCCCTGCAGAGCCGAGTCCTCGGCAAGCTTGGTGCTGGGGGGCGCGGGGGTCGG
>NW_011494773.1:1511209-1523193 GCF_000754665.1 Bison bison bison | reverse complement strand
TCTTCTGCACTGTGGGCAGGGCCCCTTTTGCCAGGGTGAGGAGCTATTTTGGTGTAAGAATTGAGAATGGGCAAGTAGTTCCTGGAGTCCGACTTTTTCTCACCGGCGTGACCCGGGCTGACAGGAGACGGGACAGGCGGATGAAGGAATAAGAGCTGTGGCTGGGCAGAGATCACTTCAAAGGAGGGCTGGACAGTCCACGACTGGAGCTGGGAGGAGCTGCTGCCCTGCAGACAAAGGGAAAAAGCGGCAAACTGCTTGTTACCCGCGGCTGTCCATGGGGCAAAGCAAATACTCAGATGGAAGGACAGAGCTTCCCACACACGGGGTAGCCCTTCTTGATAAGACGAGATGAAAGTGGCTTCAATATTCACTTGAGTCTGACAGCGCAGATTTTCTCTCTTAAGGGAAAACTGGAGGAAATGGCTATCTTTAATTCAAGTGCTGTCACTCAAGAAAAAGAAAAGCGTAGGTACGTGGAGTAATGACGTAGTCAAGGCCACAACTGAGGCAGTAAAAGTATGGACAGTACGATTTGCTGGCGTAAATTAAAACGTGCTTGTCTCAATACCATAAATGTGACTTTACACCAAAGTAAGGTCTTCCTTTAGTTACTTGTGGAATTTCTTTTACTTGAAATCAACTTTTGATTTAAAAGTTACATATTTTTTTTTAAAAAGTTACCTATTGTCAGGAGTCCACAGGTCTGCTTTTATGGCAATGACCCTCAACAACCACAAAGCTCTGCAAGGCAGTAACAGCCACCACCTGCGGGGCTTCCACACTGGGTGTGATTTCACATGGCTGTCTCAGTATTCTCCTGTCTTTGGGCCTGGCTGGAAGCACAGCTCTCCTCACTGAAATGAGGAGATTTGAGAATAAAGTCATAAACACCTGAGGCCAGGCAGAGAGAGCCCTGACAGAGGCTCTCCCCCTTGGTGGAGTCACGTGATTTATCTGCAGAAAGTGATGCTCCCACGTGGGCACCTGATTTGCACACATTTCAGATCCTTAGATACCTGGTTAGGAACTCTTAGCCAAGTTCAACTACAGTGCATCTCCTGTGCAAAGGGTGGGATGACCTGGAAAGTCCATTCTGGAGTCCTCCTGGTGTTCAAGTATACTGAGAGGTGCTGCAATAACAAGCAAGCAATGCTGGGCCTAGCAACCACGCTCCCCCAGCAGAGGAGACACAGAAATCAGGAGTCTTTCAAAGAAGAGATCAGCCCAGTGCAGCTCAGCCACAAGCAAAACTTCAGGCTGTCCCCTTGGTCAATCACACCACAGGGATTGACCTCCAAGGCAAACAGACCCAGAAAATACCCAGTTCATTGCTTTCCCAAGATTACTCTTTCTAGTGCTGCTGTTATGCCCACTGACTTAGTCTGTTTGTACCAATTATTAGATTTGTACAAGGTTACCACTCTTGTTGAAATCATCTAAGGGAATACCAGACAAGATTTTAGACGTGCACAGGATCTCAGGATCATTTCACATAAAGCCTCATGTTAAAGATGAGGAAACTGAAGACCACAGTGATGAAATAATTTGTCTGTAAGAAGACACAGTCTGGTGACAGAACTGGAATCAGACTCATAAGAGAAAAATACCTAAAACCAAGCAGCAATAATTAAGACATTATATAATAAGCAAAGATTTTTAAAATTTGAGATGTGCTGGAACTCTAGCATATGTGAGAACACAAAGCTCCTAGACCGCTCCATCAGGCCAGCCTGCCCCCAAGCCTCCTGTCTCCTGATCAAGCCTTCCCAGTGGGTCTTTATCCTGAAGACGACGGCTCTGCTGGGCCCGCCTCCTCACCAGCAACTGCGGGCTGTTCTCTGCCTTCCGGAGCTACAACACCCACAACAAAAAACACAGACGCCTAAGAAAGAGCGACAAGGGGGCCGGAGAGGAAGGCAGAGAGGAAAGAGCAGGAGACAGGAGTCCTGAGAAGCACTGGTGGGGCCTGAACAACCTCATTTGGGCTCCATTTCATGTCTTTATTCAAATCTCCTCGTTTCAGAGAGGAGAGCCATGCTTCCAGCTGCCATATGATTTGTCAAAGCAAATACCTTCAAATTCTTTTTCCAAACTCACCAGGTTGCCTTGTTGAAAATCAGTTTGAGTTGCTCAGCGATAACTAGGTAAGAGTTAAGACATTAGGGTTTCCTATCAGGCTACAGCCATGTTCTTCCACCTAAGGTGGGAAGGTCACCTACACACAGCCAGATTGCAAACTTCACTAGCTTCAAGCAGCCTCATTAACAGAACCACGAGAGGACTAGTGTGTTTCAGAGAAAAGCAGGATAAGGTTACATGTTCTTTAATTAAGTTCATGTGACTGAGTTCTCTGACTCAAACACTGGAGCTAAGCGTAGATTTTTCATCTAAATCTTTTCTTTCATATCTAGATAATAACCACATAATTTGCATAGTTATATAATAAAACCTGAAACAAGGTACTATGCAATTCTATGGCAATGCTGTGTGGAGTCTGCTGGTAAAGTCATACCTATACCAAAGAGTTGCTTTTTCGCTAATAACATAGCTCTGGCTGATTACTAAGAAAATGCTCAGAATATAACATGAGAAACAGGGAAATTGCCTCTACTTCTTAAATACTTCTCAAAGTCCCCAGGGAAATTCAAATTAAAAGAGCCTTTTGCTTCAACCCTAAACTCTGTTATATCTTAGATGTACTGTGGAATAATAGAACATTTCTGCTTGGTTCCTTTAAACATGACTAAGGTATTCCAGACACCTTTGGACAAATGAGGGGTGCAGTCTTACTGTCTGGAAAATGAGAATACACGTTCTGCCTCTTGTATTCCTCTCTTCAGTCCAGGTCAGTAGCTAAAGGCCACACCCTCTTCCCAGGAGCACAGCACTTGTCGGTGTGGTTTCTGGTGGTCTGCTTCTCACATCCCTCCTTGGCAGAAAGAAACTCTGTGCACAGGAGGCTCAGAAACTCGAGTGTGCAAAGAAGTGACGAGCGCGCGGTCCTCCTCACCTGTTTGACCAGCACATTCTTCATGACCACCATGGGGGACAGTGCTGGGAAGGCTCCGCTCGCGGGCTTGGAGCTTGGCCTTGGCTTGTCCTCTCGGCTCCAGCCTAAGGCGCTCAGCATGTCCTCGGACTCCATCTGCTCGGCCGAGCTCAGGCATTCTGAGCTCCCATCTGCTGGGCAGAGAAAGAGTCAGTTCACTCAGGCTCCCAACCAGTCCTCCTGGGGAGCCACAGACCCCCTGAAAGCGAATGGAACATTTGTGATCCGTGCTTTTGAGAATTCTTCCAGCATGTCTATCTTTCATGGGATTCTCAATGGGATGCATAATTATCCCTCCCACCCCAAGAGATTAAGGATCACTGCCCTAGGACAGCAGACTCCATTCTAACTCTCTTATAGACAAAAGCCAGCATCAATTAGGGTTCATGTAAAAGTAATCATCGCCAATCTACAGAAGTGGGTAAAGGCTTCAAAGTTAGCTCATTACTTTTAAGAATCTGTGGTTGAAAAGGGAGAGGAGTGTGCATGGAACCTGAGAAAAGATGAAGATCTTTAGTGGCTCTGGGCACCACATGATATAGTAATAACCAAAACAAGTAACAATAAAACCCCAAGACTTACCACTTTGCTGAAACTAAAATAGATGCCTCCTAAGTTCCCTAACTATAAAAGTCTGGATAAGTTCATCAAGCGGAGGCTCAGGATGTCTGTCTTTGTTTTCCTCCTCCACCCAGTTAAGCACCTCCTTTGTTAGTGTCCTAAATGCATGATGAGTGTGCCTACTGGGGATCCTGTACAACGGGTGATGGAAAGATTCTCTCCACGGCCAAGAAAAGAAAGTTGCTCTACGTGACATCCATAAGGAAAGGACTTAATTAGTTCCTTGCTGGAGTAAACCAAGAGACTGCAAGTAAGGAGGCTGGGAATACCCTAGATGCTCGTCAAAAATCTCAGTGTCGTCTGGATGAGGCAAGACTGGAATGTGACTATAATTTAGAAGACTGCAACTGTCAACACTTGCTTTAATCAGATTCTCCAGAGATGCTTTTCAGAAATTATGGGTCTTGGGGTCTTCCCCTCAATCTATGGAATTGATTTATCTGGGGTCCAGGCACACGTATTTTCACAAAGCACCACAAGTAATCCAGATGTTCACCTTTAGTTAAGAACTACTGGGCCGGAAACAAAGAACTTCAGAAGAAAAGTACGTACCCAGTACATGTATCTTGTTTTCTATGCAAATACCATTCTGCATGAAAAGGAAACCCGGGCTCCTTGGAGAAATGGCTGATGTCTTTGGCAGGGAAGCCTAGACATCTTACTGTCTAGGCTAGAAAGCAAGGAAGCGCTCAAACACAAATGCGAGACACGTCCAAGACACAGGTGCCATCTAGAAGGGACCCCCACTGACCCAATGTGGGACAACCTGGTATCAGAAAGAATACTGATAATGGGTTGACAAACCAAATCAGAAAAGAATTCCGTGAATCCACAGTGATGCTCAAAAAAGGGGTCAGAGAAGTGTTTCCTTAAAGAAGATCAACAGCTAATAAAATGTAAAGGAATGATACAGAATTAGATCACCATTTTTCAAACCACAAATTTAATAACTGGTTCAGGTAAGCATCATCAATGGACGCAAAAACCAGGGTCAAGAGGCTGTTGGCAAAGAGTCACACAATTGTTGAGAGTCACACAATCTCAAAGTATCATCCCACAAACTGCTTATTAACTACAAAGAGAAAGGAGTACTTTCATAATAAAGAAATCAGGTCTACAATTACTCCCTTAATCAGAGCATCACCAAGAATAAGACAAACCTAGGAGTCACCTCATGTGTTGCAATGAGGATATAACATCAAAAATTTAGTTTTCTATTTAAAAAATGTTTATTCTGTTTCTAATACTGGGGAAGCTACCAGAGAAGTGCAGTGTGAAACATCCTACAAAACAACAGGCCTAATCATTTAAAGATGCTGATTTCATGAAAAAAAGAAAGGAAAGAAAAGGGAAGACAAGGGAACTGTTCTAGACTAACGAAGATCGAAAAGACAGGACAATGAAATGAAATGCACAACCTTCAACTGAGTTCTGCGCCCAAAACAAGCAAATATACAAAAAAGACTAACAGTTATAAAGGACACTACTGAGACAATGCAAAAAACCAAAATATGGACTCAGCTAATTCATAACTGCCAATTACACATCCCAAGGTAACTGAAAGGATAACTCCAGCAGCGATGACACCACTGGCACCTGGCCAGAAGTGGCTGGAGGCCTTCACTAGGACCACCTTCTGGGGCACATGAGTCTGAGTATTTTTAAGACTGCCTTATGTCTGAACAGCACAAAACTTCTTAAAGCACTGCTGCATTGAGAACAGGAAACTTTCAGAAAAACTACCCAGACTGCGCAACATGCTACAAAACAGGCGGCCCGATGGAGCTGAGGTTGTTAGAGGAAGTACCAAAACGGCCGCAGTATTGAGAACAACAGGGGGTGGGGTTACGGTCAATATTTATTTTCTTCTCTGCATGTACCTAAACTTCTAAGCTTCTACAACGAGCATATATTACCTTTATGATATATGTAAAAACAAAACAAAACAAATATGATATTAAGACAGAGAGAAAAAAAAAAAGACACTAGGCCTGCAAAGTTTCCCAAACCTGTTTGATCACAGGCATCACCAGAGACACTTGTAAAAATAGGAAACCCACACTCCAGGCCCTCCCCGCAGACCCTCCATGTCACAATCTCCAGGAGAGGGGCCTGGTGTTTTTTAACAAATGCATCAGACGAGCCTTATGATGAGGTGAGCTTGGGAAACAATGCGAAAAGATTGAGAAGAAAAACCCAAAGAGCTATACGCTGGCCCTAACTTTCCTGAACTGCCCTTATTCTAATCCCTGACGCGGTGCTCTGCTCCTCTCTGAGCAACAATCTACTGGTAACCTGGCTTCCCCTGCAGCTTGACCTACAGAGAGAAAATTTACCAGTCTAAGGGTGAGAGAGTTCAGGGTTCCTAAGAGCTGCATTTCTCACTATAAATTTGTAAATCGACAAGATGGACTGATTAGTCCTGTGGGCTGGAAAACAGAAATCTTCCTCCAGGAGAGGGCTCTGCTCTCGGGATGTTGGCCCAGGCCAAATCCCCTGGCATCACCCCTCTGCATCCCCTGGGCCAAAAATGTTGCCACTCAAGCCGTATTTAAGCCACTACTCTCAGACCTGGAGATTAAAAAAAAGCCTCAGCACAAAATTACAAGATTTACTGGGTATGCAGCTAGTTCTTCCAGAAAAACTAGGAAGAAAAAGTGTCCTGCTTTCTTGTCTCTAATAGGTCCTCAGGTCTGGAATGGGGCCAGGAGACTCACAGACCAAGCACAAAGAGCAAACACTGGCAGGGATGGGCTGTCAGGAGGAAACGTTTTTAAACTTAACAAAATACTTTCTTAGAAAAAAGATATCTTAACAAATTATATACTACCTTTGTTAAATTTGTTATATGTGGTGACAACATGCAGTTTTTTTTCCAATGTGATTATTGGAATGCAGGGTAACTGCAATATAACTATTCCTGTGAGAAAGGAGGAAAGACAACAGAATTGAGTATTTTATATCTTTTCTCCCATGACCACTTGCCACAGTGGGAAACGTGTAAGATTTGAAGTTGAGAGTCTGAGCTGAAAAAAGACGTCAAACCGTTCCTTCAGAACTAACCCCACTGTGACTCTGATGAATACCCTGCCATGTGGCAACAGAACTATCATTTTAAGAGACCAGAGAGCCATTCATTTCTCCTGTGGGTGAAATCTTCCCATCCTTATCACACAAATGAGTTTTACGGAGGACATTTTTCAGGTAAATCATTCACTACAGTGTAGAAAGGATAAGGTAATTTTAACCTGAAAATCCAGAGTCCTTATCTGACTCAGCGGCTGCCAGGCCGAGCTGACGAGCCGCCTTTTTCATCTCTGAGCCCTTGCTTGGTTTGGCTGACAGCCTTCGAGAGCCCTCTCTGGACGGGTTCTTCCTCTCCATGTTTTACTGGGCAGCGAGGGGACTCATCAGTACTCTTTTCATCTGGACGGCCCTGTGAAAAAACAACAGTTACGTAAGAAGTCACTGCCTGGAGAGCTGGGACAGGTGAGCAAGCTGTGAGTAAAGTCGGGGCAAAGGACACGGGCCTCACCCACGTTCTCTGCGGGCACTTTCTCAGAGGTCTCAGCTGACAAAGGCTACACGTTTACTCAGCAGGAGAATGGTTTCCACCCAAAGGCAGGCTCACTGTCCTCTCCCTGCCCTCTAATTCCATTACAAATGCAAAGCACACAGACCATTCAGTGGAAGCTTTGTAAACTGCTAACAAAGGCACATTTGATTAGCTCTCTGGAATGCTCCCTGAGGGAGAAGAGAGGAGAGGGGATGCCCATCTCGGACCAGGCCTGCTTCCCAGGATACCTCTGCAGGCCCGAGACTTTCTGCCACCTCCCAGAGTGTAGTTTCTCAGATTAACCTTTCAGTTCTTTAGAGGTAGTGAACAGAGAAAAAAACAACTCCTTATATATGCATGCCACATTCTGGCTTAGAAAGTGCGTCTATGCACACGGAAGACCAGATACACAGTGCTTTGATCCACAAACGCCCGTAACATTATTGATGTTAAGATTATCTCATTTGAGCCTCAAAACGTCCTTCTCAGTTGTTATCCCATTTTACAGAAGAGGAAGTTGAGGCTTAGATAAGTTATATTCAGTCATTTTAAAATATTTCCTGAGCGCCTGTTGTGAACTAGGCATGGTGCTAGGAACGGGGGGTACAGAGTCAATCGAATAGACCTGGTTCCCCTCTTCCTGGAGAGACGCCTAGATTTGATCCAGTGACACACAGCTAGTTCAAAGCAGATCCAGAAATAGGTTAACAGCGCAAACTGTGAGACCAATGAGCCCTTCAAGATATTTTAACAGGGCCCTCTGAACAGCCAGGGCTTCCATGGTGGCTCAGATGCTAAAGAATCTGCCTCCAATGCAGGAGACCTAGGTTTGATCCCCAGGTCGGGAAGATCCCCTGGAGAAGGGAATGGCAACCCACACCAGTATTCTGGCCTGGAGAATTTCAGGGACAGAGGAGCCTGGTGGGTTACAGACCACGGGGTCGCAAAGAGTCGGACACACGCCTGAGCTTAACACTTTCACTTTCTTTTCTGAACAGCCAAGGAATGGCAGCTGGAGAGGCGGCACAGTAAGAACACAGGATACTGCAGGGATAAAGAGAACAGCAGACCAACAGGTGAAACAACAACAACGCAACTGGTAAGTGCTCCAGTCTGAATGTCTGTGTCCCCCAAAAATTCATATATGGAATCTTAATCCCCCAAGATGATGGTATTAGGAGGTGGGGCTTAGGGCACAAGGGCTTCACCTCATGGGATGAGTGCCTTAGGCTCCAGAGAGGTCCCCAGCCCCTTGCACCACAGTCAGTGAGAAGTCTGTGACCCAAAAGAGGGCTGTCCCTGGACCATGCCAGCACCCTAAGCTTGGACTTTCAGCTTCCAGAACTGGGAGAAATAAACTTCTGTGGTTTATAAGCCACGCGGTCTGTGGTGTCTTGTCATGACAGCCCAAATGGACGAGGTGGTACGTTTAAGCTACAGCTGGTGGCATTCTTATTTATGATTCATTTTCGACTCCATCCGTTCATCCTTCTGAGTAGAGAGAAACATGGGCCCCCTGTGAGACAGCTGCGTATCTAAAAACACCCTCAAAATGCCGAGTGTGAACGTTTCTGCTAATACAGGATCTAGTGAAGAACATCAACCACTCCAGAAGCAGAGGAGGGATTGGAAATAAAATTAAATAGAAGCCAAGGATGCTTACAGGCATCCTTGAACAGCTCTCTTGCTCTTTTGCATACAGTAGAAGTGGACTAATGCATGCATGCTGATCAGAACGAGCCTCAATTAAATACAATTCCCAATAAAAATTAGTCTGTACCGTATCTAACTCATTCAAGGCCAGCGGCTTCCCCACTCAGTCCGCTCCATGCTGAGCACTCTTTGATGGAGCACATTTAGTCCCACGTGCGTGAAAGCACCTGTCACACCTCTCATTAAAAAAAAAGACAGCGCTAAGTCGTGTCCGACTGTTGTGACCCCATGGACTGTAGCCCACCAGGCTCCTCTGTCCATGGGATTCTTCAGGCAAGAATACTGGAGTGGGTTTCCATTTCCTTCTCCAGGACTTCTTCCCAACCCAGGGATTGAACCCAGGTCTCCCAGGCCCTGTCACACCTCTCATGGCACTATGCAAAAGCATGTCTCTCCAATGGACAGCGAGGAAGTCTGACAGCACGGACAAGTCAGTTTAAAAAGCAAAATAGGAGGGTGGGCGGTTGGGGACGGGGGCGGCCGCAAAAAAAAAAAAAAAAGCAAAATAAAATGCAAAACTGTTCTCTAATTAAATATGGGTCCTTTTGTATGAAACCCAACAAGTGTATACTGCTGTCTGAAACTGAACAGAGGGCTTCTTCAAAAACAGCAGCAGCTCTCCCTGGTGGATGGGCCATCAGACTAAATTCAAGCCTGACCCTGCTACTGATTTAGATTGGGAAGGTAGCTTATGGCTATTGCAACTAATTCAGAACGTGACGAAGTTTCACATTATCTTATGAAATGGATTATTTTACAGGCATTTGAGATAAAGCATCCCAACTTCTTCCACAATCCTTGCAACAAGACAAGGAACAAGGTCTTGCTACTGTTATTAAGCTGCAGTCAATGAACAGAAAATACACAGGAATTTATCCTGCTCATCTGAGAATTTTCAGGACAATACTGATTGTGGGGTCAAAATGCTAAAATGTGGACGTTAAAAGGAGAACAGATGTAAAAATTTTAGATTCTGGGGAATTGGTGGCAATTGGAAATAGAGACTGCATAATCTACTTCAGAATAAGAAAGTGACTGCTTTCGATGTGGAAGTGCTAAAAATATGAAAGCCTCTGTCCTAAGTAAAATTCTCTTTCAGCAGTCTCAGTGTCCCGGAGAAGTTCAAGTGGGCATCAGAACAAAGGGCTACATGCCATCCGACCATTCCTCTGAGAGACGTGCTTCCCTCCTGGGAGTGGCGCTGAAGATGCCAGTTAGCCAGTGAACAACAGACCCGTTCATACACAGCACAGACGAGGCCCCCGACCAGAGAGAGGCAGAGCGACGGCATTTACCACTGGTGGCCACGATGGTGGCAAAGTCCGAGAACTTTAAGAAGATTATGTTCCTGGTTGTTATCATTTTACAATAAAGTCAGATGCTCATAAGCTGACCAGGCGTTGAAGATGGGTTACCAAGCTCATACCCACTGTGCCATCTCTGACTCCTGGCACAGACTGGAAACCACGACAACTGTCTTACACACATCTCAGATCCATGAGCCTAACTCTGCATTAGAAGGACTCCAAGCTAAGCTTGAACTGACCTGAAAAAGGCCTCTTATAAGTGCACATGTAACACACGATCCAAAAGGTTCCCAGAGAGAGCAGTATACACTAAAACTCCCAACAGAAAGTGAACCAATATATCTAGAGGTTTACATCCATAGGTGTAAGATAAAAAATTCTAACAAGCGTGGCACGGCACTTGGTTCTCCTATTTATGCACTTCTTACATTAGACTTTAATTATCTGTTCATCTCTTCAGCCTCAAGGGTTGACTTCATCTCTGCAACCTCAGCCCCTAACAATTCATGTGTGAGGTATACTCAGAACAATAAATTCCAACAAACCTTCTGTCCTGCCAAGTCTCAGGACAGCTCTAACAGCTTAGCTGTCACCAAAACACCTGAATGGCTTGAAGGTCAGGAGTCTGCATTTCCTGGTCACCTCAAACACCATGGTCACCTCAAGATTTAATGTCTAGGTCTGGTCTCTTGCAGGAAACAGGTATTTCATCCACGCCTCATTTTAAGCCACCCCTCATTTTGCCTTTAAATCCAGCAGCCAAACTAAAGGTTGGTCTAATCCACAATCTCTATGGAGATTCAGGCTTCTGATAAAAAGGAGGCCCAAGGTACACAAGGGAAGGATCTGAAAAGCTGCTTGCAGATCCCTCTGTAATAGACAACTTGGCAACTTTCCTGAGAGCTCAAGTTCCCTTTAAAATGTGTCACGTGTGTAACAGGCGTGCACAGACAGAGGTGTGCGGTGAAAGCCCAAGCAGAGGCTTAAATACAATAAAGATACACCGCCAGAGAAAATTAAGACTTTACCACCCAGAAAGCCATGAGTAATCCCAGTTGGAATTATAAATGCATTACTAGGTTTTTCTCTGAAGTCATTTTCTCTTGGTCTGCATTTTCAGAGATACCAATCTAGGGGGATGTCTGTGGATTTTAACAAAGGAGAAAAAAAAAACCCACCAGCCAACCGTCTACCTACATCGCTAATACTCCTCTTCCCTTTCACAAACATTTGCATGCTTCGATTTGGCTGTAAATTCTGGTCAAAGGTCCCGAACCCGGATTCCATACAAATGTCCTCAGGTATGTATGGCTTACTCATTTTGCTCTTTCAAAGATTAGATGAGACTAGAGAACTTCCTCAAAACCCCCTGCCTGGAGAAGAGTTCGCAGTGAACAGTGCGCACCGCCCCTCCCCATTCGCACCAGCCCACGATACATCTGCGCCAGACAGCAGGAGCGCCCTCCAGGCACCCACCAGCCTGCCGGCTCAGCAGGGCAGAACTGGGCAGACCCTTGGACTGTGCTGTGACTGGCATGCCACCAGCCTGCCAGGGCAAACGCCCAGGCCATGCAAGTACTGCCAGGACTTGGGCAATCACAGGGAGCCTGGCTGCGGCCCGGTGCCCTGGGGCCTGGATGGATCGGAGGTCCCCTGAACCCACCCACTGGCAACCACTCACTCCGTACCTGGGACTGGCCACCTTCTCGGCCACCTCCCCGCCCCCTGGCACCAC
>NW_011494773.1:1500375-1511109 GCF_000754665.1 Bison bison bison | reverse complement strand
GGGGGGGGGGGGGGGAGTACCAGCAAAGTGGGTGACAGCGAGTCTCTGGAAAAAGCACACCTGTGCCCCGGGTCCAGATTGGGCGCTACCCACCCCGCGCCCCTACCCCACAACCCCAAACCGGGGCGGGGGGGCGCGGGCAGGACCCTCACAGGGTTACCAGCGCTACTTGGTCCCCACACACAAACCCCTCCTCACCCGTGACCTCCTCTCCCACGCGGTCCTAACCCTCGCAACAAAACCAACCGACTAAACGGGGCAGGGAGCATCACCCCCTGCTCCAATCACCCCCAGCTCCCACCATCTGGCCCTCGGCACCCCGAAAGTGCCCGCTCTCCGTCTTGCCTGTTCCCTCCTCCTCTCCCTGGCGCCCGCTTCCTCTCCGCCGGCTCCTCGCCCAAACCCCTTTCCCCTACCCCCGCAGCCCTCCGTCGCTCACCTAGGACCGGGGTCGCAGCTCCACAAGCGGACGACCCGCGGGTACGGCGGCGCATGCGCGAGCCCGGCCTCGCGGCTCCATGACAACCTCGTCGTCGTCGTCGTCGCGTCTCAAACGATCCCCCCTCTCGGCCGCCCGCCCATTTCTCCTCCCCACTCCCCGCAGCCTCGGCAACGGCTTTCGCCAGTCACGTGACGCGGCTCGGATGACCCGGCGCCACCGAGACTGCTCGCTGTTCTGCTAGAAGGGCCCTTGGAGGCGCCCGCTCTTCCCGTCTCAGCCGGAAGACGACGCCGGCACGTCGTCCTCAGGGAGCTGAGGGGGGGGCGGGCGTCCCTTCAGAGGTCGGCGCTCTATCCATGGAAGGCGGGCATCTCTATGGTTAGTAGTTCCTCAGGCCAAACCGCCATTTTGTACGGGGACCTTGTGCTACGGGAGCTGCAGTGGAGCAGGCGTGGGGCGCAGTTCTGGGGCGGGGTCTGGAGAAGCCGGGGCGGGTCGGCTTCTAGCAGACAAGGCCGGAGGCGTGATTCTTCTTAGGGCGTGGGTGGAAGTCAGCCCGGGAGAGCGCTCTCGGTTTGTACCCCGAGACCCCGTCGGCGTTGGGGACCGGGACGGGCCATAGGCTGACTTGCGCGCAAGCCCGAGCGGAAGCAGCCGGGCAGCTTCGCCGGGTCTCGGCCCGAAGGAGGCTTGCCCGGACCGCGCCCCCACCGTCCCCAGCACTGCTCATCTTGTTGCCGAGCCTGTCGCGGCGTCGGTTTGCCTTCCTTACCTCCAGACAGTGCTTCACGTGGCAGGGACGCAATCAGTATTTTTTTGATGGGTGATTTCATGTCATTTGATGTATGACTCATTGTGCGACTGACCGAGATGTTGAGCTTCAAATGGATTCTGTTTCTCAGGCCAGTTCTTGAAGTGTCACCACGAACAACGTGTTATCAGCTAAACAAAAAAAAAAAAATGGGGTTGCGATCAGTTGAAATTCCGATGCATTGAGTCAGTGAAGGTTACCTCCTAAATTAGAAAAAGTTATTTTACAGCTGGAAAAGGGGACACGGAAGAATTTAAAGATTGCCACCGGTAGAGGCAAGTTCTGGAGCGACCCTGTCCAGTAGGGTAGCCACTAATCATGAGGGGGTACTGAAACTGATTAAATGAAATGAAAACGTGGGTGTTTTCTTCATTAAGGCTGTGCACATTCAAGTCCTCAGCAACCACGTGTAGCTAATGGTTACTTGGTTGGACAGTGCAGATTGTGCAGCGCATTGATTGCCAGCATCATTGAAAGTTAGTGTTGGATCTAGAAGATGGGCAGGGTAAATTTGCCCTCTGTTGGTAATTCAAGCCTTGTAGAGTCATAGGTAATCCCATTAGTCCTCCAGACACAGATAATGCTAATGCATTAAATGTATTTCTTAGCATAAGCTCTACCAACAAATAATTGAGTGCCTGCAGCATATATGGCTTTTGTTGAGGTGGTGGAAGGACTGTTAACAATTATCAAGTAATGAAGAGCCAGGCAGCTCTGCATGTATTCTCTTTCGTGTGTGTATGTGTGTGTGTGTGTGTGTGTGAGTGTGTGTGTGAGAGAGAGAGAGAGACAGAGAGTTCTGTCATTGAGTTGTGTCTGACTTCTTTGTGACCCCATGGACTGTAGCTGTCAGATTCCTCTGTCCATGGGATTGTCCAGACAAGAATACTGGAGTGGGTAGCCATCTCCTTCTCCAGGGGATCATCCCCACCCAGGGATTGAACTCTGGTCTCCTGCATCGCAGGCAGATTCTTAGTCATCTAAGCCACGAGTGAAGCCCATTGTCTTACTGATGTCTGTACAAGTTGATGAGGTCGCTGTTTATTAATGTTTCCATGTTTTAGATGAAGGCACTGAAGCTTTTGTCCATGATGACAGAGCTCCTAAGCCCTGGATCTAAACCATTAGGCCATACTGCCTCTTCTGGAGGCAGAATAAAACTGTCTGCCCTCAAATACCTTAGAATCTGATACAGGAAATACAGACATGTTTTAATAAGTTGTATGAGAGAGAATATGATAAATGCCAGTGGATTCTGAACAAAATCTAATAAAATCAAAGGAAAAATAACCTGCTTGTTTTCTGCTGTTGAAGTAAAGCTTTAAGAAGGTCAGGTAAAAGTAGGATATCCAGTAATGGAAGTGGTTGAGAGCAGAGTACATACCAGCCAAAGAGAAAAAGTGAAATAAGCAAAAGCATGAAGATTATTTTAATCCTCCACAAGTGCAAATAAGTCATACTTCCCTGGTTTCACCTATCTAATGACCAGACGGCCATGCTGTATCAGTCATTTGAACTTCAAAAACAGATTTGGTAGTGGAACCAAATGAATCAGACTAGTTTACTGATAGGCATAATTTTAACTGAGTACTGTATGGTTCTATTGTATATAATTAGATACATAGAATAACCATGAAAATGGATAATGAATCTTTTATAGAGGCTAACCAACGTAAAACTTTTTCTTTCTTTGCTGATTCACCGGGTTTGCAAATCAGCATCCTCTGATGACAGTTTCCTATCAAAGTGCCATGAGTTCTTTTAATCTTTGTCGTCACACTCAGGGTTCTGTGACGGAGAGTGGTTTTCCAAGCACCGTCTCTTCTTGCTGTGGAATCCTTTCCAATTTGAGTCCTCAGTACCAGTCGTGGTTTAAGACTCATTCTGCCACCGCCACTGCCAGCAGGGGGAGACCTGCTCCTTTAAATGCTACTCTTGCTGCTATTGCTGCTAAGTCGCTTCAGTTGTGTCGACTCTGCAACCCCATAGAGGGCAGCCCACCAGGCTCCCCCATCCCTGGGATTCTCCAGGCAAGAACACTGGAGTGGGTTGCCATTTCCTTCTCCAATGCATGAAAGTGAAAAGTGAAAGTGGAGTCGCTCAGTCGTGTCTGACTCTAGCGACCCCATGGACTGCAGCCTACCAGGCTCCTCTGTCCATGGGATTTTCTAGGCAAAAGTACTGGAGTGGGGTGCCATTGCCTTCTCCGAAATGCTACTCTTAGGGGTTTGCAAAAAGGCTTCTTTTCCTTTCTGCCCTCACAGAGTGCCTGCCACACAATGGAGGTCAGGAACTGCACCTCTGCTCAGCCTTCTTTCAGACCATGTGAGGATTTGAGTTTTCAGTCCTACATAGGATGCCGCAAAGAGTTAACTTTGTGCTGAGTTTTATTTGAAGATATTTTCAAGTATCCAATCTAGTATATAATTTGCAATATAAGTAATTCTTTAGTACTTACTTTAACAAAGTTGAATTTAAAATTAAAGTTATTTAAAATTAATTAAAATAGTGAAATAGCAGTGAAGGTATTCAAAAGATCTAATTTCAAATCCCAGCTCCTATTGATACCATTTTACAAAGGATGGGACATTTCAATATCTTCCCTCACATAAGACACAGGAAAGAAGATAGGCCATAATCTCACAAGTCAAAAACTGAATAATTTCTGCTTTATGAATTCTCATTGCTATTCTTATTTTTCCAGTTTTGCTGAGGAGCAGTGAAAACACCACAAGGACTGGCATTAGTTCTTGAAGCAACACTCGAGAACCATCTTTTTTTTTTCCCCTTGAACCTCAGTTTGGCCATCTGTAACAGTTATCCTGAATCTGGCATTCAGCGTTACTGCTGACCACAGATTTTTGAAGAGGATTTGATGGAATGGTGGTTATGTGTGTGCCCCCAGAGTCCCACCACCATGGTCAGTGAGCGGAGAGGAGGGGGATGTTCCAGTCTGTGTGTGGGGATGGCAACCAGCAGGTCCTGGGCTGGCAGAGGCAGAGATGAGTGACAGCAGGATGCATATTCCATTTTTCCTCAAGAATCAACTGCCTAAGCCCCCACCATCCAGGTTAGTTCTCAGCTCATATTTTTAGGGCTATCTGGAAGAACAGAGACAATAGACGGACATCTGGGTTACAGTCATGGTGTCAATATACTAGGCATGGGTTTTATTTCAGGGACAATGGAAACCTCTCCCACAAAGCTCCCCATCTTCTTGCCCAAACCTGAAATTCCTCAAGTATAAGTGCTCAACCTGCAGCTGCTCTAGAACCCAGGACAAATTCTCTCATCATAACTGACACAGAGTGCTATTTCCAGACACTGTCCTAAGTGACTTGCCCAGATTTACTCCTTTAATCCTCCCACAGTCCTGTGACATGGTTGTGGTATTGTTCTCGTTTTACAGAGGAGACTAAGGACAAGAGGCCATGTCACTTGCCAAGGTCACGAGTGGTAAGCGGTGGAGCAGGAATTGAATTCTGAAGTCCTTGCTTCTGGCCGCTCTGCTAGGCTGCGTGTTTGGTGGAAATGGTGCTACCATGCCCTTTCCCGCTGTGCTGAGCAGGAGACCAGTGGGGAGCAGAGCCCGAGGCACTTGGTCCAAGCACTTGTGTGGGAAAGGATGCCAGGAGTGGAGACTGGGCACCATAAAGGCAAAGTCTGCAGAAAACACCTCCAGCTGATCCTCTCTTTCTTTCACTCTGCACATGGCAGAGAGATTTCTTGTGTGTGACAGGGTATATGCTGATTTCAACCCACACATCTTTCCAAACCACTCAGCAGCTGCCTTTTGCTTGTTTTATCCCCTATCTAGAATCTTTCCAGTGGAAAGGTTTTTAAAGTGTCATCTCCCCTCACTGAAGATGAAGTCTGTGATTTAAACTCACAACTTTTTCTCTGGATGACTCCGAAAGCTGTTCAGTTGTCCCTTTGGGTAGACCAGTTTGACTTTAGAAGTTCTCCTTGGCCTTGTATCTTCCCTCCCTTCTTGTAAACAGCTTTCCAATCACAACTGAGTTCCCCACCGTGGGCTCACCAAAGACAAGAAATACAGGCCAGCACAGCAGAAAGCCAGACAGAGCTGTGCAACCTGACACTCCAGTAGTAGGAAGCTGGCTAGAGAGCCCAAGATAAGAGGCAGCCTCCACGTAGACATCAATCACTCTTGAAATTGAACGCTTTCTGTGTCTTGTGGCTTGATCTAAACTGGTTTGCACTGTAATTTCTTGGGTACCCATCTCCCCCACTGGGTCTAAGCTCTTTCAGGGCAGGGATTATACTGAATGTTTTTCTCCTACAAAGCAAGTTCTTCATAGTAAGCATTCAACCAACTTGACATCAGGGGGACCCCAGGTTCCTGAAAAGTTGACAATGGGCTTCCATATCACTGACTGGACTTCAGAGAAGGAAGACACCGCCAACCAGGATGGTGAGGGGTTTCCAGGGCCCCTGGTGCAAGGGTTGAATGGTCATGCCTTTTTATTTTATTTTGTTGCTCCACTCTCTCCCACCTCCAGGCCTTTTGCACATGACTGTATGTGTCCTTTTGAGAGGCTGGAGTGAAGGTGGCTGCTCACGGGTTTTGCTCCACACTTGCGATTCTGGCAGAGAAATTCCAGAACCTTGTGATTCTGGCAGAGAAATTCCAGAACCTTTGTTGCTCGTGCTGCCTCACCTCACCGCATCCCAGTCTTTGGAGGGTCTGTTGTGCATTTGCTCAAAAGTGCCCTTGAATTCTCCCTCACTTTCGATTTGGCTCGTGGCTGACTTATTTGGAATCCCATGAAGCACCATGTAAAGACTGGTAGTCAGAGATGACGAATGCCATGGCTTCTGTTTGCAGATGCAGAAATGCCCCCGAACTTCCCCACCAGTACTCCCCTTTCCAGCACCAGATAGGCTGGTGAAGGCTAAGGCCTTCACTCCACATGGGTGGGCCAGCTTGGCGTCAGTCAGCATCTCAACAGGCTGGATAAATCAGGATGGCACAAGATGTTGGGTTCAAGCCTTGCCCAGTTGTTCATCAGAACTACCTGGTTGATTTTATCTCCAACTGATTACCTGATCCCAGGGTCCAAGATCTTAAATCTCAAACTAGAGACTGAAAAACAAGAAATTTCCTAAAAAAAACTTAAGCATTAGTATCATATCTGTGGGAACAGGGAGTAGACAGATATCCTTTTTTTTTTTTAATTTGGGGGAGTGGTCCTTTTGAAATTCATATGAAAAAGATGAGTACTCTTAGACTCCCAAATCTGAAGTGGCATTTAAATTGAAGCCCTTTTCTTAATGTCAGAGACGCTTTCTGACATTCCTTATGCATTCTGCAAAGCTTTATTGGATTTTTCAGTCTATTTTAAAGACTAGGATGTCTGTACCTACAGCGGAGTAAGGCAGCTCATTTGCCTAAAATGTCTGGGAAATCATTCCAAAGAAATTACTGAGAGTATTCTCTTCTGATATAAAAGAGTAAGGTTTATTCACCCAGAACTTGGGTTTCTTTGAGATGTTGAGTGTCCCTTTTAAGACTTAAAGGCTTCTTTTATTCAGTAAGATTTCATCCCAGCTGGAGTCATGGGACCCGCTGATCTGGAGCCCTTATTGAATTGACAGCATCCACATGCAGAATTTCAGGGCTTTTGGTCCCCTGCTTTGTGGACAGGGATAACAGGATCACCCACAGGACTTACCCACAGGGTAAATCCAAGAAAATTCACTGGATGTCTTGTGCTAATAGTTTAACGAAATTCTCCCTCCAGCACTTTCTGACAGGGCCTGGGGATTTTCTCCAGTGTTATCACATTTCGGGAGAGATGGTGTCATCCAGGTGTAGGTGTTCTTGGCCGTCCTTTACCTATTGTCTCCTCATGTCACATATAGCCGAGAGAGCAGATGACAGGTTCATCTGTATTACACGGGGAATTACCAAGTGGTTGCCTGGCAACTCACGCAGCACAATCAGCATGGTCTCTGTGGTAGAATGTAGAGTGGTTGACTTTGCCTTTCGAGAATGTCTGTTTGCATATTTCTTTTGGGCTTCTGGAAAAAATAGGTCATGTTTTCCTGGATTTGAGGCTATTAAAATGGACTTCTGTACTGCTTTACAGCACAGAAATTTAGTATTCATTTTAAAGCAGCCTGTTATTGTCAGAAATGACAACGATCTGATTAAATCATTAATGCAGCAATTGCATCAATTAAATTCAGTTCAGTAAGCATCTTCCATGTGCCAGCTACTATGCTAAATACTGTCAGGAGTTATAAGGATGAACAGGTATGGTCCCTGTCTCTGGGAATGTGTGTGTTTAATTGATGTATAGAAATCATTTGTTTACACATGTGAGACAGCTGAGATGGATATGTAAAAGGAAGGTATTGTTATTTGGAAGAGTTCCTTAGTGTTTGATCAAAGGATTTTTCCCTTTTATTTAGATTCCTTCCTTTATAGCTTACAGCTGCAATCAGTTCAAAAAGCTGCAATCAGTTCGAAATCACTTTTAAGGCAGAGCTCTTACTGGAATCTCAGTAATTAGCAGCTTTTAAACAGCTCTTTTGGAGTCTGACCCCACCAGTGTTGTCAGGAGGACGGCGCTGCCCTCTGTCTGCACTGCCATCTTCCCGTGTGATTGCTGCTGAGGCGTTCACAGCGCGCCCCCCCTCTAGTTGACACATTTCCGTTATAAGAAGCCACTTGCTTTTCTTTGTCTACAGTGCCATCAGCCTCCCTCCACCTAAGGAGGGACTTTGGCGTGTTCCAGATCTTTGCATTAACGAGTCTTTGAGCTTGACCCCTTGAGCGAGGTCTTTCCCATCGGGTAGACCATGGCTAGAGAGCACCCGGGGTTGACTAGCCCCTTTCCCTGGAGTTGATTCTCCTGGGGGATTGATTTGGCATCTTTTCTTCCCCAGGAATCTGCCAGGCCATGGAGTAAAAGATCTGTCGGTTGCAGCACTGGTGCCCCAGCCCGGCACACACTCACTGGCCACCCCTTCTGAATGGACTCGGAATCCACAGATGAAGGCGGTAGCTTCCGTGGGTAGCTGTATTCTGGCACCAGAAATGTCCCCCCGCCCCCATGTTTTGTGAACCCACTTGCGTTCCACGTCCCAGGCGGGACCGGCAGCTTGCTCATCTCTGCTGCCCAGTTCCCTCAGACGCTTTGCCATTCGTGAGAAATCACTCAGACCTAGACTTCCCGTCTTCACATAGAGCGCCTGACCTTTGCTTCCAGACCCAACGTCAAGCAGAAGGGGACGCCAGGAAGGGGACAGAGGGGAGAAGGGGACCATAAGTGACCCGGCACTACAGAGATGTTTTCCTGATGCTTTCTCGTTGCATCCTCTGGGCAGCTTCTGTAGCTCTTGGCGGCCCATTCCCCAGGTGAAGCTCAGACGTGTGAACGCCTACTGCTCTAAGGAGTCCTGATGTAGCCTCCTGTCTCCAAGCACCTTTTCACTTAGGATCAGACCAACCAACATTCACTGTGTGCATTGTACCTCCTGAGGGTCCAAGGACACATTAAAGACCAGGACACAGTCTCCACCCCTGAGAAGTTCACAGCTCAGAGTTGGTAAGTGCGATAATGAAGATGCTGAACATGGACAGAAGACCAGTGAACTCAGGAAGAGGGTGGGAGTCAGGAACAGAGAGAGTCAGTTCAAGATCTGGAAGGTTGGCAGACAAACGGAGGCCTCTCTGTTTACCTTTCAAAATGGGCCTGGAGCAGGGTCCCTTTTAACAGCCTTCGATGTTGGGAAATCCTTGACTTCTCTAATCTACCTCATCCACATTGCAGCCTACCCCACAGGTCTTCTCATTCCAACTTCAGCTGAAACAGCAAAAACCTTTGCCTCATCTCCTGATCATTTAGAAACCTTTAGCAATCTGCTGCTCTGCCCTAACACAGAAAAGAGTTACTTCTTTTCCTTCCGGCCCTGAGCCCTAGGATTCCCCCAGGGGGAATCGCAAGTGTGATAAGCTAGTGATTGCACTGTTTTCATCAGTCACATTTTTACAAATAGGTAGACTCATTCATCGGAGAAGGCGATGGCACCCCACTCCAGTACTCATGCCTGGAAAATCCCACAAACGGAGGAGCCTGGTGGGCTGCAGTCAATAGGGTTGCGAAGAGTCGGACACGACTGATAGACTTCCCTTTCACTTTTCACTTTCATGCATTGGAGAAGGAAATGGCAACCCACTCCAGTGTTCTTGCCTGGAGAATCCCAGGGACGGGGGAGCCTGGTGGGCTGCCGTCTATGGGGTCACATAGAGTCGGACATGACTGAAGTGACTTAGCAACAACAACAGCCCTCCAGAGAAGGGGGAGGGGAATCAGGGCCGTCAGCCAGTGGAAGAATTGCTCTTGGAAGAAATCTGCTCTGTAAGCATATTTCACGGCATCTTTACTAAAGATGGGATGTTCAAAGTTGAATGGCACATAGAGGAAAAGAATAAAGTGCGGTGTTTCACAGCAGCGCGTCAGTAGACTTCACCAGCCTAGGGTGCCAGTGAGTTCACAATGACATCCAGACTCAATCTTGCCAGCTCTGAGCCCCTCTGGAAGGTCTGTAGAAGTCCCTGCTTATCTTCTGTCCTGTCAACTCTTCCTCAGTCACTTCTGGAGGCCCCTGAGGTGTCTCCCGAGGAGACGGGGTTAGATCCACTTTGCTGTTCCATTGTGACCTCCCGCTGATGGTCCTACTCTTCACAGCCCCTTGGATAGAGTACCTAGGGACCTCCCTAATGGTCCAGGGGTTAAGAGTCGGCCTGCCAATGCAAGGGACATGGGTTTAATTCCTGGTCTGGGAGGATTCCCCGTGCTGTGGGCCACTGAGCCTGTGTGCAGCCCTAATGAAGCCCGTGCACCCTAGAGCCCGTGCTGCGAAACAGTACAAGTGACTGCAGTAGAAAGCCCACACATCACGACCAGAGCAAGCCTGCATGCAGCAACAGAGAACCAGTGCAGCCAAAAATAAGATAAACAAGATAAATGAATAATTAATTTTTTAAAGAAGTGCACCTCATCAGCGTGTGTGTCTTCGGTAAGAACACTGTTCTTAGAGAGATCACTCCTGTTGCCTGGGGATGCCGTTCTCTCCTGGGGCCACTACACCACCAAGTTGCCAAAGCGGAGGGCGGGATGGATCTATAGGGAACCAATGCCCTTCTCACTGATCCGTTGCCCTTTACAGCCCGTGTGCCCTAGCAGAACCGCTGGTATCTTTTAGTTGCTCAAAGTCTCACATGATTACTTCTCTCACCATCTATCAGGCTAACTCTTTCCTCCCTGGGGCTGGAGACAAGTCTCTCAGGCAGGATGCAGGATGGCAGCTCCATCAGTTCCTTCCCTTACTCTGACCTTCCTCCCCAAGGAGCTCTGCACCCAAACAAAACAACCCCACAAAGCAAAAGGAGTAAAACTCAAACCCTCTACTTCAATAAAAATAACAAAACTGTGCCAACTGATGCAAACAG
>NW_011494773.1:1484870-1500275 GCF_000754665.1 Bison bison bison | reverse complement strand
TGCGCAAGGTCTTCTCAGCTATACATTTGCCCTCATTCGTTGCTTTTTATCTGCTCTAAACAAAACAACCCCACAAAGCAAAAGGAGTAAAACTCAAACCCTCTACTTCAATAAAAATAACAAAACTGTGCCAACTGATGCAAACAGATACCAATACCTGGGGTGGAGGTGGAGCGGGGAAGTTGGTGGTGTTCTGTGAGCTCCCTCCCAGAATTAACAGAAGCCAGGAGTACTGATGGAGAAGGCAATGGCACCCCACTCCAGTACTCTTGCCTGGAAAATCCATGGACAGAGGAGCCTGGTAGGCTGCAGTCCATGGGGTCGCTGAGGGTCGGACACGACTGAGTGACTTCACTTTCACTTTTCACTTTCATGCATTGGAGAAGGAAATGGCAACCCACTCCAGTGTTTTTGCCTGGAGAATCCCAGGGGCGGGGAAGTCTGGTGGGCTGCTATCTATGGGGTCGCACAGAGTCGGACACGACTGAAGTGACTTAGTAGCAGCAGCAGCAGGAGTACTGAGGCTTTTTTGTGTAACTTGAAAATAAAGATTACCCACCCCATTCTTAAAGGTCCCTCTTGTTTCCATGGGATGTAATGCATGAAAGTGGCTATCTCATGGGCAATTGATGAGGGTGTCATTTAAGAGAAATTAGCAGGACTTCCCTGGTGTTCGGTGGCTAAGACTCCAAGCTCCCCTTGCAGGGGGCCCAGGTTCGATCCCTGGTTGAGAAATTGGATCCCACATGTTGCAACAAAGAGTTTGAATGCCGCAACTAAAGATCCTGCAGGCTGCAATGAAGAGAGAAGATTCCTGCGTGCTGCAACTAAGACCCAGTGCAGCCAAATAATTTTTTTAAAGAGAAATTAGCAATGGTGGCTGTCAAATGGGATTCTTGCTCTACAAGAATTTTGATTGTAGACTGGAATCATGTTTCTCTAAAACAACAACAACAAAAGCCAACCAACACAGAGCAAAACTATTTAGATCCAGGTAATGCAAAAGACAAAGACAGAAGTGG
This sequence comes from Bison bison bison, assembly GCF_000754665.1. Classification (NCBI taxonomy): domain Eukaryota; kingdom Metazoa; phylum Chordata; class Mammalia; order Artiodactyla; family Bovidae; genus Bison; species Bison bison. The sequence goes on along the minus strand of NW_011494773.1, from coordinate 1,499,253 downwards.
AATTTTCCTGAAAGTAGACTTCATGGTATGGTAGACAGAGCTCAGGGAGTGGCATTAAAGATATCAGTCAAATTCAGGCTTTGTCACAACCCGTGGTTGGTTTCCTGATTAAATCTCTTTCCCTCTCTGGGCTGCCATTTTTCAGTTTTGAAAGGCAGCGAAGATTAACGTCTGCCCTCCTTTCCAGGGTTGTGAGAAGGGGATAAGACAATGTAAGTGAATGTGCTTTACAAGCTGTAAAGCGTTTGTTGTGTTCTAAAGGCACGCTGGAGGAAGGAAATACAGCAGCTGTCACATCCATGTGACTTTCATGAGGCTGGTGGGATCTTTCCGGGGGTAGCTCCGTGTCCACACATCATGTGTCTTCAGCCCAGATGTGAGGTCTGGACCCAACAGAATCCATCTCGACATGGTGCCCTGTCCTTGTTTTAAGGCCGAGTGGGAAATAGTCCATGTCTCCTCCACTGCTGAAGCCAGTCCTAGAACCAGAGGCAATGGGACTGACTTAGTGCACGTGTATGCTCGCTGACATGCTGACATCAAGCATCCACCCCCCTCCGCCATCAGGGGCCAGCTGTTCTGAGCCACTTTCCATCTTGGAATCATTGGTACACTTTCCCCAGCATCATTCTTCATGTCGAGAGCGCTGGTGACTGACGCAGCTTATCTTAAAAGAGTTTTCACTAGTATCTTTGGGATTTGTTTTCCAAGGTGGGGACACTCTTCAGGTTTTGATGCTGGTACTTTCTTGATCTTGCAGGAGGGATGCTGCATAAGCAGGAATTAAGTAACACCAGTACCAGGAAAAGCAGAACCCTGCTCTGCTACCTGCAGACCTGGAGTTTTGGGGGCTGGGACCTGCCTGAGGTCAGGAATGCAAGTCAGCAGCTACTTTACACCTTCTTCAAATGGTGAAAGGAACTATAGAATCTGGCCGTTATGGTCTAAATATATTGTAAGTTCAAAACTCAAGTGTTGGGACTTCCCTGGCAGTCCAGTGGTTAAGATTCTGCCTTCCAATGCAGGGGGTGCAGGTTTGATCCCTGGCCAAGGAGCCAAGATCCCACATGCCTCACGGCCAAAAAACCAAAACGTAAGGGAAAAAAAAAAAAAGCAATGTGCTTAGTTGCTCAGTCTTGTCTGATTCTTTGTGACCCCATGGACTGTAGCCCACCAGGCTCCTCTGTCCATGGGGATTCTCCGAGCAAGAATACTGGAGTGCATTGCCATGACCTCCAGGGGATCTTCCCAACCCAGAGATCAAACCCAGGTCTCCCGAACTGGAGGTGGATTCTTTACTCTCTGAGCCACCAGGGAAGCCCTCAGAAGCAACAGCATAACAAATTCAATAAAGACTTTTAAATGGTCCATGTTAAAAAAAAAATCTTAACAAAAATATGTGTTCTGTTACTAAGGTTGCTTGTTTAAAAAATCCGTCTTTCACCATTAGCTTTGGCCAACAAGGGTATCTGGGACCAAGAACACATAGGATCTCTATCAAATGGACACAAAATGCCACTTCCACACAATACATTCTTTCCAGAACTGAGAAGAAGCCTCAGTAAACATGAAATGGCCAGTGGTATGCAACAAAGTGCTTCCCTGGTGGCTCAGATGGTAAAGAACCTGCCTGCAACGCAGGAGACCCAGGTTTGATTCCTGGGTCGGGAAGATCCCCTGGAGAAGGAAATAGCAACCCACTCCAGTATTCTTGCCTGAGAAATCCATGGACAGAGAGGAGCCTGCTGAGCTATAGTCCATGGGGTTGCAAAGAGTCGGAGACGACTAAGCAACTAACACACGTGCAAAAGAGGCAAGTAAAGGCCGACACGGAACTTTGTCACTCTGTTTTTGAAAGAATAATATTATGTGTCCAGTATTTAGTCAACATAACAATGTGTTGCCACTGTTTCCTCCTGGTGCGAGACATGAAATTATGAAGAGGTAGATTTCTGGATCTAAACAGGAAGAGATGCTGTCTGCCCCGGAGGAAGATTCCTCATGTGCATTAATGAGACAATAAAAAATAAATAAGCAGCTCTTCTCTACCTATTATTCTAAATCTTCATTGATAAATCACTATACCTCACATGAACTTACAAATTTTTGTAAGGCGTTCATTTTAATTTGTTTATACAGACAAGAGCCTCACAAGAATATTTTCCTGAGGCCTGACTTAAAGGTGGCCACTGCCTGGCCAATGGTGTCATGGGTTTCAAAGATATTAGAATATGAAAATAAAAACTTGCATATTTTTTTCCTGCAGTCCTTGCAAAGTGTCATTGCATCTTAAAATAGCGGAAACACAACAATTTACTGGCTTAGAAAAGATAGGCATTTCTTTTTCACTTGAGATAGTCATTCCAGGCTAGCAGGAGGCTCTACCTGGTCCTTCAGGGATCCAGGTTCCTGTGCATTTTCCTCTATCATCCCTTAAGGCATCATTCTCACTTGCACAGGCAAAGCCTGGGTCTCAGGCAACTTCTTATTCTGGTTCAAGGGAAGGAAAAAGAGTGTGCATGGCACACCCACCATCTTAAGGTCTGGTCAGCTCTTCTGTTCATTTAGTGTTAGCTTAGTCTCACGGTCACACCTAACTGCAAGGGAGGCTGGCAAACGCTATTCCTAGCTGGGAAGCTTTGAGCCTAGCGGCAAATATATACCTATGAAAGAGGGGGGAAGGATCCTGATGAAACTCTGGTGGTCTCCATTTCAAGAAGCCATTTGAAGGAATCACGACAGTTGCTAGTTTGTCCCAGAGACACCTAAGAGAGTGTTTGTCACCTGGAGGTTGATGTGGATGACCATGGCACAGCCTTTGCAGTGCCATTCAGTCAAGTCCTCCTTGAACTCTCACCGGTCACCTTGATGGATGAGCTTATGAGCCCCCTTTTGGTCTAGACTGTGGTAAGGACCTGTGGCTTTTTGTCGTCTGGAGTCCTCTCCCCTGGGCTTTGTGGTTTTCCTCTTGGGAACCCTTTCTTTTCCATTTTTGGTGCCCTGCATGCAGAGTTGACTGTGCTCTCAGATCCAGAGATGGGCATATGACCACAGCCTGGCCAGTTAGGCCTGCATGTTCTCTGGCCATGGCTTGGTGACAGACTCTTGACCAAATCAGAGCCAAGAAAATACAATGATACTTTTGCAAGGCCTGCAGGAAGAAAAACACTTCCCCTTTTTCCCCTCCACAAGTCTCCAGCCTGGGAAGATGTAGCACTGGAGCACTGGTGACCATCTGGGCCCTCTGAGAATTCCAAAACTGGAGAAGAGCAGAATCCAGAACCAAGTCCTGGTGACATTGTTTGAGTCTCTGGTTCAAGCTGGGCCTGAGCCAGCAAGGTGCCTGAATCCCTGGTCTTCTCAGTTACAAGTGACAGCATCCACCCCTCACCCTTGTTAAGTCATCTAGAGTTGCATCCAACAGAGCACTAACTGAGACACCCATGTAGATTTGGCCTCTTTTGTCCTGGAGTGAGAATTCCCTTGAGGTATGTGTGGCCAGCTTTCCCCTGAATCTCCTTAGCTGTGTAGTCATTGAATGAGAGCTACTCCTAGCCAGGAATGATTTTACCCCCAGGACATTTGGTGGTATCCAGAGGCAATTTTGATTGGCATGATAGGGGGGAAGTGGGGAGGGGATACTATTGATGTCTTATGGATGGAAGCCAGGCATGATCCTAAATATCTCACAAAGCACAGGATTTCCCCCACCACAAAGAATTATCCAGCCCAAATACCTTTAGTGCTGAAGTTGAAAAGCCCTGCTAACCCCACACTGTCCCTTGGACTGCAAGGAGATCCAACCACTCTAATCCTAAAGGAAATCAACCCTGAATACTCATTGGAAGGACTGATGCTGAAGCTGAAGCTCCAATACTTTGGCCACCTGATGTGAAGAGCTGGTTCATTGGAAAAGACCCTGATGCCGGGAAAGATTGAAGGCAGGAGGAGAAGGGGGCGACAGAGGATGAGATGGTTGGATGGCATCACCGACTCGATGGACATGAGTTTGAGCAAACTCTGGGAGGTAGTGAAGGACATGGAAGCCTGGCGTGCTGCAGTCCGTGGGGTCGCAAAGAGTCAGACACGACTGAGCGACTGAACAACAACAACAAACCCTATGCAGCGCTCAGCACTCTGGAGTTACTTCCCAGTTCGAACATTCTCTGAGGAACCGAGGCTCCCAGAAGGGCTGTGTTCTCACCAGGGAAGGCCTCATTCGGAGATTCTCTTGGGCTTGTCAGCTCCAGGCAAAGTGACAGCAATTTCTTCATGATGAAGTTCTTCGGGAAACTGATCCAGGAGTGTTGCCGCTGGCTGTTGGAGGGCTGTGACTGCCTCTTGGCACCAGGGCTCGAGAAAGAGAGAGAAATGGGTGGCCTGGTGACAAATGGGATTTTATTTAGGGCCTAGCATCTTTTAAAGAGCGTTAGGAGCCCTCGGTCCTACAGACTGTGAAAAACTAGGCTTGTTTAGGTCCTGAAATATTACTGACATCATCAGCATGAAAAGCGCTTTTCTCTGAAATATAGAGAACAACAGTTGCAGCCTCTGTGCTGGGGACAGCAGGCTTTTTTAGAAGCGCTGACTGTGGAAGGGCCCTGCTTTCCAGGCCTCTCAGCCCCACTTGCATTCCAGCCTAATGCCTCTGCTCAGCTGGGTCCTCGCTGGGAGCTGGAACCTTCTTGGTGTGTGTCTGATCCCAGCAGGGACCTTCTGCAGGCTTGTGGGCTGAAGACCCTGGACTCTCGGACTGCAGAGCCCCAGCTTCTGCCTGGTCCTGTGTTGAATCTCCAGGGCCCTTCTTTTCAGAGCCCAACTCCTAAAGAAGGAACAAAGCTTTAGTCCCAAGCTTGGTGCAAGGACAGTGAAAGAGAGGAGACGCAGAGGCAGCCCTTTCCCCCCCGCCGCCCCTCAATAATACCAAGACACTGAAAGGACTGTTCAGACCACGGCTCCAACATCCTCGGGGAATTTTTATTTTTTTTAGCAGAACTTTCTCCACTGGTGCTCACTCCTGTCTTTGCTCAGGCCCCTCCCCCACTTAGTTCAAGTGTGAAAACTGAGCTTTCAGAAAAACAGCTCTCGTTCCCAGACAAGGCTTGTCCTCCCAGGAACCTTCCCGCCAACCTCATCCCTCGCCTCCCCATCCCGGGGTGAAGTCAGACTACGGTGGGTGAAGAGTTCACAGGGTGTGGGTGTTTTGCACCAGGACAAGGAGTCCTTTTTTCCCCTCCCCCGTTCTTGGTGTCGTTTCCAGACAGATAGGAAGGAAACATGAGTAAACAGTCCTCGGCTCTGGACAAAAGCTGAGACGGCCTTTTCTTCAGGAACTTCCCTGTGGGTCAGTCAAGGCTGTGCCCCTGGCCGGGTGACGCACACAGGTGGAAATATAAGACCCAACTTGCCTTCAAACCCTTGAGCTCAGCAAAACCAGTCCCTGAACGTGGGATGTGATCAAAGGGCAACTCAGCTTGTGCCTCTCACTGTCCGCTTGAACTTTTTGCTTTTGGCCATGCTGCACCGCTTTGTGGGATCTTGGCTCGGGGCTGAGTGAGAGTGTGGCGTCCTAACCACTGGACCACCTGGGAATCCCCGCTGCTTGAACTTTTCAGCCAAGGAGGCAATTCCCCGCTTCACGGATGAAAGCCCAGCTGACCCCACACCTCTTCTGGCCAGGCTCAGGTATGGCCCTCCTATGTCACAAAGCCCAGGATCGATCCAGAGGTCTAAAGCAACTGGTTATAGATATGACATGATGCATTCATCTTCCTTCAGAGACCTACCTGCCTCCTGCTCCACGGTCTGGAGTTGGGGTGCTGGCCTTCAGGGACTTGGCTGTGGGAGTTCTCCGTCTGTTTTCTCATCTGACAGCCTCAGCTCCCACCTGCTGGCAGCTTGCAGGGTCTAAGGGAGAGAGGTGAATGGTGGGGGGCAGAAGGGAGGGGATGGAAGAATACGGAAATTTTTCTCTTTTTTTCTTAAGAAACTTTTTCAAAAACTTTATTCACTTTTTGGTTGTGCTGGATCTTCTCTTGTTGCAGAGCACAGGCTCTGAGCTTGTGGGCATCAGTAGCTGTGGGGCACGGCTTAGCTGCTCCACAGCTTGTGGGGTCCTCCCAGACCAGAGATCGAACCTGCGTCTCCTGCACTGGTAGGTGGATGCTTCACCACTGAGCCACCAGGGAATCCCCTGCAGTTCTTCCATGATTGCAGAACTGCCAGCTCTCTGAGCCTGGCAGATGGCGAATGCTGTTTCCCAGGGAGTCCCTTGGGTGCTCCAGAGGTTTCCATCTCTGAGGTTCCCAACCTGCATCTCTGGTTCAGGTAACGGCCAGTGACGTCCATCTTCAGCTTCAAGAATCCAGCAGTCCCCTCCGCCTTCTTCCTGCCCATTAGGAGGCGCTACAGGACCTCAAATGATGCTTCACTGAGCCTCTCTCCCGAGAGGCCCATGGGGAAGCACTCACAGGGCCCCTGCCCAATCCAGGGCAGCCGCTCCTCTTGTGGGCTCTGCCATCACATGAGAATTGCTGGGGATTCCCTGGTGGCTCAGTGGTGAAGCATTCACCTGCCAGGGCAGGAGATGCAGGTTCGATCCCTGGTCTGGGAGGATCCCACATGCCGCACAGGCCTGTGGGGGCCCCCGGCTCTGAATGGCCTATAGAACCTATACCAGAAGACTTGAGATCAAGGTGATAGTGTCCCCAACTCCACTGGGGTGGAGCTTTCAACATAGCTTTACTCTCTCAATTTCTATGTCCAGATCCTTCTGTTCCCTTGCTCTACCCTTTGTAATTTTTATTTTTTGGCTGCACTGCATGGCTTGTGGGATCTTTGTTCCCCGACCAGGGATTGAACCCGTGCCCTTGGCAGTGAAATCTTTGAGTCCTAACTGCTGGACTACCAGGGAGGTTACCCCTCTTTATACTCTTGTCCGTAGAGGGGTGCCCAAGTGCTGTGCAACTGGTTTCCCATTGTTTCCTAGTGAATACCATACATGGGGGTGTGTCTCAGGCTGAGTTTGCCACCTGATGTCCTGAGAGCCAGCCTCCAGGATGGCCCCCAGTTACCTTCACCTCCTGATAGTCACCCCCTGTGTGGTCTCCTCCCACCCTGAGCAGGGCTGACCCTTGTACCCACTGCATACCTGCAGAAGTGAAGGCATGTAACTTGCAAGGTTAGGTCATTGCTGTGGGCCAGCTGTGCACCCCAGAAGGGTATCCTGAAGCCCTAATCCTGCCAAGGGAACACTTCATCAAAGATGGACTTGATAAAGGACAGAGATGGTATGGACCTAACAGAAGCAGAAGATATTAAGAAGAGGTGGCAGGAATACACAGAAGAACTGTACAAAAAAGAGCTTCATGACCAAGATAATCACGATGGTGTGATCACTGACCTAGAGCCAGACATCCTGGAATGTGAAGTCAAGTGGGCCTTAGAAAGCATCACTATGAACAAAGCTAGTGGAGGTGATGGAATTCCACTTGAGCTATTTCAAATACTGAAAGATGATGCTGTGAAAGTGCTGCACTCAATATGCCAGCAAATTTGGAAAACTCAGCAATGGCCACAGGACTGGAAAAGGTCAGTTTTCATTCCAATCCCAAAGAAAGGCAATGCCAAAGAATGCTCAAACTACCACACAATTGCAGTCATCTCACACGCTAGTAAAGCAATGCTCAAAATTCTCCAAGCCAGGCTTCAGCAATACATGAACCGTGAACTTCCTGATGTTCAAGCTGGTTTTAGAAAAGGCAGAGGAACCAGAGATCAAATTGCCAACATCTGCTGGATCATCAAAAAAGCAAGAGAGTTCCAGAAAAACATCTATTTCTTCTTCATTGACTATGCCAAAGCCTTTGACTGTGTGGATCACAATAAACTGTGGAAAATTCTAAAAGAGATGGGCGTACCAGACCACCTGACCTGCCTCTTGAGAAACCCGTATGCGGGTCAGGAAGCAACAGTTAGAACTGGACATGGAACAACAGACTGGTTCCAAATAGGAAAAGGAGTACTTCAAGGCTGTATATTGTTACCCTGCTTATTTAACTTATATGTGGAGTACATCATGAGAAATGCTGGGCTGGAAGAAGCACAAGCTGGAATCAAGATTGCCAGGAGAAATATCAAGAACCTCAGATATGCAGATGACACCACCCTTATGGCAGAAAGTGAAGAGGAACTAAAAAGCCTCTTGATGAAAGTGAAAATGGAGAGTGAAAAAGCTGGCTTAAAGCTCAACATTCAGAAGACAAAGATCATAGCATCTGGTCCCATCACTTCATGGGAAATAGATGGGGAAACAGTGGAAACAGTGTCAGACTTTATTTTTTGGGGCTCCAAAATCACTGCAGATGGTGATTGCAGTCATGAAATTAAAAGACGCTTACTTCTTGCAAGAAAAGTTATGGCCAACCTAGATAGCGTATCAAAAGCAGAGACATTACTTTGCCAACAAAGGTCCATCTAGTCAAGGCTATGGTTTTTCCTGTGGTCATGTATGGATGTGAGAGTTGGACTGTGAAGAAAGCTGAGCACCGAAGAATTGATGCTTTTGAACGGTGGTGTTGGACAAGACTCTTGAGAGTCCCTTGGACTGCAAGGAGATCCAACCAGTCCATTCTGAAGGAGATCAGCCCTGGGATTTCTTTGGAAGGAATGATGCTAAAGCTGAAAGTCCAGTTCTTTGGCCACCTCATGCGAAGAGTTGACTCATTGGAAAAGACCCTGATGCTGGGAGGGATTGGGGGCAGGAGGAGAAGGGGACAACAGAGGATGAGATGGCTGGATGGCATCACTGACTCGATGGACGTGAGTTTGAGTGAACTCTGGGAGTTGGTGATGGACAGGGAGGCCTGGCGTGCTGCGATTCATGGGGTCGCCAAGAGTCGGACACGACTCAGAGACTGAACTGAACTGAACTGAATCCTGCCCTGTATTTGTAAATATGACCTTATTTGGGAGTAAGGTCTTTACAGATGCAATTAAAGGTTGTAATGGATTAGCTCAGGCCCTGAATCCAATGACTAGTATTAAAAAAATGCAACTCATTCTGTTTCAGGTTATACTGGGGCTCCAATACAATAAATATATCAGTATCAGCTATCTATTGCCGTGTAACAGATTACTCCAATACTTAGTGGCTTCAAACTATATTAAACATCTATCATCTCACAGTTTCTGTAGGCCAGGGACTGCGGAAAGGTTTAACTGGATGTTCTGGCTCCAGGCTTCTTAGGAGGTAGCAGTCAGATGTCACTGAAGGCTGCAGTCATCTGAAAGCTTGACTGGGGCTATAGGACCTGCTTCTGAGGAGGCTCATTCACATGGTGCCAAGTTGGTGCTGGATGTTGGTACGGGAGGCCTCAGATCCTTGCAATGCAGACCTCCCATAGGTCTAATTGAATAGCTTCATGACACGGCAGCTGACTTCCTGCAGGACGAGCGGTCCAAGGGAGAGCAAGGGGAAAGTCCTGATGTCTCTTACGACCGTGTTCGTTTCTTTGAGCTGCCATAACAAAGTACCACAAATAGGGCACGACTGGTTCATAGCACCAGAGCTTCTGCAGATGCCTGGAGGCATGGACTCGAATCCTGCCGGGACACTGTTTTTTTACATAACGTTGTCTCTGTGGAAAGATGGGGCCCAAAGTTACAGGATCTCATGTATGCCCTGCTGGCTTGGTTAAGTCACTCCCTTTGGGGATCTTTTGAACCATGACACATGAGCTGCTTCGTCTGAACCAGCACAAACCTAAGGATGAGAAGGCTGGCCCTCACCTTCATCCTAGCCCTTCTTTTTTTATTTATTTTATTTTATTTATTAATATTTGGCCGTGCCGGGTCTTCATTGCTGCTCTGGTTTTCTCTAGTTGTGGAGAGTGGGGGCTGCTCTCGAGTGGTGGTGCTCGGGCTTCTTTTGTTGTGGAACATGGGCTCCCAGGCTCTAAAGCTCAAGCTCACTAGTTGTGGCACACGGGCTTAGTTGCTCCGAGGCACGTGGGATCTTCCCCAATCAGGGATCGAACCCGTGTCTCCTGCATTGGCAGGTGGGTTCTTTACCCCTGAGCCACGAGGGAAGCCCCATCCTAGCCCTTCTTAGTAGTGGGGTTTCCTAAAGAGGTCGAATTAGAATTTGCCACCTACAGAAATCTTCCAGGCTGGCTCCTCCCAAGGTCAAATTGCACACCATACAGTTGAGAATAGCCACTATTTCTGGAGCACCTACTCAGCACCAAATGATTTCTCTAATCTTCACAGCACCCTCCAAGGCAAGAGAGGCAGAGACCTGACTCCAACCCAGGCCTATTGAACCCTAAAGCCCTTCATGTCCACTCACCTATCATTGCCCCAGAGGGTGACTCAAGGGCATTCCATTTGAGGAGTCAAGCCAATGCCCCAGAAATTGGGATTTTTCTCCAGCCTCGAGGGATTACCATGGTCAGTAGACACTGGGAGAAGTGAGGTTGCACAGACTGTTGGTTAAACAGAATGGAGGGGGGTCTCATGTCAAATTGCCCAGGTCTGAAACCTAGCCTTCCCTAATGCTCCAAGTCTCAAATTCTTCCTCTGACCCTTGGGAGTGAAAGCGCATACCTGCACGGTTGGCTGGAAAGATTAAATCAGATAATGCATGAAATTCATGGCAAGAGTAAAGAGCCATTTACACTTTTCTTCTATTAATATTATAGACATTATTGTTGACATTACCCTCCCTCCACGGCCTCTAGACTCTTAACATCAAGTCAATATTGGAAAAGGGGCAAATTGAAACGCTGTCTATCTGGAAGCAGATGGAAATGTGCGGCTGGATGGCTGTTTTCTGGGTTTTGGAGGGATTCTTTTTCAGCTCTAAGACAGCTCCCTGTGAAAGGTGATGAGCCTGATTAATTGCAATCAGCTCCTTTCCACATAATGAAGAAAGTTGGATGTCGTCCTGTGGCTTTCGTCCAGGTGCATGCAGTTACCCATTGTGTCCACAGGGTGTCGCTATGAATCATGCTTCGATGGTCAAGGTTGCTCAGTCGTGTCCCCACTGTTTGCAACCCCGAGGATGGTAGCCCACCAGGCTCCTCTGTCCATGGGATTCTCCAGGCAAGAATACTGGAGTGGGTTGTCATTCCCTTCTCCAGGGGATCCTCCTGACCCAGGTATCGAACCTAGGTCTCCTGCCTTGCAGGCAGATTCTTTACCATCTGAACCACCACCTGCCCACAAACCCCAGGTGCTCAGGGCATGGAACTCATTCCAAGACCCCCATGCAGGGAGGAGACGCTGCCAGGGGCTGAGCATTATTCAGCAGCACTCTTTGAAACCCTTCTTGACCCTACAACACTGGAAGTGGAAGGGGAGCTGTGGTGGCAGGAGTGACTTGACCCAGGTGACTAGGTACAGAGCTAGACGAGTATCAGGGAGGGTCTCCTCCTCTCAGTCAGATGTACCAACCGCTGCATTTGTCCTGTGTGTGTGTGAGCTGATTGGAGGGCGTGGGAGCCTGATTTCTGGGTCTCTGGTGATGGTCACCTCTGGGAATGTGATTTGAAGACAGGGTTCAGGGTGACACTAAATGTCCTCTGTTCCTTTGCCTTGAACCCTGGATTCTTCTGGGTGGCCGGCCAGCTCCTGGGGCTCTCTAGGCTGCCTTGCTGATGGCTGCTATTCTAGTGGCCAGAATGAGGACGTTAGCCATCTTCATCACTAAAGTAGCAGGCACTCAGAGAGCTGGCCCTCTGGGAAGAACTCTTGGTCCTAGCCGCCCTTTACTCCCCCTCACCCAGGAGAGGGGTGTCTGTGGTTCTTGGGGAGCCTGGGCAGTGGCTAACATGGTCGGGGAGAGGTGGGAGAAGCTGCCCACAAACACTAAGTTCTCCAACCAGAGGCCTTTTTCGGAGCTTACCTGATGTGAGGCTCGGGTTGAAGCACCAGAGGTGTAGGAAGCTGAGGCTCAGGCGCCATGTCACCCTCACCTGCACGAAGGGAGGGCTGGCGTCCGTGTGGTCAGTGCTCAGGAAGCTCGTTTCCCTCGGATCCTTCTGGAAGGGGCCCGCACAGCCCCGTCCCGAAGCATGGCTCTTTCTTTTCTGGTGATCAGGAGCTTCTGTTGTTTCTTTTCCCTCCTTCTCCATTTTGCCAGGATCACCTCTCCCGCGGTGGAGCCATTTGCCTTGGGGCTCCGGTCCTCGTGATTATGGGGGGGCAGGGGGCTGCCTCTGAGGATCTCGGCCCCGGGGAGGGGGGCTCAGCCTGCAGAAGCTAACAGTGCAGGGCATTTCCTCCTCCGTGAAAGGGCACCGAGGAAGGGAAGAGGGCCTCGGGCACTGTGCATCTGGACAGAGCCGGGTCAGAGAGAAAAGGGCCCCTGGGCGAAGCCTCCACACCTCCCACTAGTCAGGGGAAGTCTTCCTGGAGCAGGTAGGAATCTCTCCGCCACCCTCAACCCAGCACATACCCGCTGAGATGTGGAAACGACAGGAGAGAGAAAGGAAGGTCCAGAATTATGGATCTGTGACTATTTTTTTGGAGAGCTGTTGGGGGTAGGGATGAGGACAGGAAGATGTACAATCAGTCTGGGATTGGTTTATTTTTATTGCTTTTTAAAATTATGTGGGTAATTGATGTTCATTGAGAAAAAGAGAAAACACAGATAAGCCAAGACAACAAAAATCATCTGTTAGCATCCTGGCAAATATCCTTTTTCTATGATTAGATACATAGAGAATATTTTCTTTCATTAATAAAAGGTTTTCTTACTGTTTTTGTGTTGTTGTTCAGTTGCTAAGTTGTGTCTGACTCTTTGTGACCCAATGTACTGCGGGCCCCAGGCTTCCCTGTCCTTCACCATCTCCCGGAGTTTTCTTAAACTCATGTCCAGTCAGTGATGCCGTCCAACCATCTCGCCCTCTGTCGCCACCTTTTCCTCCTGCCCTCAATCTTACCCAGCATCAGGGTCTTTTCCAATAGTTTTAAGACCTGCTTTCTTCCTTTTTTTTTTTAAACAGAACAATAGACTAGGGCATCTTTTCAGGTCAACAGATAAGTAGACTTCATCTCCATTGATGTTATTGGCTCCAGGGTATTATCTGGTGACTGGGAATTTCCCTGGTCTTTCTGCCACCTTCTCCTGGGCACCTGCACTGGGCTTGGCACTGGATGTGTGTCCTTGGCATTGGGGAAGACGGGAGACCAGCAAGGAGGATGTAAGGAGGAGAGACACGCAGTGGTCGCAGGCCCAGGCCACACGAGGGCAGCAAGCCCCTCTGGAATGGGGGCCGCCTCTCTCTCACCCACCTCCCAGCCTGCTTGTGGATGGACAGCGCCGAGACCAGCTGCCACCTGGACCCAGGTGGGGAGGTGGAGCAGAGAGGAACTTCCACGGTCTTCAGGCTGAGATGGCCCCCTGCAGCCAAAGTGCTCCCTGGCAGGCAGGGTGACCAGTCAGGGCTTACTGGTCCGGAGGGGACTGGGTAAGCTCATGAGAGAGTCAGAGAATCCAGACATGGAGGAGATGGGAGAGTCTTTCCACTCAGCTTCAGCAATCACAAGCAGCAGCCCCACCCAGGCCCAGGGTCAGCCCTGGGAAACTGACCAGCTCAACCTGGTCTCTGGGACAACCCGGAAGAAGAAATGAAAGTGAAGTAAGCAGGGTAGCACAAGGGTTAAGCCCACAGACTTGGAGTTTGATGGGGACCTGGCTTCCAGTCCTGGCTCTAGCATTCAGCAGCTGTGTGACCTGGATCAAGTCACTTAACCTCTCTGAGCTTCCATTTCCCCACCAATAAATTCAGAGTAGCTTCTACTTAATGGTTTTGTGAAGAAAATTGTCGGATCATATCCATAAAGTACTTGGCACACTGCCCAATGAATGTAGCTAGAGTTATCTTTTCATCATTAGCCGGTAAGTCGGCCTGCAGAGCCAGGAGACAGCTGCTTACAGAAAAGAACATGGTTGCGTGTTTCCCCGTGTTCATCGCTATTGCTGGGTTTTGTGTGCAGGGCTATGTGTGGGTGTGGGTAGCTGGGATCTAGAGAAGGAAGAAAGGGGGGGGGAGGTGCAGGGTGGGGGGTTTATAAACCTAGCTGCTTTGAAACCAGGAGAAGTCTCGGGTCACCCTCCTGGGTAAGGAAAAGGCGGGATCTGTCCATGTTGTACCTCCCCAGTGCCCTCTAGAGCCCCTCCTCCCAGAGGGGCAGGGCAAGGGGGTGCAGCTGGATAAGAAGACCTGAGGTGTGATGCCAGCACCTGGATCCCAGCAGGGCGGGGGGTCAGGGGAGGGTGGGTGGGGGGCGTGTGCTCAGCTGCAGCATCCGTAGGCCCAGGGGCGGGGTGGAGGGCAATCTCTGAGGATCACTGCCTGGCTGCCAGATGGTGCCTCCC
>NW_011494773.1:1484352-1484770 GCF_000754665.1 Bison bison bison | reverse complement strand
GAGTTCCTCTGGGTCCACCCTCCAGGGAAGCTGGCATCCCCGCTGGTCTCCTGGCCTGCGCAGTGGCAGCCTGGGCCCCGGACCAGCCTCCCCATCCCAGCAGGCCTGCTAATGAGGAACGGCTTCTCCAAAGACAGAGGGCTGTGAGCCCGCAGGTGGACCGCTGGTGGATGCTGGAGGGTGAGTGGTGTCCTCCTGCATTCCTTTAACTCCTCCCGAGAGGTCACCACGGGGTCTCCATCACAAGCGGTCTTGAGCCTGGTGTGATTTTCTCCTACAATTTCATCTACTCCCTGGACGGCCCCCAGTGCAAGCCGCTGACAGTCCTCAGTCTTTGCAATTGATTTCCTGGAAACGGCGGCCGGGCCAGCAGCTAGTGATGGATGCGCGCTAGCGGGCTGGGGGCGGGGGGGGGTGG
>NW_011494773.1:1471235-1484252 GCF_000754665.1 Bison bison bison | reverse complement strand
TGCGCCCTCACAGGGCGCAGGTTGGTCGCGACCCAGCTTGGCAGGGTCCCTCACACGCAGGATGCACGCACTCCTGCCTCCTTGCTCGACCTCGGGGTATCAGCGCCTACAGAAAGACTGGTGTCTGTGCACCGAGACGCATGGGCGAGGACGCTGGTTGCAGAATTGTTTGCGTGAGAAAGAACTGGAGACCCCTTATCTGCTCAGGGGAGCAGGGAGGGGCTGCTGCATTCTGCTCGTGGACAGGGTCTCTGGGACTGTGTCGTGGCGCCATTTACCTGAAACACCAGGCTCCCCAGAGTCAGACCTGGCAGCAGGGACCCTGAGTGAGAGAGTGAGTGGAAAGGCAGCGGTTGAATCAACTGCGTCACATCCACAAGGGCAATATCTGCAGAAATTAGAGAAAAATAAAGCAACAGCAGATATGCATGCTTCATATATGTGGTCATGAAAAAAATGCTCAAGATATACTGTGATGGGGGAAAGTCGTGGGGCGGTATGGTCATCTTGATCCAACTGATGTAAAAGCAAAAAAACCCCAAACATCCTGGCATCATATACACATATGTGTGTGTGTGTGTGTGTATAAATGCCCAGAAAAAGTCTGGAATGACATACAGCCAACTGCTGATACAGGTCGCTGCTGGGGAAGCAGGGATATTGGGAAAAAAAGAACTTGTCACTGTTTCTCTCTTTACTTCTGTGTTCACATTTTTTTTCTTCAATGAATACGAAATTCTTTAATGGGGTAGTGAATGATACTTTCTGTTTTTTAATCAACCTCACCCTCTAAGGTATTTCTCTTTTTTTAATTTATTTTTTTATTGAGGATAATTGCTTTACAGAATTTTGCTGTTTTCTGTCAAACCTCAACATGAGTCAGCCGTAGGTGTACATATAACCCCTCCCTTTTGAACCTCCCTCCCACATTTTTTTATGGAGGGAACAAACCTGGTGTCAAGAACAGCGCCCTCCTCTCCTTGGCGATCCTTGCCTGCCTCCCTCGAGCTCCCGTTCCCCATTGTTCTTCCTGGGACAGTGAACTCCCCCAGAACCCTGGCTGGGAGAGCTGGACCTGACCTGGGCCCATATCAAAGTCCCGTGTGGCATCAGAGTGGGGACCGGTCACGGCCCAACCTCCATCCTGGCCTTCCCTGGTGGCCAGCTTCTCCAGCTGACACTGCAGAGACAGCCTGCGGGGTGAAGCCCCTCCAAGGTGTGCCTGCAGCGGGAAGATGTGTGGGAAGGAGCTCAAGGGGCTGCAGCTGAAGCTCCTTTTTTTAGGGACCCCCTTCCAGGGGCTGAGGGTGGAAGGAGGGAAAGAAGGGTGTTGTCTCCCGCCTCAGGCCCCACAGGGAGGCTGCTGGTGCCTTCAGCCAGCGAGCCCGGGCCTCTGGATCAAAGGAGTCAGGGCAGGACCATCCCCAGGGCCAAGCTAGGAATCCCTAGATTCCAAGCCAGCACCACCCTGCTCACCTGCCAGGCTTGGGCAGGGACTGCAGGTATCCAGGGCGCTGCTCTGACCGAGGGGCCCTTCCGTCCTAGACGCCTGTGTCCGCTGGACCTGCAACAGGCCCAGCCTCCATGGCTCAGCAGGTGGAGGGATTTTGCCTTCCTTCTTCCTTGTTCTAGAAGGAAGAACAGGGGCAGGGCACACGGGTCACACACCTCTGGTGTGCCAGAAGCCTCGCTGGGTTCTTGACACTTAGCTCATTCACACCTCTCAGCCATGCCATCCTGCAGGTAAGGCTCACAGCTTCGGGGGTAGGGGGACTTAACTACTGGCCAACTCGGACCAGAGATGTGAGCCCAGGTCCCTCTGCCCCAAAGGGCTGCTCTCTTCCTCTATGCCCAGTGTAGCCTCACTCCTCCGCAGGCTTCAGGGAGGGTGCGCTTGTCACTGGGGAGCAGAGGAAATAGCAGTGGAAGGGCCTGTGGTAAGGACCTACGCAGGGCAAGGGGCCCAAACCAGCCTCCAGGGTCTCTTGAGGGCTCTTGCTGCTCCCTGACCAGCTCTCCAAAGGGGGCTGCCTCCAGGGAGTCCTCCTTGCTTTCCAGCCCTCCCAGGACTCCCTGGCTTGTGATGGCTTCAGTCACTGGGCTCAACACTGCTCTGCTGGAGACGGATCGGCCCGGCCTTGGCCCTTCTCGTGGATTCGTTAATCCTTCCTCTGGTGTCCCCACTCCTGACCAGCTGGGTGGGATCCCCTTCCTCTAAACCCTCACCTCTTCTGGCCAACATCTTTTAGCCAAGATGGGGTTTTCTGTCACAGCAAATTGGCCAAGTCTGATGATCAGCGTGGCTCAGATCCCTGCTCTGCCTCCAGTGGCCAGGTGACCTTAGGAATGTCCCTGAACACCTCTGCACCTCAGTTTCTCCATCTGTAAAATGGGGATGATGGCAGTGGGACTCTTAGGGCTATACATCAGCAACACACACATCATCAGAATGACTCCCAGCTGGTGGCGGGCGCTCAGTACTTGTCCACAGCTGCTGCTGTCTCTCTCTTCCTCCATGTGCCCCAGGCGGGATGGGTCATTCCACAGAACTGCAGCTGGGAGGAAATCACAGTGGGCTGGATGGAAACCAGCTTGTGGCCCTGACGAAACTGACATATGGTGCTTTCCTCAGAGCTCGTGGAAGGGAAGTCCAAGTTCAGATGCCCGTTGGGGAGATGCGGAAGACAGAGAAGGGAAATGAGAATGCGTTGCAGATGTTCTAGTTTGTGGCTCCCTACCTCCCGTCGAGCCTGCGGCCTCCAATTCTCAGTCCGGTTTGCAGGTCTCCACATCAGGAGGGAAGATGGAGGTGTCTCTTCTGCAGGAATTCCTTGAGCATCTTGTGAAAAAGCCTCATGGAGAGGTGGGCCAGCCCAGGAGGGGCCGGCGGGGAACACTGGCCAGGCTGTCTTAGAGAGATGCAGAGCGCCTGGCCCTCTGACAAGCTCAAACTGCATCTCCATCAGTCCCCTCAGGTCCTACAGTGATGGCTAACAGTAACCCCGGGGACAAAGCCAAAGCCAGCATCTCCAATAAGCTGTGTTTTCTCCTGGTTTCTTTCTCCCTGCAACAGATACTTGAAGAAATGAAATGCTTCTTAATAAAAATAATATCCAGAACCCTCACAGTTCAGTTCAGTTCAGTCACTGAGTTGTGTCCAACTCTTTGCAACCCCATGGACTGCAGCACGCCAGGCCTCCCTGTCCATCGCCAACTCTCGGAGTTTACTCAAACTCATGTCCATTGAGTCGGTGATGCCATCCAACCATCTCATCCTCTGTCATCCCCTTCTCCTCCTGCCTTTAATATTTCCCAGCATCAGGGTCTTTTCCAATGAGTCAGCTCTTCGCATCAGGTGGCCCAAGTTTCAGCTTCATCATCAATCCTTCCAATGAATATTCAGAACTGATTTCCTTTAGAATGGACTGGTTGGATCTCCTTGCAGTCCAAGGGAAGAGAGTTCCCAAACCCTCACAATTGGCCCTAAAAAATACCTGGGAGCTCCTTTGCTGGAGTGTTCATATTCCTCTGTCTCCCCCACGAGGCTGTCCTTGAGGATAAGACAGTCTGTCCTGCTCACCACCGTGTCCCGACATACCAGGTCCAAACAAACAGTCATCAATACGCCTCTATGGACGGAATGACGGGAGAAGGGATCTGAAAGCCTGGAAGTTCTGACAGCACGTGTGAAAGGGCCTCGGACAGTGTCCAGCACACAGCAGGGACTCCACAAATGCCACCTGACTCGGTAGTCCAGGGGCTGTTTGGTCGTCACCAACTCTCATCTGTTTCTGCGCTGACCCCTCGAAAACGTCCAGCTAGGGGACTTCACCCAGCCTCCATCCCCGACCCCACCGCCCTGAACCTGGCTTCAGCTGCTGGTAACGTCAACACCCAGCCAGCTCTCCACCCAGTGGGTCATAGCCAGCTGCTGCTGCTGCGGCTGGGATTTCACTGAGATCCAGACGCTTCTGGAGAATAAGAAGTTTCCATTCTAACTTCCTTTCCCAGCGCTGAAGATGGAGGCACTTCTCCAGCAGTGGAGTCCACCATCTCATCAGTACTTCCTGGAAGTCAAAACACTGGTGAGGTCAGGTGACTGGTCAGAAGCCATATGATGCAGTCACTTTTGTCCTCTCGCCTCAGCCACACTGGACCCCTGGGTGACCTGCCATTATACTTGAGGGTCCCCGGGCCCAGCGAACCCTCTGGCTGGGCTTCTTGATGATGGGAACTGGTGTAGGGCTGTACCCTTTAGGATGCCTACAAGGCCCAGGTGACCAAACCCTGTTCGGTTCATCTCAGACCACTTCCCCCTTGCCAGCTGCAGGCCCCCTTTCCAGCTGCACCAATGTGCCCGCTCCTGCCCACTTCCGGGCCTTTGCATTAAGCCAGTAAGTCTCACATTTGAGTGGGCCTCAGAATCTACCCCCAAGAGATCCCAGATTTCTCCGCCTCATCCCCAGAGTGTCTGATTCAGTCAGTCTGGGTGAGGCCCAAGAATCTGCATTTCTAAGAAGTTCCCAGGCGACCTCATGCCGCCAGTCCAGGGACCACGCTTTGAGAAGCGCTGGTACAAGCCATCCCCCTCATCTGTCACTTCCTTGGGAAAACTTCCTGGACTTTTCCAAGCGACATGAGTGTCCCCAGTTATATGCCTTTGTGGGACCTCGCACTTCTCCTCATGGCACTTAATCACATTTTGCATTTACTATGAATTTGTGAAAATGTTCAGTTGATGCCAGTCTCCCTCTTTAAGTGTATATCTGTTTTGTTTCCCATTGTCTCCCTGGTGCCCAGCAAAGTGTTTTGCACATAACAAGTGTTCAACAAACAGTTGCTGTGGGAATGAATGAGTGAATGAATAAATACACGCAAAAGACTTTCAGAGGCTTGTCCCAGTGACCACCGGCTCAGGCAACTCTGGGCTCTAGTAGCACAGTGAGCGGAAACAGGGGGATGGTTTGGAGCACAGCTTCGGGGGTTCACACACAGTTGGTGTTACCAGCTGTGTGACCTTGTATTGGTTGCTTACCCTGTCTCTGTGTTGCCTTGCTCATCTGCACAGTAGAACCAGCAAGGGTACCCAGCTCACAGGGTTGCATGAGGTAAACTGAGCAATCCACCCAGAGTGCTTACCATGTATGCCTGCCACATAGTCAGTTCAGTTCAGCCGCTCAGTCGTGCCTGACTCTTTGGGACCCCACGGACTGCAGCACGCCAGGCCTCCCTATCCATCACCAACTCCTGGAGTTTACCCAAACTCATGTCCATTGAGTCAGTGATGCCATCCAGCGCTATCTAAAGCTATTCTTATTGTTCTCAAAGTGCCTGCCAGCGAGGCCCTGCTTGCTTTTATCAGACCCCGTCCAGGGGTCAGCTGCTAGAGAGCTCCCTCTGGTGGACTTAGGTAAGACCTAGACCAAGGAATTAACCCAGGGGTCTGCCTTTGGCTGGACTTTTCCAGAATCTGCAACCCCCTCTTGCCGGGGCTCAGTGACAGCCGCGTGCGGTGTTTGTCTTGGGGGAGGGTGTTGGGACGTGGCTGTTGCCCCTCTGCCCATCCCCACGGGCCTGGAGCGGGCATTTCTGCTCTTCCCTCACTGCCTGCCTGGCATGGAGCTGACTCACCACCAGGAGGGGATGGTGATTAGTATGCAGGGCAGGTACTGGGAGGAAAGCTGTCTCCACGCAACAGCTCTTGATGCATTTCTCTGATTAATGTGGCAGAAAGAACATTGCAGCTTTTTCCTGAATGGTCGCCACGTGGAGCCGGAGTCATTAGCATCACGTCTCCCGCTTGCCATGACCTGCTGACCACCCTAAGTAGATAAAAATGAAAATGGCCAAGACAGCTGGCAAGGCCCAGAAACAAACTGCCTGGTGGCTCTGCAGCCATGGGAGAGTCTTTCATGTGGAAGGTTCCGGAACGGTCCCGCCTTCCCCATCCTCCCGCAACACCCCCCACCCCATAAAGCCGACCTTAAAATTTCTGTTTCTGTCATTGCTGGTCCCCAGCAAGGAAAGAACCCCCTTTCCGGGCCTTGGAGCCCGAGTCCGAGCATAAGCATCCCTGCCTCTCCCACAGGTGGGTGTGCCCAAGTGAAAGATGATGGGAGGAGGGGGAAGGGATGCCAGGGGGAGGGATCAGACTGGGTGAAGGACTCTGGCGGTGGCAGGAGGTACCTAGAGCACGGAGTGGGTCTCTGCTGGGCAGAGAGGACAGGTGGGGTGCAGCAAGAGAGAAGGCTGGGGATCCAGACTTTATCCCGAGGGCCACGGGGAGTCACGCTGTGTGGAGGGACGGTAACTCGTGGGGAGTAAGACAGGGTGGTCTAAAGATCCCTCCCTCTCCAGTGTGATGGATACTGGGGACTCACGGAGAAGTGAGGGGAACTGACCGGAGGCCATTGCTGCCTCCAGGTGGGTGATGCTGCTGCCTTGAATTAACACCACATGTTCCTCAGGGCACTTCCTGTGCAGCCGCTGGGAGTTAGGGCATCTATCTGCAAACCTGGGAAGACAAGTGCTCACCATTGCTCAGGGAAACTGAGGCAGGCTGGGGTGACTTGGGAGGTGACAGCCTCCCCAGGATGGGCATGAAGGTGGTGAGAAGCTCCTTCTGTATCTTTGGTCTTTTCTTGGCTCTGTGGGGTTGGATTCCTGTGACCGTGCTGTTCTGAATAATTGTTTTGGGATCCCCCCCTCCGCCCACCTACTTTGCTGCTTTCATTCTCTGGGTCTCAGTGTCCCCATCCATGCAGGGGGAGAGGGTTGGCAATCTCAGAGAATGGTCCCTGGGCTTCCTGGGAAGGATGATGGTAAGGCAGCCCCAGGTTGCAAGCTCAGGCCAGCTCCATTCTTCTCCGCCCAGTGACGCCTCTGCCACCATTATCTCCCCCACCGCCCCAACACACATCGTTATCACTGCCTCATTTGGGTGGTGGTCTTCAAAGCCAGCCCCACCTCTTCCACTTGCTAGAAAACAGGCCTCTGGACTCAGCCTGGGGCCTGAAAGGAATGAGCAATGGCGCTAATCGTGGAGTCGGCAGGAGAAGCTGGGAGGAGGCCGCCTGGAGACAGAAATCATCTTGTGATGCGCCAATTACCGATCAGCTGGGACATAATTGCGGGGCTGCCATCCCGGCTGCTGGAGGTACCAGGCCTCCCTCTCGTTAATCAACGATAATCCAGAATTACGACCCTTAATGATTTGCAAAGACACTTAGGCACACACGCACACATGCTCTCGCACGGACACAAGTAATTGATAATCAACCATGTAATTTGAGGCAATAATTCTGTCCGGGCCAGATGACAGGCTCCACCCTGCCAGCAGAGGGGAGCCGGAATCACAGCCGACCCCGTGACGGCTGGCGGCTTCTCTGGGGGATGGAGGCTCTTTCCCTTCTCTAGGGTGGGTGCCGAGGGGGCCCCCAGTTATCTCTGGGCAGAAGGAGGACAGAGATTTTTGTTTGTTTCCTACTTTTATTCATCTGTATTTTCTAATTATTGCACATTAGAACTTTTGTAGCGTTTAGAAACATCCTTGCTATTATTGTTTACTATTGTTCTTTATTCAGGGCCCTAAACCAATGGTCTCTAACTTAGGGAGCATTCAAATCACCCAGGGAGATGGTTAGAGAGGTGGATTTCTAGAGACTTCCCTGGTGGTCCAGCGATTAAGACTCCTGATTTCTGATGCAGGCAATGTGGGTTCAATCCCTGGCTGGGGAAGTGAGATCCCACAGGCTGCCTGGTATGGTCAAAAAGTAAAAGTTTTGGAAAATATGTGGATTCCTGCACACTGAGCCTGGAGATTTAGACTCAAAAATCCAATGTGAGACCTAGGAATCTGCATATTTAATCAGCATCTCAAATGATTTGGGTGTAGACTGTCCACAGACTGCACTTTAAGAGAAGTGCCAGTCACTTGGTCGTGTCCACCTCTTTGTAAGCCCATGGACTATAGCCCACCAGGTTCCTCCGTCCATGGGATTCTTTAGGAAAGAATACTGGATGGGTTGACCATTCCCTTCTCCAGGAGATCTTCCCAACCCAAGGATCAAACCCAGGTCTCCTGCATTTCAGGCAGATTCTTTACCATCTGAGCCACCAGGGAAGCCCTTTAAGAAGAAGAACCCTAAAACAATGGCTCCCAACCCTGATTGCACATTGCAATCACTTGAGGAGATTTTCGAAAATTCTGATGCCTGGGCTCCAGCCCCAGGATCTAATAAGACTTAACTGATCAAAGTGCACACTGGGCATCAGGAATTCTTTTTAAAGGCCCACAGGTGATTCCAACCGTCAGCCGAGGCTGAGTCCTATGCCTCATCACTCCAGGTGGGCTCCACTGGCATCTGTCTTCCCAACCTGTTTCTGTTCTTTACCTTGGAAACCTCTACCTCAGTTGTCTCAAACTTTAACGTGCATATGCATCACTTGGGATTTTGTTAACGTGCAAGTTCTGTTTCGGGAGGTTGGGGTGGGAAGGCTGCAACCCTAGACACAGTTCCAGGGGACGATGATGCTGCTGGTCCTAGAGAAGGGGAGTCTCTTTTCCTTTGTTCAAGGCCGAAGCACGTGGATTTTGGTGCCAGAAAGTCCTGTTTATAGCACTCTTCCTCCGGGGGGAGCCGGGTGCTGCCTCTGCAAAGTAAATCCAACCCACTCTTGCGCAGGTGGCTGACTGCCTGCAAGTCACATGTTTGGTTATTTTAGGGTCCTGAGAATAAGACGTGCTCAGTCTAACTCAGGTGATGGGGCCCCAAGAAATAGTGGGAAATGGTACCTTTCCCGGAGGAAAGAAGATAAATTATTCCGAAGTTGGGCACAGAGTATGAAGCAGTCACTGGCCTGGGGGCCAGGTAAGACAAAACACAGGTATGTCCCACGTGGCGGGGGCCTGGTGGATGAATTCCTAGAAATGAGAGCTTCCTGGAGTTAGGCCTGGGAGGAGGGCTGGCAGTGGGGAGGCTGGGGATGGTTGTTTGTCTCCCACCATGGCCACAAGCATCTCCCATTCCAGGATGGGCATTTGCCATGTCCATCTACAGGACAAATCTATTTACCCTCCTCCTGAACTTGTTATGGCCTCGTGACTTGCTTTGACCAGCAGAATTCGGTGCAAGGGAGCTATGCCATCTCCATGGCAAGCCCCTTAAAGAGCCTGGCAGCTTCTGCTTTCATTCCTTTGGAAGCCAGCTGCCATGTAAGAAACCAACCACCCTGAAGCCACCATACCGGCCACATGGGGGAGGCCACGTAGGGAAGTGCTGAAGTGCAAGGCATGTGAATAAGTCTTCTTGGTCCTTCCCTCCCAGTCCGGCTGCCAGCTGAGTGCAGAATGATCCCAGCTAGTGCCACATGGAGCAGAAGAACCAACCAGCTGAGCCCTGCCCAGATTCCTGACTCACAAAATCAGGAGAACCAGTGCACTGTTGCTTAAAGCCACGTCTTGAGTCCACTGTTATATTGCAATAGAGAATGAAAACGCTTGGGTTCCTCTCTCAGTTCTGACACCCATAGGCAAGACTAGTATGCCTGTCAGACCTCAATTGCCTCACCTGCAAAATGAGAGTTAAATGAAATCATGCATCTAAAACCTGATGCCAAGGGCCTGGCGCACTGCTCTGCTCACCAGATAACCGTAATTTATGAGTATTAGTGAGGCCATGCCAAGGTCCCCATACCTGTGCTCCACACGGATTTGAGTGACAGCCATTCAAATCCTCTTGTTCCAGGCCCTCACATGAATGGCCATCATTCTCCTCTGATGGAAACGGACTGTCACTGTGGCAGCACCCTGGCTAAGAGCAGCAGCTTCTGAACCAGGAAAGCATGGATGTCTTCTGCCAGTTTCTAGCTCTGTGACCTCAGGCAAGTTATTTAATGTCACTGAGCCTTAGTTTCTTCACTGGAAGAGGAGTCAGACTTCAGAGGAAGTCAGCCTAGCTCCTCCTCCAGGAAGCCTATCCTGATTAACTTCTCCCCACTACATGTCTCTAAAGAGCGTTTTGTGGTGTCCTATTTACAAGGCAGGTGCTAACTTCTGAACTTTCAGAAGAGAGCTGAAATTACCTATATGGGTTGGAAAAAGGGTACGGAGGACCCTTGACCATACTTCATTAACAAAAATAGCTTTCCTTCGTTGAGTCTAAAGAGTTTGTAAGTGCTTTGCATGCATTGTCCTCACAACACGCCTGTGAGGGAAGGACCGTTGTCGCCAGGCCCCCTGTGGGGTGAGGGTCCTGACCTTAGGAGCCAGGTGGGGCCCTGCAGTGGACACTCGCTTGTTGCTGTGTCCAGCATGTTTGTGTATATGAACGCTACTCCTTTTCCCTACATATCTTAGGGACTAATAACAAAATATGCAGAAGAAATACTTACCGAAATCAAAACAGATGATTTCTTGTCTAAATCAAGCCATCTCCCCTGACTTCAGGGTACATCCAGAAGTGGCTGACTTCTCACTAACCTGGCTACTATCCCCCTGGTCCCAGCCACCATCCTTTGCCTCCATCCCTTCACAGTCCCCCTGCTCTCCCGCCGTTCTCCTCACCAGAATGACCCCGTTCCCGTGCAGGAGGGATGATGTCACCGTTGCTGAAAGCTCTGCAGTGGCTCCATCTCACTCAGAGTAAACACTAGGGTCCTCCCAGTGGCCCTCACAGCCCAGCACCATCTGCTCCTGACCGTGAGTCCTATCCCCGCCCCTGTTCTCTCCAGGACAGCCTCTCTGTCATCAGGCATGCTCCTGCCTCGGGGCCTTTGCATCGCCAGTTCCTCTTTTACCAAATGATTACCAGGTCCACTCTCACCTCTGTTAGATCTTTACTTAAATGTTACCTTTTTAGTAAGATCTTCCCTGACCGCTCCATTCAACATCACCCCCCCTCCCCATCCTGGGGCACCAACCCCTCTTCTTCTTTGGTTTTCTCCACAGCACACATTACCCTCAAATGTCACGTTTGTTCCATTTGCTTATTTATTTTTCTCTCACCGCCCCCCCCCCCCCGCAACACTCACACACAGAGACACACAGTAGAATGTAAGCTCTGTGTGGGATTTGTGTTTATTTTGTTTACTGCTATTGCTTCAATATGTGGCAATAGCTCAATAACACCTTGTTACATGAATGAATGCAAAAGTAGGCATACACACAGAGTGTGAGATGATACCACAGACTTCCTCAAAAAGTAAACCTGGGTAGTTTTGATACAGATATTAAAACATCCCTCTAGCACTGATGAGTTTCAACCCTGACTTTTGCTGTGTGTGACCGTGCACGTACACAGTAAGGGCCACTGGGAGCAGAAATTTGTTGGTTGTGGCAGTGATGGTGGATCTTAATAAAAAGTCATTGGGAACATCTCTCCCCATCCTCAACAAGCCCCCAAAGCCATACCAAGGGAGACCAGATTCACCCAGCAGTCTGGAAGAGAACAGGGATCTGGGAAGACAAAGGCCCCCAGCAAGTGACACTAAGGCGAAGCAGTCCAGTTAACTCCAGCAGAAAAATCCGCTGTGGCCTGGAACATGCAGCGTGGGGTCTTGCCATCCCAGCCCCCGTCCCCACGGCCCTCCCACATCCACTCCAATGCCCTCTCATTAGAGGTTAGAGCTCAAGGGTCCAGAGTCAGGGGTCTGCCGGGGTACCTAGTTGAGGGGTGGGAGAATCTGGGGAGACTGGCACACCCCAGGAGCACAACAGGGTCCCTTCCGAATGCACCAGAGATCCACAGGACGGGAACAAAGGATGAGGCTCCCTTGAGAAAGTATAGTTGTTGGTGGTGGCTTTTAACTCCCTCCCCCTCCACACCCCACCAAATACAGCATCCTTGAGATCCACCCTAGGGTCCCTCCTTCTGGTAGAGGGGGGAGGGGTAGAGAAGACTTATGAGCTACAGACGAGGAGACTGAAGCTCAAAGGGTTTAAATGGCCTGTCCAAGGTCATTCCACACGCAGCAAGTCCAAGATGCAGGAAACTTAGCTCACTGCTGTATCCGAAACAGCTTCTGACATGGTCTTGGAGGCTGGGTTGGCTCAAAAACTAATTGGCTCCCAAAACCTAACTTACCTGTCACTCATTTTGTCTGTCACTCACTGTCAGTCATCCCTCCAAAAAACCTGGCAAGTGGCCAGGTGGGCCACAGGTACTCCGTGGGTGTTGGGTTCAACATACCAGGCAGCAGCAATCACGTTATGCTAAGGAGGAATCCCCCTTCCCGCCCCAGGGCTCCAGAGCGGGCAGGCCTGCACCTTTTGCCCTAAGCCAGCAGGGGGCGCACACACATTGTTTCCAGTGGGCTTCGCACCAACCTCCCCGGGTGCCCATCGCGGTCTTCCCCGCCTGTGCCTGTGGGCTGCACACACAGGGCACCCCCTGCCCCGCACACCTTGAACCAGCCTGTTTAATGTCAGGAGCCTTCCAATTGTGCAGTTGTCCCCAGCAGGCAGCCCCCCAGCAACGCATAGTATCTAATATTTACTGAGTGGTTTCTAACCCAGGCACCTGGCTAGGCACTTGACAAGCTTCACCAACTTTACAAAAAAGAATGCTAAGCTTGTATTTTCACCTCACTTTAAAAACAAGAGTATTGAGGTTTGGGGCTGTTAAGTGGGTACCCTTAAGACCTCCCCTTTCTGCTCCAAGGTGGGGAGAATGTTTGGGGCGGGGGCCGGGGCGGGGCACTGGCTGAAGCCAAGGCCTCCAGAGAGAGCAGGATTGGAAAGAACCCTCCCTAGAAGAGGACAGTTCCTACCCCAGTTCTGCTCCCCAAAGCTCTGGGCGGGCCCCTGGAGCAGGCCTGCCAGCTTCGTGCCGCTCTGGTGGGGCACCCAGGGACACTTCCTCTTCGGTGTCCGTTCCAGCCACCTGGCACACACGGGGGGGTGTCCTGGGTGGTGACGCTGGCAGTGTAGTGGGAAGGGGAGGGCTGGCCTCGTGGGAGGAGAGAAGGCATCAGGGCACATCACGGTGGACCAGCTGGCTCACGCCCCCTCTGACATTT
>NW_011494773.1:1465008-1471135 GCF_000754665.1 Bison bison bison | reverse complement strand
TGACATTTTATGTGTAAGGAAACAAACTCAGACCGGGGAGGCCACTGGCCCAAGGTCACCTAGCTTGTGATGGCAGAGCCAGGGCTGGAACCCCGGTCTTTGAATGACCAGGCTTTAGCTGACCATGCTATTTGGGGCCTGGAATTGCCTCTTTCCCACCACCCAACTGCCCACCACGTCCCTGCCATGCTCCATGTCAGACCCTGCCCCTCCTGATATAGGCCCGGCTTCCTGCCCTCCTTTTGTGAGAGCTTCTCTCCCTGTGTTGGAACCGTGGCTCTTTAACTGGCCTGTTGCACCTGCATTCTATTCTGGGTTAACTTGCCTCCTCTCTCCCCAGTGGATTTTGAGACAAGCGCCAAGGGATAGGGCAGTCCAGTGGATACGGCACTGAGCCAGGCACTCAGACACTTGAACTTGAACTTGGCTGAGTTGCTGACTTGCGGTGTGCCTCAGGGGAGGTCACTTCCCTGGGCCTCAGTTTCCCCTGTGGTCTCAGGTCAGGGCGTCTCAGACGCTGTCCGTGGAGTCTGCCTCTGGCCAGAGAGGACGGGGCCCTGCACCAGATTCAACAGCAGAAACCTTGCTTTTTTTTTCTTAAGTATTTGGGTTTTTTTTAAGGTAGAATGGAGGAAGGTTCTGAGGCTAAGAGAAGTTTGAGCACTAATTTGAGGTCCTTTCTACTCAAATCTTGCTGTCCTTTGTATCTCTCTCGCCCCTAGTCGGCTAGCTGGGGTATGACATCTTGCACAGGATAGTCTAGATAAATATTTGCTGACCAAATTGAATGTCAGCCCTGGGAAGCAGGGCTGTGCTGAAGCTGACTGGGCAGAGGGGCCAGGCAAGAAGTAAACAGCCAGAGGGCAGCTGGAGGGAAAGGGGGCCTGGAACCAGACCTATGAAGGAAGAAGGCCTTCATAACAAGGGCGAGACCCCCTCGCATCTGTAGCTTCTGCCCCGCTTCCTCCTCCGGGTTGTCTGCTGGCTTGCCCCGACAACCCTCCTGCGGGGGCTACGGTGTCCTTGCACACACCCTGCCCCGTGCCCTGTCAGGGCCGCCCACACAGCTGGGCGGACGTGAGTCTGGCAGACACTGGTGTGGCTGAGCGCTCCTGGAACGAGGTTCAGAAGGGCCATGGGGCTGGCACGGAGGAGAGCTCTGGCCCGGTCAGCCGGCCAAAAGCCAGGCGGGACGCCCGGCCCCAGGGCCCCCAAAGGCAGGCCTGTCGAGGTGCTGAAGTCTGCGGGGCCTCGCTGGGTACTCTCGGAGGGGTGGATGTTGTGCGCTTTCTGTCAGTGGCAGGCCACGTTCTGCGTGGTGTGGGCATGTTAGTTCTGTTTCCAAATCTTGGCTCCTCCTGGAGCTACAAATTACACTCTAGCCTCCGTCCCAGAGCAGGGCTTCCATGCTTCAGGGTAATCAGGGACCACCCCGACTGCACAAGTGTGGCCGCCCACGATCAGAAAATCCTGTGTCGTGCAGGGTTTAATTCTGACCAGGGTAAGAGGAAGCCTGAGCAGTACAAAGGAACACCATTTTTACAGTGCCAGGAAGCCCCATCAGGACGCTTCCTGACATAACGGACGAATTTCACTGTCATCTGAGTTGTCATTGCAGTGCCCGCCCATCTCTGTGCTGCTCTAAACCTCACTGCATAACCATCGGTCATGTCTTTGGGGTCCTTCATGCGTTCACCTCAGAACATCTCAGAGGAAGCTCCTTAATAATTGCTAAGAATTAAACATGTGCAGGTACTTTATCAACTTTATTTTGTTTAGTCATCACCACTACTCTGCGAAGTTGATCTGTTAGAATCCCTTTAGCTACAAGTAACAGCAACCTTAACAATATTGGATGAAGATGGGGTCCCTCACTGAACAGTGAAGGGACTGATGATCTCAGAACAAAATCCAGAGATAAGTGGCCCCAAGTGCTGAATGATGCCACCAGGACCCCAGGTCTTCCCACAGTTCCGTTGTCATCCTTAGCGTGTTGGCTTAGTTCTCTAAGTAGTTGCCTTCATCATAACAAAATGGCTGCTGTGGCTCCAGCCATCAATCCAGACATAATGGCCAACTGCATAAGGACAATTGTTTCCTTCATGTTTTAAGAGGAAGGGAATATTTCCTAAAACAACTCTCCAGACATAGCCCCAAAGATCCCTCCCTACATTTCATGGACTAGAACTGAGCCATAGATCCATCCCCCAAAGAATCCCTGGCAAGCGGAACAAGATACCAAGATTTATTCCGACTAATTAGGGTTTCCCCCTTCTCGACCCTGTGTACAAGGAAGAGGGGCACTTCTGAAAAAAAAGTTCAGGGCACTAAGGAAGAAAGCGACTATTGGGTGGTTATCAACAGTATCTGCCACACAGGTAATTATTATCTACATTTTACAAACAGAAATGAAGTAATGACTTAAAAGTCACAGTAAGAGGGAGACTTCCTTGGTGGGTCAGTGGTTAAGACTTGTATGCCTCACAGTGTGGCCAAAAAAGTAAAAGTTACAGGAAGAGGCCAAGTTAGGATTTGAGCCCAGAATTGTTCAACTCTAAAGCTCTTTCTACTATAGGATGCACAAAACACTATTCTATATCTCCTTGTGAGTAAGAAAGATTGTTATATGCACCTCTATTTCAAATTCTTGCTGGAACAAGGAACAGTATAAATGCTCAGACACACATCTTATTTTACTATCAATAAAATTATCAGAATTTACATTAAGGTATGTATTTATTAGCATTTATTTAGGGCCTTCTAGGTGGCTTGGGGATAGAAGGGTAAGCTCTGGCCCTAAATTTCATGAATCCCCAGTTGGGGAGTTGCAAGAACAGATAACAATACTTTGTGAAGTATGCAGACTGTCACTGAAGAAAGAGCAGGGATGTGCTGGAGACCAGTTTCACAGGAAAGGCAAAAATACTGAGTTGGGCTTTGAAACATGCATAGAAGTTTGGTCAAAGAAGATGGAGGGGAAGCATTCTCTCTAGGCAGAGAAAAGAGCCCTGCAAAGGCATAGGGCTTGAAAGTTCATGCGGCGTTCATGGAACAAAGGGGGATTTAATGTGGTCAGAAAGGAATTGAGGGGCAGGAAGAGGCAGAAAGGAGATTGGAGGCAGTTTCCCAGGGGCCTTGCGTTCTAAGCTAAGGAGTTTGCCTTGATTCTGTTAGGCGCCTGGGAGATTTTTTTAAGCAGGAAAGTAATGCGATCAGATTTGAGTGATTTTGAAGACTTGGAACCCGTAATGAACCCAAGTGAATGTGAGTGGGCAACGTGAAAGAAAGGAATCAATGGTTCAGACACAGATGCATGCTTCAGACATGTGGATCCCTGTGCAAGTTAAGTCACAGAGAAGGAACGAGAGCTCTCCCCACATCAGCACCACATCCGGCTGTCCTTGGGGCCCGATGTGCCCACACTAAGGTGTGTAGGAGCTTCCAAAGGCTCGAGAAAACCACAGAGACTGTGAATAACTGGATTCTGTGTGTGTGCTCAGTCGTGTCTGACTCTTTGCGACCCCACAGACTGTAGCCCACCAGGCTCCTCTGTCCGTAAGATTATCCCCGGAAGAATA
Organism: Bison bison bison; assembly: GCF_000754665.1. NCBI lineage: Eukaryota > Metazoa > Chordata > Mammalia > Artiodactyla > Bovidae > Bison > Bison bison. The sequence goes on along the minus strand of NW_011494773.1, from coordinate 1,467,557 downwards.
CTGGAATGGGTTGCCATTTCCTTCTCCAGGAATAACTTGATTAAAGTATCCATACTGAACGAACATACTGACTCTGAGATTACTACTAAAAGGTCACATTGTTTACTATATTTTAGGCACTCTGCTAAATACTCGATATACGTTATCTTATTTAATTTTTACAACAATCTTATAAAGAAAACAAAGTAAAAGTCTGTCTGACTATGCGACCCCATGGACTGTAGCCCGCCAGGCCCCTCTGTCCATGGAATTCTCCGGGGAATTATACTAGAGTGGGTAGCCATTCCCCTCTCCAGGGGATCTTCCCAACCCAGGGATCAAACCCAGTCTCCTGCATTGTAGGCGGATTCTTTACCATCTGAGCCAAGGAAGCTTGGGATAAATCACATTGCCAAAATTTGATGTGTATAATTTGTGAAAATAGGAGGAACCTGGAGGTTGGCACGAGTTACACAATCACATAGTGTGGACTCTGGATTCAGACTCAGCTGTGTGTGATAAGGACTCTAGAGTAAGGCAACCCTGAGTTGTAACTGCAGCCACCACTTATTATTACAGCTGTGTGACCTGGGACAGGTTGCTTGACCTCTCTGAGCTTCCTTTTCTTTATCTATACAGTGCGGATAATAACGGAAGCCCCTTCCTTAGGTGTGGATTGGAAAAGAGAATGCATTAAAAAACTCTAATACAATGCCAGACATAGAAGAGGTGCCCAATGAATGCCAGCTGTGCCAGTCATCATTGTTATTACTATCCAAAGGCTGGGCTGTTAAGCACCTTCCCAACCCACTGTGGAGCTTCCCAGTTGGAACTATGGTAAAGAAACCACCTGCCAATGCAGGAGATTGAGATGCAGGTCTGATCCCTGAGTCGGGATGATCCCCTGGAGGAGGGCATGGCAACCCATTCCAGTATTCTTGCCTAGAGAATCGCCATGGACAGAGGAGCCCAGTGGGCTACAGTCCATGGGGTCCCAAGGAGTCAGACATGACTGAAGTATCTTAGCACGCGTGCACAACCCGCTGGGGGCTGGTGTGTGTGTGTGTTAGGGATGTGGGGGGTGGAGCCTTCTGAAGTCAGTCTGTTCCCTGGGCAGAAAGGAAAGAGACTCTACTACAGGAACCATGACAATGTTATTGGTAAATAATCTTCAGATTCACAGGCCAAGCAGAGCCAGGAGCTGTGTCCTTTGGTTTCCAGCACTGCAGACCCCTGCTTGCTCCTGCCTCTCTTTAGGTCTCTGGGCCCTGCCGGCCACAGAGGATTGACTGAGAAGGAAGCCGCCTTCGCACTGAAGGTTGGCTGGAGCGGCTAGCTCTGCCCTCATTCAGGGTGGCCCTCCTATGGAACTGTTCCCACTCCTTTTCTCAAGAACCAGCGTCAGTGGAGTGTCTTTCCAGGAGAGCCCGACTCCCTTTACTTTCAAGAGTTGTGTCTGCCAGTGAGGGGTCCGCATCACCCTGGGTCTCACGGACGCGCCTTCTGGTTTGTGTGCAGATGTTCCTGATACATGTGTGCATGCAGCTGTGTTTGTGCTTCTGGTCCCAAGGAAAGTTGTGCTGGCATGGGCTGGGGGTTGGCACCACCTTGGCAGCAAGAGCCCCAGGACACCTTTTTTGTCCATTACATTCCACGCCTGGCTGGGCTCTCTGCCTGCTGGGTGAGTACTGACCCCCTGCACTTTTCCAGCTAAATTTCCAAGTGTTCTTTAGGCAGAAACTACAAGTGCTGTTAACTTGAGAACGAAGTTCGGAGCCTGGCACCCAGCTGTTCTCCGCCCATCTCCTGGAGACTGGGGTGCTTCACACACAAACTGACACAGAGGCAGCTGCGGTCACGAGACTGAAAGATGAGAACTGGTGGACCGGCTAAACCATACCTTCGTCTCAGCGCTTTTTGGGTGTGCACAGACCTTTCCGGTACCGTCTGCCCTTTTGCTTGGCCGGCCTCTTGCATAAGACCTGGCTGCCCCCAGCTCAGTCTTTCTGAAAAACATGCTTAGTCCCCCCTCCAGAGAAACTCAAAACACAGACACTCGTTATGCGTTTTCCTGGAAGCATTCTATAGCTCCAGCCTGGGAAAGCTTCCAAAAGTTTTCTGAACCAAAGATAATAATAATAATAATAAAGAGGTGGGGGAGGAGAGAAGTTTGGGCAAACGTTCCAGTTGATTAATGTTCAAGGGAACAGACTTGGATTGTAGGGAAAGAAAAAAGGAAGGGTTTTCCAGGTCAATTTAAACATTTGTGCTGTTTGCTTTAAAGGCAATTCCAAAATCGCTGGCCTCCCCAGAGCGATTTTTTTGGAATCTACCCAGAGGGCAAAAACTTACCGTCCCTTCCCCCATCTGGAAAGCTTTCACACCAGGGGCCCTACTCATTCTTGAGCTCTGGCTTCAGAGAGAAGGACTTTTCCAACCTTCCAAGATTCCTTGCCCTCCCTCACCCGGGTGACCCACAGGAGTTTCGTTTGCTCCACCCTGCAGCAGCTGCATTCCAGCTGTGGCGTCGTGAGGAAACATTTAAGAATCCTCTGGCCAGAAAGGTAGAT
>NW_011494773.1:1461135-1464803 GCF_000754665.1 Bison bison bison | reverse complement strand
TCCCCCTCCCCCCCCCACCCCCGCTGAGAAATGCAAGAAAAGGAAAGTCAAACAGATTTGTGAGGCAGTCAAAAAATATTTTCACTTACTCATGAGCGCTCATCTTTTTAATTAAAGCACAGCCTCTTGCTCAAAACAAGCCTTTGGAACAACAGAGTAAACAGAACCTTAATTTAGGGATTTGCCAGCTGATGTTGACTACTGTGGGAAGGTTACAGCAGCAGCTTCGAGACAGACGGTGGGGCGAATGTCTCCTAGGAACTTGCCTTGTCTTCCAAAGATGGGAGGGTTCAGGTGCAGAGAGGGGGACCTCAGAGGCCAACCAGGGTCCTTTAAGTGCATCGAAGTTGGCCAGACAGGGCAAGCCTGAGCAAATGGCTTTTCTGGAAGCTGAAGCCCTCAGCAGCTGTCAGGACAAATGCCACCAGGCCATCCTGGTTTCTGGGAGTGCTCAGCCTTCGGTCTCTTTGCCATCATATTATCTTCCGCGACTGCACCGCAGCCCCTCAGGTAGAGGATAGCCCACCTCACTATCTGGCTCGAGAACAGCTGGCAGCAGCTGCTGAGCTCCACACTGTTTTATCCTGGCCTCTTCATTTCCTGGCTCTTGAGATTCCATCCCTTTTCCCTAGCATCCATGGTAGCCCAGCCAGACAGCAACAAATTAACCACCATGGAAATGCTCTGAGAACTCAGTATCCAAGGTGAGGACCTCCATGAAGTCCTCCACGAATTCCTGGTGCTGAAAACGGATATGGAAATTTAGTAGGAGAGCTGGGGCCCTGTGTCCCAGGGAGGCCCCCCTCCCACCCCCGCCAGCTATTGTGAAAGCTTCCTTCTACCTACTTCTTCCTGGTTCTGCTGTCCCACTTCAGACATTGCCTTACCATCCGCCACTTAACATCCCAAGGTCACCAGTGCCTTGGCCAGCACCCCACCCCCACCCCACAACCCACTCACTTTCCACGCGTGTCCTTTTAGATGCAGTCTGGATGGTTGCCATGGAGAGCACTCCCACCCCTGGTACCTTTGGGGGCTCTGAGACCCCAGAAGGAAAGCACCAGGAAACCCCAAATCTGCTCCCTCCTGAAAACAATGACTTCCAGGGTCCGTGCCAGACACATTCACAGGACCCGAAATAGACTCATTGTCCTCTTGTGCAATATCCAGGAATTTGGTGAAACTCATCATATTTCAGGTTACCGATAATGCAAGTTTGGAAACTGAAACAGGAAGGAACACAAGCTGAAAAAGCTTTTATCCAGCCCACAGCATTTCTCTTGCCAGATGCAAGACAGTTTGGTGTTTTTCTCTTTTTTTGGTTGTTGTTGTTTTTTGTTTTTTTCCAGCAGTACTTTGGTGGGGTTAAAATTAGCTGGCAGCATTCTGGTCACATGCTAGACAGCAAAACAAAAGGGAGTTGTTCCCTGGCAGCCCCTGAAGCAGACCTTCCTAATCCATGGACTTCTGGGAAGCCCACTCCTTGGGTCCTGCAACAGAAGGGCCACACCACCGACTCCCCTTGGTCATTATCCTACTCTAACAGGCAGAGCTTGGGTAGGGTCTAAGCTGTTTGGGATCTCAGGGTGTGCCTCCATTTAGAAAGACACTGAGGCCCCAAAATGGCTTTTTCGGATCTTCCCATTTGGGAGAGGAAGGTTGAAAAAAGGAAGAACTTTTGTAGGCAACAAAGAAGCAGACACCACAAGGACAGAGAGAGATGGGGGGAAGTGGGGGGAGGAGATAGTGTCTGCAATGTGAGCATGGGCACCACCTTCTGGGGGCACGGGCTGCTCTGGGCATGGGTAAAGCGTGAAATCATACATCTGAGCTCCACGTAGCCAGCACTTTGGATAGATTCTTTATCTATGGACCCTGCTGATAGGGGCTCATCATGGTCTGCTTTGTTCTTTCCAGCTTAAAACTGTCACCAGAAGCCCTGGATGAAAAATACAGCCTCTGATTCATACACACAGTCAGGAAACATCCCTTGCGTTCAGTGCAGAAACATGTCGGTCAACCTGGGAAAGAAATCACCACCGCGAAGTATGCTTTTGGCTTGCCAAAGCTTAGCAGCTGTGAGAGCCAAAAATTCAGCTGCCTGGATTTTCTGGGGAAGGTGGGGGTGAGTATTGAGTGGGTGGGTGGTATGGGGTGGGGGTGGGAGAGAAAGAGGGACTTTCTGAATCACCTGATTTCTGCCTCCAATTCCTGTTTAATTCCAAGCCAGAACCCACCTCGAAACGTCTCAAAAGCCAAATGCTCCTAAAAATTGCATTCAACACTATCCCTTCCAGCCTCGCGCCTGCTGGCAAGGTGAAGCAGATGGCTCTTATTGATTAATTTATTTATTTGGAAGGGGCTCCTCGAAGTAAGGAAATTCCAGCGAGACAGAAAGCCTAGACCAGAACTGCCATGACAATCACAAGCAGACAATTAGAGACAGGCAGGTTAAAAGACACTGCGGCGAAGCCCCAGGAACCCGGGCATTTTCCATCTTTCTCCTATCCAGCCTCCATGTCAGCCATGCATTTATGAAGAACTACCTCATTTGGTTCAACCTTCTGTGGTATTCAAGGGTTTGTGTGAGCTCTGTAGAGCCTGCTTTGTCAAAGGGGCTTCACAAACCAAACAGGCCTCTGACTTGGTTCTTATCCTGAAGCCCTCATTATACAGACAGACCCAACAGAAATTCCCACTGCCTTAACGCCCAGCACAGAAAGTCCTCTTTAATAAACATACACCATTTTTCAGTGGAACAGCCTCAAGGTGTCAAAAGTACATAAAGGTCTGAAAGCTGAAACCCTAGATAAACAGTATGCTGAAATATATTTAGCAGAAAATATTGAAAGCCACAGGAAAAATATGTTCTCTTCCTGGGATGTTAACGAAGGTTTAGGTTCAGGAAACCTTCAGGAAATAGCGAGTTGGGTTGAGAAGGAATACTGCTCAATGTAAATAAATCACTAAACCTCCTTGGCCTCCACAGGCCTTGGCTGGAATGGAGTATTTCATTTTTTCCCCCCATTAAACAGGCCACCCGGAGAGTTGGTATTACAGATCTGAACTTGTACCAAATCTGAGTGTGCTATTTTGTTTCTGTACATTGAATCAGACGGTGTTTCAAACAGAAGCTTGGGCAAAATGGGGGTGGGGGGGAAGCAGCCAACCAGACAGGCGCACCCTCACTCTCAGCATAAATCAAAGACCTGTTCCACCTCCGATCACCCAACGTCTTGTCTCTGACAGTGACATACCCTCTGTTTTTGTTGCCTAGGGTGATGTCATGCTCATTCTAAAGCCCAAGAGTTCTAAGGGACTGGGTTGCCTCTGCTGCAATAGGATGCCTTCAGAAAGACCCAAGATTTCCTGAAGTCTCTGGGTAGGTAGGGAGAACAAGGAAAGGAACGGGCACCCAACTCTCCCCAAGATGGATGCTCCATGATGTAAGTGGCTGGCTAAAATATCTGGCATCTTTGCCGGTTTAAGTTGCCAGCCAAATATTATTAAAAAGATAAAATAATACACGCAACTGTGCAGAAGGCAGGACTAGTGTGTTTACATCCGGGTTGTGATGACTCAAAAGACTTGGACTTGCTGAAAAGCTCTATTAAAAACACTGCTTTGTGAGCTCCCCCACCCCGCCCCGCCAGGGAGCAGAAGGAAGC
>NW_011494773.1:1460145-1461035 GCF_000754665.1 Bison bison bison | reverse complement strand
AGGAGAGGGGTGGCGATTGTTTGGGTGGGAGGTGGGGGGTTTGGAGGGTATGGTGACCTGCCCAGGGGATGGTTAAGGAGGCCCGTGGGGCTGCCGGTGGCACTGAAGGCCAGGGAAGTGCTCAGAGGCTCACGAAGCTCGGCACCAGAGCGGGGAGGGTTAACCTTTTTTTCCAGAACATTGATTTCACCATCTCACCGACTCGCGGGAGGCGGGGCGGGAGCGCGGAGCGAGAGCCTGCCGCGCCGCGAGGAGGCTGCGGATCACAAGGCCATTCTGATAGCCTCCCGTCCCCATGGCAACCGCAACGGCATTTATCAGTTCCTTCTGCGCACAGGCACAGCGAAATCTGCATTGCACATGGCAGGCTTCCAGCATCCCGAATGAAAGAGCACTTTGAACGGCTGCCAGGTTTGGGAAGGAGCAGAGCTGTCAGGGCTGCTTAGAGCTGGCAGTTTATACCGGGGAGGCTCTCGCTTCCCAGAATCCTTCGGGCCTGGCGCGCTGCCAAGTGCTTAGCGGAAGCTAAAAAGTAACTCGTTCCCCTCCCCCTCCCCACGCTCCCTCCCCACCTCCACGCCATTCACCGCAGCAGCGCTCTCAAAAATTTTCCACATGTCCTGTGTCACCCAGTGCAGCCTGTACAATGAAAACCAGAACGCCGGCTCCCCATGGCCGGTCTTTTATTAATCACTGGGGGAGGGAGGCCAGGCTGGGATCAAGACACTTTACAGTCTGGAGCACCAGGTCTCCTCTGTACCTGCCAGAACCCACTGGTGTGAACCTGTGTGCGGTGTGCGTGCGTGCATGTGCCTTTTTTCGGCCTGAAAAATACATTAATAAAAATAAAAGCAGCACCAGGACTGTAGACACCCTGAGTAGAGCTTGTA
>NW_011494773.1:1459246-1459933 GCF_000754665.1 Bison bison bison | reverse complement strand
AGTGCAAAGCCCTGACATGAGTCACCCTGACCATCCGGTCTAAAATACACCAAGACAGTCAATTTTGGCGTTTGTTCTCCCTAGGAATTTTACTAGCTGCCTTAGAAAAGCACATAAATTGCTTCCCCCTCCTCTTTTTTCCATGCCTCCTCTCTTCATTCCCACCCCTCCCCAGTCCATGTTGATGTCATTTCAAAGGCAAGGATGAAAAGGGGGGATTTGTCAGGCGGTCAGGTTTGTGAATGTGTCTTTCCAGCCCCCAACACACACACACACACACACACAGAGGTCTGTGAATGTCTTTCCAGCCTCCAACACACACACACCTGAGAATGTTAATCAGAATTAAAAGCTAGTCAGTACTATTAAAGCATCAAACATGAAGACTGAGAGAAGGAGGGGGCATATGAGGGGTAGAGGCAGTGGAATGGAATATACGGAATATAATTCAGTCCTCTGCGCCGACTTGTTAAAATAAAGGAGGGGAAAGGTAGCACCAGTTTGGTTAGCTTGTCAAATGTCAGAATTTCTGGTCTTTTCCTTTTAACTACTCTCCCCATTCGCAACCCCCGCCCCGCCCCGCCCCAACACAGTCGAGTTTTGTGCCTTTCCCAAGTGTGATTAATCTCTGGCAGAGGCCAGAAACAGGAGTAGATTTCTTGGCTGCCCGTTCTGATAAACAGTCTG
>NW_011494773.1:1458322-1459146 GCF_000754665.1 Bison bison bison | reverse complement strand
TTTCATTTAGGTTGGGGAATTGAGGTCATGCAGGCAGCGTTGTTCAGATCCAGCCTTTCCAAGAGCCTTGGGGAAGAGGGTTGTTATTGAGAGCGGAGTCTTTTCCGGAGCTTTCCTCGAATCTCGGGTGTCCGCGGTGAGAGCTCTGAGACCACCGATGGGAAGGAAGCTGGGAGATGATTTTCAATGGAAAGTTTACCCGATAAGTTCTGACTGTCAGGCACAGCCCAGAGCACAAGGGCTTCTACTAGCAGAAGCCGCAAATTGGCAAAGCATTCACTGTGCTGAATCTTTTTTTTTTTTAATCATAATCTACACTGAGATCAAGGGCTTGGGCTTTATTTTCCAGCACAAATAGAACGAAAATTGTCTGCTGCTTAGGCGGTTGGATAGAGTTCAGGAAAACTATGTCTGGCATTAATTCCAAAGTGGAGGTTTTGGTTCAAGCGAGGCCCATTAATTTCAGTAAACTGTTTTCACTAGTCCAGACCCTGCTGTGCAAGGACTATTTATTACCTTTTGCTAACCTGATGTCTTCAGAGTTGTAAAGCAAAGGGGAAAAAAAATCCAGGGAGGAGACATCTATATCTTGAATCAAATGGGTTCTGCACCTTGCCTTTGGGGGCCATGTTTTATGGGGCATTTTCTGTCCCTGATTTTTCTTAATCAGACTTTTTCTTTTAAATCCATCTTGCAATGAATTTGAGGGAGAAAAAAAATCCTGATGGAGAGGATCCTGGCGAAAGCAAATATCTGTCTCCTGCCTCCTTCAGAAGGGTACCTCCCAGCCACAGGGATGTTTTGTGTGTCTGTCCCGGGCTTCC
>NW_011494773.1:1454903-1458222 GCF_000754665.1 Bison bison bison | reverse complement strand
GGGAGGGGGCTCTGTAGTCCCGCCCTCCGGGCAAATGCAATTGCCCTTCCTTTAGAGCGCGTGGTTTTGGGGTGGGTCAGGTTTCCTGGCTTTCAGAATGTGCGCAGAGACTGGGCCCATTCTTGCTGCCAGTTCACGGCGTCCAGGAAACGTCGGAGGGACACCGAGGGCTCCGGGAGGGGTTGGAGAGCGCTCCGGAAAGGGAGGGGACGGGAGCCCGCGTGCCTGAGGATTCAGACCCCAGGTCGGATGCTCCGGCGCGGCCGACCGCGGGCTCCTACGCTGGGAGCCGCCCAGCGGGGAAACCGAGGCAGCCACCGGGAAGTCTCGGGGTGGGGAGAGGGGGCGGCGGCGGTAGAAGTATTGTAAAGCGAAACTGGGAGAGCCAGAAGATGTTCACAGCAAAGAGAGGGGCTATTTCGCGGCCTCGAAGGCCGCTGGTATGGAAACTCCATAGGCAAGAACACTGGCTGTGGGTTTTGCAGCGGGTTCATTGTGTGGGCAACCAGGCAGCGAGCGGCGATATGAAAACGTGGGGAGGGGAAGAGTCTTGGGCTGAAGGGAAATCAGTGCCGAGAAGGCTGCGCGCGGCTGGGAAATGTCACCAAGGAGAGTGCAGTGGCACCGAATAAATGATGAATAATCGGCTACCTTTTGGGAAAGGAGTGTAGTGTAAAATTATTAACAAACGCGAGAAACCCGCGTCTTCTCAGCCTGAAAAGCAAACCCTCACCTCCTGCCTCTCCTCTCCAACACACACACACACCCCACCCCACGTCTACCCTGCATCCAAGCCGCCTCGGCTAGGCTCGTTTTCCTTTGGATTTAATTACATGAAAATGCTGAACAAAAAACCTGTAATTACACCCTTAGTCCCTGCCACTCAGGCCCAGCACACTTCCTGCTTAGTTTTGTTTTTAAAAGAAGAGGTCATTGCCTCTTTTCATTTCAAATTGACCAAAACAAAAAAGTAAAAGCCCCCAATAAATCCCAACTGCCGCGAGCTTCGGCAGCATCAGGAACTGGGGATGGGAAATCCTTGTTGGTCTGGGAGAGATGAGGAGACAGCCTACCCTGGCCATTGTCTCCTCCTATTTTTTAGGTCCAGAGACAGTCACTGTTTGTCCATCAGCCCAGAAAAACAGAGATGCTGAGCTGGCCAGGGGGACGACTGAAGAGTATGGATCAGGCCTCAATTCTTCTATTTTACCTAGAAAGATTTAGTGCTGGAAAGGAGATTCCTGACAATGGCTTGACTTTCTACACCCCTAGGTATTAAAATAGAGATACTCACTGTAAGCCCCCAAAGTTTGGAAAACAGGTAATATTGACATTTGGCAGATGAGGAAACTGGGCCTCGAGAAATAAACAGATTGCTGTATGTCAGTCATGTGGCTGGTGGGAGTGTGTTGTACAAGCACTGTCTCTGATGACTTTGGGGCTTTTTCTTCAGGAAAACTAAGACACCTAGGAGTAAATGGAAGCTTCTAGATTCTGGGCTAGAGTCAGTCTGTTTTCATTCATCATTAGATTCCTAGGGCTGAGAAAGTATTCTCTAAATAGTTGAGTAACCTAATGAATGGCAATGGAAGGGCACACGTTGAGGAGCTAGGAGATGGAAACCCACTAGGCCCTCTGGCACCCAAGTTTCAGCTTTGAAACAAAATGTAAGTGATGAGAATAGCTTCACACTCATCCAGACACGCCAGGCTTGAATCCTCTGGGTCTGGCCAGAGAGGGAAGTTGAGGTTATCCAGATGGCGGTCCTCTAGATGCGTCAGGGTTGAGGGCTATCTTATTCCCTTGATTTCCAGCTCCTGTCGTACCTATGCCAGGCTTGATTATCAAGGTACAGGCCTCTCCTATGCCAGAAGTGCTTTGAGGAGTAGCCTGCCATAGTCATCAAGCGGCCCCCCCAGACCAAGTACAGGACAGTACCTATTGGGTGGCTGCACACAGAGTCCGTATTACCTGAATCTGGTGAAAGCAAAGGTTTGTTACTTGACGTCCGGGTTTGGAAAGAGGTTACTCTCACCATTAAGTGGATCTTCTCCACTTCCTTCTTTCATCATGCAGCCTGGGGGTCCTTCTCAGGTGTGGACATTTAAAATCTATCAATAGCTATCCTCAGTAAGTTCCTAAATACTTCAGCATGTGGTACAGCTTCAGATTTTCCTCCATCACCTCTACCTAGAGGCAGGGTATAGAATACCCAGGAAGGTCTCAGGGGATGCCTGGGAATCATGGCTACACAATTTTGCTCAAAGATGAATGGTGACTGATTTTAACTCCCCCAGAACTAGTGCTAATTTATGCATAATCTCCCATCTACGGGCACAGTGGTGGCATTCTTCACCTGGAAATTTCTGCAGGAGAGACATTTTAACCTTCTTGCAGTTTCTTACAGACAGGTAGGGTACCCCCACCCCCACCCTCCAAAAAAGGCTGGCACCACTGGATCAGAAGAAGGAACACTGGATTTAGAGCCAGAGAACCTGGTTTTCAATAATTCTAGACTAGCTCTGGATGTGCTTTCCTGACCTACACAGGAGTGTTGAAAGTAACACCTAAGTCACAAGGCTGGTGTGGTGATTGGTGAGATAATGTCTGGGAAGGCATTTCAGAGCTCTCAACAACTGCTGGTCATTCTATTGTTCATAATCGCTTCCATTTTATTAAGTACATTATAATATTTATCTTCCACACAGGCCAGTGAGACCAATTATACCCCTTTTACGGACTAAGAAATACAGGGTCAGGTGATCTGGCCAAGGTCACAGAGCTATTTAGGGTCAGCCAAGTCCAAGTGGAACATCATAATGTTAAGTATATACTAAATGCTAAGCGCCTCCTCTTTCTGTCTCCCGAGTTGCAGGTTGAACCGCCTAGCTAAGCAAGATGAGTCCAAATACTTGGCGATGTTCCTAGCCCATGCACCCCAACCGAGGACAGCACTGATGGCTGCCCTTGGTACCAGACTTGACCGAGGACAGTGAGGCCGCCGCGAGGGCTTCCCGCTCTGACGCCCCGCCTTCTGGCAGCCCCAGGGCAGGAAAGCGCCGGCGACGACGGGTCTCCGAAGCCCGGTGGTGGAAACCCCCGGTATCTGGTGTGGGCCGGTGGGAACCCGCGGGCACGCTGGCTCCCTGCTCAGGCCCGGGGCGCACGCGGGATGGGGCGGGAGGGTCTGAGCACCTGTGGTCCTGACCGCCCGCCGCCCGCCTCTCCGCCCACTTTCGCCCTCCAAGCCCCCCTTCCCGATTTACCCCACTCCTTGGTGTGTGGGTGTTTGTTTTAACCCAAACGGATCGGTGAATAG
>NW_011494773.1:1454229-1454708 GCF_000754665.1 Bison bison bison | reverse complement strand
GGAGAGGAAGCGGGGAGGAGGCAGGAACCAGACGCGACTCCCCCGCCCCGCGCCTTTCTTCTCTTCCCTGCTCCCCGCCCCTTCAGGAAGAAAGCAGTCAAGAGATCTGATCGCTCGTTGCGGCCGCCGCGCCAGCACCAAGCACTACGTCCTCCTCTCCCTTCCACCCAGTTTTGCACGGAGCGCCCGGCTGCCCGCGCGCCTGGGGCTGGGCAGGTCCCGGCGGGCGGTGCAGCCTCCCTTCCCCCCGGGGCTCTTAGCGAATCACGTTGTTCCTGGGATTTCACGATCTAGTGGCTCTTGCGTAACCCTATGCCCTGGCCTAAATTAACTTTTTTTTTTTTAAATACCAGGATTAATCCTTTAGGAAAAGACAAATACTTCCGTCACGGAACCGGCCTGGGAGTACATGTGTAAATCACCGTGCTGACCCGATTCCCTCTCCTCCAGCCCCCGGGGTTGAGGGTGGGGGTTCCTGG
>NW_011494773.1:1450893-1454129 GCF_000754665.1 Bison bison bison | reverse complement strand
TCCTGGCCTGGGGATGGGGGGCGCCCAGCCCACACGTTTGTTTTCATCTACTTCGAGGCGGCTCTAGCGGGCCGAAGAAATGGGTCCTGCTGACTGCTGGCTTGAGTGTTACCAAAAAAGGCCTTTCTCTTGCCTGAGAGCTTGGCCCGCACTTTGCAGTGGGGTGGCGCGAGGTTCAGCCCGGGCCTCCTCGGCCGAGCCAGCTGGCTGCAGGATGCCAGGACAGGGTCTCCCCCTCTCCCCTGACTCTGCCACAAACCAGCGGGGGCGCGGACAGGAGGAGACTGCAGGGAGCTTCGAGGTGCATGGATCCAGCTGCAACCTTCTCACCTCTAGCGGAGGTGTCGCCTCCGGAAAGGCCAAGTGGAGAGCTGACCTTTTGCTCCAGTTTTAAAGCTGGGTCCTCCGAGGATGCCAGCTCAGATGCCAAGCTGCGGGTGGTGTGGGGGGACCAGCCACAGTTGGAACTTTGGGAAATTGCAGGAGTTTCCCCTTGCGCCAGATTGACCCCTGACTTGGCCAGTCTCCAAGACACTCCCCGCCCCCCAACCATTCTGTCCCAGCTGTGGGTCTCTCCACCTAGTGTCTTAGGTAGAAGCCCCCCTTCCCTCACCTTGCTCAATTACTTCCCATTGTGGAGGCAATATTGTCACATGCAATTCTCCAAGGGAAATTTCTCTCCAAAATATTGATACTCTTGCCTCTCACAATCACTGACACATCCCCAAACAGGGCTATCTCAAGTGGTTAAGATGAAATTTATCACCTTCAGTGATGATGATTCTTTGAGGGGAAAGGTATCAAGAGAGCTATGCCTTTTAAATTAAAGGATTACAAGACTGTAATGGAAGTTTGTTTAAATGCATGTTTATTTCTAACTTGGTGTGTCTGAGGATACCCGGCATATATGTGTGTGTGTGTGTATCTTCTTTAGTAACAGCAAAGGCAGACAAGGAGATGGAGACATATGTGTGTGCATACCAAACATAGCACTATGACACAGAATCCGACTTGCTTTCTCTAGCAGCCTGGCTAGAGGGTTGGGGCTAAGTTGCTTTCTTCAGTATTTTTTGGTTTAATAATGGGATAGGCTGAATAAGTATAAAGGCATAGATTAACTAGCCAAGCTAAAGCTAAGCAGCCTGGAGCCCCGGGCTGGTGGGAATGTCACTCTATTTCCTAGCCCTGTGTTTTGACTCACTCCAGGGTAGCTGTGGTGTGGGGAGGGTTGAAGTCTGGGAGGGTGAGGCAATGCTTCCAGCAGCTCTTTACAGAGGAATCACTGCCGGGAGCCAGCGGCCTGCGAAAGTTTATTATTGTTGGGGACTGCACAGTGAGCTCACTGTTTTGCAGAAACAGAAATCTGACTGCTTTTGAGATGAAAGAGGGGCTCCCTAGGGTTCTTCCTTCCCCCTTTCTCCCTATTCTTAAAAATTCACCTTCTTTTGCACCCTAGGACCCCAGAATGAGTGGAATATCAGGGTGCTGGGGAGGGCTGAATGGGGGAAAACAGGTTCTGAAGGTCAAGCGTCAAAATCAAAATACTTCTTGTTGCTTCAGCTGAACTTTTTTTTTTACAATTAGTAGTACTAGTAGTGATAAAAGCAGGGATCCTTATGTTCTATGTAATTTACAAAGTATTTCTATACCTTAATCAGCAATAGTACCATCAATATCAATACTAACCAGCACTTACAGTTTCCTGTATACCTGACACTGTTCCACACACTGTGTGGCGTATTTATGCTACAGTCTCTGGCAGTGGCAGGTCCACAGCTTCTATGGAAGAAGTAAATGGCACAATCTATTTGGAAGGGGATGGTGCCCTGCAGTTATGAAGATGTATTTGCATAGCACTTTACATGAGAATTGTATGTAACAAACTGGGGGTGGGGGGCACACTGATGGAAATTTTAAGCACTCCAAAATACCACTGAGAACCTAAACTTGTCAAAAGCAGCATTCAAAACAGATTTACAGTATTCAGATCCCAGTTCTGTCTCTCATGGATGTGTGACCTTGGACAAGTTATTTAACCTCCTTGTTTTCTGAGCTTGCAAAACACAGTTAGTAGTAGAATCTACCTTGTAGATAATATTGAAGGTTTAATGATAATATAAGTAAACCACCTAACAGTGTCTGACCCACAGCAAGTCAAAATGAGTTATAACAAGAAGTAAAATAACAGCTCAAACATTGCTAATTAAATTGGGAGCTCGGATCCCATTTTACAGATGGAAAACAGAGGTTATGTTAGGCTAAGTAATAGCTCAAGGTCACACAGCCAGTAAGAGAAAATTCGAAGTGTGTCAGACTCCAAAATCTGAAATTCCATTACATGGCCACCCTTCTCCAGCCTTGCCCAGGACTACCTTAGTCTTCATAGAGAAAAAAAAAAATTTTAAGTAGACCCGATACTTGAAAGAATCAGTGGAAATGCCCCTTTGACCATCATATCTGTTTCGCAATAAACACTAATGATGAGACGTGATCTTGTAACCGAAAAGAAATCATGACCTTGCTCAGCCTTCTGGGGCCCTATGGAATGAAATCACAGCACAGAGAAAAGAATTTTGAAAACGGCGGCGGTGTTTTACAAAGCTCTATCGATATTATTAAATGGCTGTCCCCACCTTCTTTTTATCAAACCGGGGAAAACCACTCACCTGTTTGGTCTCTCCAGCACCTCCCCCTCCCTGCCCCCAACTGCAGCTGTGCGCAGCCAGTAGACTGTTTTCCTTAAAGGCCTCCGGGGGTGCTCGTAGCTTCTTTAGACATTCAGCCAAAATTTTTAAAGAGTGCGGCTTGGGGGAAGGGGTATCTCACCCTGAATTCATTTTAGCTCCGTCGTTGAAGCTCAGGTTCCTATACCAGGGCACAAAAACAAAAGCGAAAAGGCAGTTTCTGGAAAATTGGAGAACAGCTAGTTTTGCAGGTGCTTCGGCATCAGGGGTAGTAATGAGTGTAACATTCACACGGGGGGGTGGCGTGGATGGGGGGAAAGAGGTTTGATTGCAGATGAAATATGCAAATTTTATATTATGAAATTCACAGCGAAAAAAACCTTGAGACAGGACACATTTAAATTCACTGTCCGGGGGGTGGGGTGGGTGGCGGCGGGGATGGGGTGGGGAGCGGGATCGGAAGCGACGCTCGTGGTTTTGAAAAGCGTTTTAAACTTGGGAAAGCCGGACGGGGAAAGGAAAGGTCATCGTCTGTTTTAATTTCCAACACCC
>NW_011494773.1:1449363-1450218 GCF_000754665.1 Bison bison bison | reverse complement strand
GAACGGCCGGCCGACCTCTGCGGAGGGGGAGAAGCGCCTCGCGGCTGCCAGCTCCTCCCCCGACCCTCCGGGGAAGCCGCGACTTCAGCAAGATTGGACCCGAGCGCCGGGTGGCACTGCACCCTCTAGCCTTCGTCCCGGGGAGCCTGGAGGGGAGAGGACGCAGGTCGTAGGGGGTTCCCCCCCACACACCCCGCCAACCAGGGGAGAGGAAGAGACAACCCCTTGCGAGCTTCCACGCACCAGCTTATACTCCGGGGAGGGGGCCAAGAGCCAACGGCCGCCAGCACCCGGCCACCCTCGCCCCCTCCCCCGCCCCGGGCCCGGAGCTTCCAGTCTGGGTCCGCGACACCAGGAAGAAGGCGCCGGAGCTCACCTCGCGACGAGACAGCCGCAGTAGGAGGAGGTGGGGGCGAGGAGCCGGGCTGCACTCGTCTGCCGCCCGGGCGGTGGAGTCGCCGGCGGTGGACATTCGCGCTCGCTCCAGCCCCTGGGGCAGAACTTTCTCGCCCCCCACCCCACCCCCGTTTCCTCCCCCGCAGCCGGACTCCTGCCCTAGCCGGCCGGCCCTCCGGGAGGAGCAGGCGCCGCGGAGACAGCTCGGCCGGGGGAGGGGGCCTCCCTTCCCCAGGGCCGGCATCATGTCGGCGGCGCAGGTGTCCTCGTCTCGGAGACAGTCTTGCTACCTGTGCGATCTGCCCCGCATGCCCTGGGCCATGATCTGGGACTTCTCGGAACCCGTATGCCGCGGTTGCGTCAACTACGAGGGCGCCGATCGCATCGAGTTTGTAATTGAGACAGCGCGCCAGCTGAAACGGGCGCACGGCTGCTTCCAGGACGGCCGCTCCCCCGGCC
>NW_011494773.1:1448681-1449263 GCF_000754665.1 Bison bison bison | reverse complement strand
GCAACAGCAGCAGCAGCAGCAGCAGCTCAACCACGTCGATGGTTCCAGCAAGGCTGCGGTTCTGGCGGCCCCGTCCGGCCTGGAGCGCTATGGCCTGAGCGCGGCCGCCGCGGCCGCGGTGGAACAACGCAGCCGCTTCGAGTACCCGCCACCGCCCGTGAGCCTGGGGAGCAGCAGCCCCGCCGCGCGGCTGCCCAACGGCCTGGGGGGCCCCAACGGCTTCCCCAAGCCCAACCCGGAGGAGGGACCCCCGGAGCTGAACCGCCAGAGCCCCAACTCTTCTTCGGCGGCGGCATCGGTGGCGTCTCGGCGCGGGACGCACGGCGGGTTAGGGGCAGGGCTGCCTAACCCAGGGGGTGGCGGAGGCCCCCAGCTCACCGTACCCCCCACCCTGCTGCCGCAGACGCTGCTTAACGGCCCAGCCAGCGCTCCGGTGCTGCCTCCGCCGCCGCCTCACGCCCTGGGCAGCCGTGGGCCCCCGACGCCTGCGCCCCCAGGGGCCCCCCGGGGCCCCGCTTGCCTCGGGGGTGCCCCCGGCGTTTCGGTCGCCTCGTCCTCCGCGGCGTCCTCGACCTCGTCGTC
>NW_011494773.1:1447106-1448447 GCF_000754665.1 Bison bison bison | reverse complement strand
GGAGCTGAGCGAGAGCCTGCGCAACCGCGCGGAGGAGTGGGCCAACAAGCCCAAGATGGTCCGCGACACGCTGCTCACGCTGGCCGGCTGCACGCCCTACGAGGTGCGCTTCAAGAAGGACCACTCGCTGCTGGGCCGCGTCTTCGCCTTCGACGCCGTCTCCAAGCCCGGTATGGACTACGAGTTGAAGCTGTTCATTGAGTACCCCACGGGCTCGGGCAACGTGTACTCCAGCGCCTCCGGGGTGGCCAAGCAGATGTACCAGGACTGTATGAAGGACTTTGGCCGGGGTCTCTCCTCTGGCTTCAAGTACTTGGAGTATGAGAAGAAGCACGGCTCCGGGGACTGGCGCCTCCTTGGAGACCTGCTTCCCGAGGCCGTGCGCTTCTTTAAGGAGGGCGTGCCCGGCGCCGACATGCTGCCCCAGCCCTACCTGGACGCCAGCTGCCCCATGCTGCCCACGGCCCTGGTGAGTCTAAGCCGCGCCCCCAGCGCACCCCCGGGGACCGGGGCCCTGCCGCCCGCCACCCCCTCGGGCCGGGGCGCAGCCGCCAGCCTGCGCAAGAGGAAGGCGTCCCCCGAGCCCCCGGACTCCGCCGAGGGCGCGCTGAAGCTGGGCGAGGAGCAGCAGAGGCAGCAGTGGATGGCGAATCAGAGCGAGGCCCTCAAGCTCACCATGTCGGCCGGGGGCTTCGCGGCGCCGGGGCACGCGGCAGGGGGGCCGCCCCCGCCGCCCCCACCCCTGGGACCCCATTCCAACCGGACCACCCCGCCCGAGTCAGCCCCTCAGAACGGTCCGTCGCCCATGGCCGCCCTCATGTCGGTGGCAGACACTCTGGGCACGGCGCACTCGCCCAAGGACGGCAGTTCGGTGCACTCCACCACGGCCTCCGCGCGGCGCAACAGCAGCAGCCCGGTGTCACCGGCCTCCGTACCCGGGCAGCGCCGCCTGACGTCGCGGAACGGGGACCTGAATTTACAGGTGGCGCCCCCGCCGCCTAGCACCCACCCGGGCATGGACCAAGTGCATCCCCAAAACATTCCGGATTCCCCTATGGCCAACAGCGGGCCCCTCTGCTGTACCATTTGCCACGAACGTTTGGAGGACACGCATTTCGTCCAGTGCCCCTCCGTTCCCAGCCACAAATTCTGCTTCCCTTGCTCTAGAGAGAGTATCAAGGCCCAGGGGGCTACCGGCGAGGTGTACTGCCCCAGCGGAGAGAAATGCCCCCTAGTTGGGTCGAATGTACCTTGGGCCTTCATGCAGGGCGAAATCGCGACGATCTTAGCTGGGGATGTTAAAGTGAAAAAGGAGAGAGACCCTTGAACCAGAAGATAACC
>NW_011494773.1:1440061-1447006 GCF_000754665.1 Bison bison bison | reverse complement strand
AACCACCCCTTTTGCCCCAGACCAGCTCCTCCTGTCCAGAGGGCCCCTTCCCCAACCCCTTGACCGCCCCCCTCACCCCTTCGCGCCCAAGATGTAGAATTGTGAATATAACAAACTGCAAAAAGTTAGTCTTATGTATAGACATTATTTTCGTTGTATGTTTCTATATTTTGAAACAAAGGTATGTTAACTTCTTCATTTGAAGGATAAGCTGGTTTGTGTTAAGTATAATAATTGGTTGGGTCATTTGCATCATATTCGTTAGCATTTATTGGTGGCAGAGTGTTTGCCTAGGTACAGAAGTAATAGCCCTTAGCAACGACTGCTGCTGGTGTGTATTTTTGTAAATGTTATGCACTCACTGAAAGGAAAAAAAAAAACACACAAAAGAAAGTGACTTTTTTTTTTTTTTTTTGCCAAGGCCAGTGTTGCTGCCTAAAAAAAAAATGATGCTATAAAATGGTGAGAGCTTCTTTCTGAACAGCCCCAAGTGTTGGAGTCTTCACTTTATTTTGTTCAGTTTTGTTCTGGTTTTTTGTTTTTGTTTTTGTTTTTGTTTTCTGTTTCCTTTGCAAAATGGTAAGGGGGGTGTTGGGGGTGGGTGGGTGTTTTTTGTTGCAAGTTGGTGAGGGAAAATGTTTTTTGGTTTGTTTCTACTGACCTGAATGTGTTGGATCTTCACGTGTTGTTTTGTTTTTGCTTTATTGATGCACGGATGCTTTTTGAACAGTAGAGCGAAATGCTAGACATGGAGAATCTGCTCTGTTTGTCCTTTATACATTTCTGTAGTTAACAGAACACTGTAATGTGCCTTGGAGCTTAGTAACTTGTAATAAATTCAATTGATATTAATTCTGCCCCGAGTCAGCAAGTGTGTTTTTCCAGGGCTAAGACTGCACAGCTGCACCAGCAGGGACAGCGCCTCACTACTTCCGACAGACAGAGAGTACAGACGCGCACCGGTGCCTTTGAAAGCCCTCAGCGGTGGCCTCTGTAGAAGGCCCAGTGCTGGCTGACCGCTCCTCCCCTTCTGTACCAGGCTATTTACATTCACCTCTGGGGCGGGACAGTTGCTGACTAAGCGATCTCTGTTTACTCTTCAGCATCTCTGCTTCCCCACCCCCGCCATGCGCACCCCAGCTGCAAATGACTTTGTCAGGGATGCTTTTTTGGTCCCTTGCCCTGTGGCCCCGAGTATATGCTGATACCCAATGCAGCTGTGACTTAGGGAAGTGGGATGAGGGGAAGCAGAAAAAAAACTGGGGTGCTTTGCCTCCTAGATGTGGCAGAAATCACTGTTGTCGTACATTTAAAGCAAAAAGTGCCATGGAGTTGGGAGCCGGCAGAAGGGCTGTGGAAGTGGGAAACATCCATTGTACTCAGGAGAGTTCTAGCAGCTTCCAGTTCTGCACTGGAAGCAGTTTCACTTCATTCGTGATACGTTTCCTTCTCACCGCCCCACATCCCCCCCTCCCCGCCCCGCTTTTGACGATGATTTTTAAAGCAGAACCCCTAGTTGGTTGCAGAGTGGGAGAGAGAAAGGGGGAAAAACCCAAACCCTGTTCCTGGGGCAGTGGTGGCTTATGACAGCAAATAGAACCCATTCCCACTGGTTGAAATGCAGTTATTCATCTAATCAACTTTCTGGTGGCATCTGTGAGGTACAGAAGGAAGGGGATGGGACTGGAACATCTTTTAGGGACTCAGAGCCCCTTGATTGAGCCTAGATGGGAACCAAGGGAAGGCAAACAAACCTGGTTTGAACCTTGTACTTTCCTGGAGAGTTAAATGGAAGGAAAGTAGAAAATGAGATGGAGGAAGCAAAAAACCAGATGCTATCAGAAATCCACTCCTGGCCACACCCCATTCCTGGTGGAGGTAAGCTGGACCCAGATCTTTATCACCAGAGGAATAGCAGAGGCCAGAGGTATAGCAAATAAGGAAAGAGACTGGGCAATCCCCACCCCACTCAAATCAAAGGGTAGGGCGGTGGGTATGGGTACAGATGAGTTTGGGGGAAAAACAAATCACTGGTTGGCCCAGAACACCCATGTGAAGATTGGGTTGGTGTTCTGACTTGCTGTTAATAACCCTTTTGGTTTCTGTTCGTGCTTTGCCACCACCATCCTTGAAGTAGTGGAAACCATGACTCTGTGTGTGTGTGTGTGTGTGTGTGTGTGTGTGTGTGTGTGTGTGTGTTTGAGGGTGTGGATAAATGGCAATTGATGGATCTGCAGCAGTCTCTTAATCCTGGTACTCGGGAGGTGCCTGTCTCACCTCTTTAAGAATCTCCCCACATATAAATAGATGTGCGTGTCAGCTTCCTGCAAATGTGTCCTTGCATTTTCATCTGCTGCCAAGTGTTGTATTGGTGCTTATGAGTCATGAAACCTATTTTCATCCTCAGGGGTAATTATCTTGGGGGGTGATAATGCATAGCAGACCGTAGGAAGAGTTAATTCTAAAACCTATCCTCGCCTGGCTACCAATCACACGTTTCACTTAAAGGTCTGGGTTGGCTTTTTCTCATAAGCTCATTAATAAAAACCAAGCATGTTTTGCCTGGAAGATCCTCTGAGGTGCTCCCCACCCCCACTCCCACTGCGCACACACATAAAATGGGTAAACCTCAGCAGCCTGAGAATACAGAGATAGAGTGTCACTGGTGTGATTTAACCACCAGTGAATGAAGGTGCGGTGGGTGCAGCCATTGCCCTTGAGCTGCTCATGGCACCTTGGGCATGTGGATGACGAGGTCTAGGTGTGAACCTGGTGAGCACTGCCCAGTGGTTCCAGGGGGACGTTGGCCCTGTTAACCTGCCTCTGTGTGCACGTCTGCTCCTGCTCACCTGCCACTGAATGCTTCATTGCTACGGTATTCCTTTCAGGAACTTGAAGGATTACAGAATCCTTGATTTAGTGCCCATAGGTAGACAAGGGGCCTGTCATTAAGAGCTGAGAACTGTAGTTTGCTCTTCCTTCTTGTGGCTGGGTGCATTATTAGCAGAAGAGGCAGAGCTGTAATAACGAAGCCTCCAGCACAGGCGGCCAGTTGGGTTTCACTAAGGAAACCTGCCTTGATGAGACCTGGGGGAAGGGAAGGAGGGAGGTGCTGAGAGGGAGAGCTGGAGTTTGGAGTGGAAGTGAATTATAATGGTGCAGTTAATTAAAGTTTACCATTGCCCAGGGCCATTTGTTAAATGGCGGCTGCCTCTTCGCTCTTCTTTTTTTTGAAACTGTGACCTTTCTCATTGCTCTGACCTATTCAGCTGCTAGTCGGGTTGCCTTAACCAGTCTTGCTTTGATCCCTCAGCTAGATTCCACCCTGACGCCATCCACAATTGTACACCCAGGAAGTGATTTCCTCTCCAGCACAAGAGGATTCTTGTGGGTTTCAGAGGTTCAGACGTAGGTCTCTGATGAGCTAGGCCTCCTTCATCTCCAGTTCACCCTGGATCTGCCCACCTCCTCCATTTCCTGCTTCTCATTGCCTTCCCGCCGCTCCACGCCAAAGTGGCTAACACTTACAAAAAAAATCCGTATCGCTTTTATTTATAGGCATTGTTTGTGCAGTAAATCTGAGCTGGATGTTTCTTTGAGTGGGTACTGGGGTGGGGCAAGGAGGACTTAGTTCAACAGCTTTGACAGAATAGGCTGATGGGGGTCAATTTTTGACCTTGATCTCCACCAGTGAGGACAACTCATCCTGTCAAATAAGTCTGGCATTCACATCTAAAACCTTCAGCTCATGTAGGCATGCACACCTATGTTGTTAAACATGATTTCAGGGTGCATTTTCACAAGCATTCAGCCCAGGCTGTTGATGTAATGAGTACTGAAATTCACTTTTGTTTTCTCTTAATACTTTGTCAAATCACGGAAATCGGAACAGGGAATGACGCTTATGGGCATCTAGTACAATGTTTTTAAACCTTTCTGGGGTCAGAAAAATTTGATGAAAATGATGGATCCTTCCTTCAAAACTATGTGCCCCCACACAAGGTCTTGCATACATTTTCTTTCCTTTTTAATACAAATTTTATGTATTTATATTTAAATGGGTAATATGTTCCTTTGGCTCAAAATTCAAAAGATGCAAAGGGGAATACAGTACAACTGTAAGGTCTTCATTCTACAAGTGGCCCCTTGGCCACCTAGTTCTCTTCTGGGACACAACCAACGTTACCTGATTTTTAAAGGGGTTCACGCACATCTAAAATCCATCCACGGACCTTGAGGTTAGAACCTAGGTCTAGTCCGTCCACCTAGTAAAAATGAGGACCCCAAGGCACAGCGAGATGACGGAACCTGCCTAAAGTCACACAGTGGCAGAGCCTGGGCTAGATTCCTAGTAGGGAACAACTCCAATGGACTTTTAAAAATTAAGGACATTGGGCTTAAGTAGAGCTTTCTATGAGAACAGGTGGTGATCAAATGGGCAAACCGTGAGAGAGTACCTAGTGGGGTGGGGCTCAGTATTTTTAGTAGCTCTTAGAGGACAGGGCAGAGAAGGCCATGGCACCCCACTCCAGTACTCTTGCCTGGAAAATTCTATGGACGGAGGAGCCTGGTAGGCTGCAGTCCATGGGGTCGCCAAGAGTCGGACACGACTGAAGCGACTTAGCAGCAGCAGCAGAGGACAGGGAACAAGCATTTGTCCCTTGGTCTCTTTTGCAGCTATAGCTTTTGAAGAAGGGTATGTTGAGAGGAGTGTCTAGGCTTTTGACTGTAAATATCAGGTGGGTCTTGATTAGTGGAGTCCTCTCTGAACCTCTGCGGAGAAGGCAATGGCAACCCACTCCAGTACTCTTGCCTGGAAAATCCCATGGACAGAGGAGCCTGGTAGGCTGCAGTCCATGGGGTCGCTAAGAGTCAGACATGACTGAGCGACTTCACTTCCACTTTTCACTTTCCTGCATTGGAGAAGGAAATGGCAACCCACTCCAGTGTTCTTGCCTGAAGAATCCCAGGGACGGGGGAGCCTGGTGGGCTGCCGTCTATGGGATTGCACAGAGTTGGACACAACTGAAGCGACTTAGCAGCAGCAGCTGCAGCTCTGAACCTCTGAGCCATGGGCCCACACACCACATTCCCCTTTGCTGATTGGAAACTTTTGAAGGTTTAAAGATGGTCAGATAAGGAACCGTTTGAGTATGGAGATAAGAGGTAGGGAGACCTGAACTCCTGCCAGCTTTCCTTCAACTTGGAGCTTCTCTGTCCCCTCCCTGTCGCGCCTCTCTGCCTGGCCACCTAGGAAACAAGTGGCCTGCCAGGTGCTGGGTAAGTGCACACTTCAGGCCAGCCTTCGAGGAAGGTGTGAGGACCCTCATTTTATAGACATGCCATCTGAGCTCAGAGATGTTAAATAATGAAGGCCATCCTTGGTATTCCATTCAAGCCCAGGGCAGCCTAGAGCCAGAACTCCTCTGTTGCTCCATGCAGGAAGCCTCTGACTTCTGACACCACAGGACCCAGGAAACCCAGCTTCAGAGCTTGAGCCGGTTCCCCAGCCCTCTCCCCATCTCCCAGTCTCCACGGTCTCCAAGGCTAGTGAGTGAGGCTGTCCCCAGGAGAGGGCACTTTCTAGGCTCGCTGTGCTAGGGACACACTGCAGTGCTGTCCAAGCCATATTTCCAACCAGGGATTCTGGAGCAGGGTTGTTCTTCAGGAGTCTCCCCCCAGCTGCCTCCTACCCCTAAACTTCAGTAAAAAATGATCTGCGACAGCTTACCTCCCTGGGGGCACCATATTGTGAGCCCACAGTTGGTGGATCCGCACTGCAGACTCTAGAGAAGTGTCACAACCTCCCAACTGGCCTCCCATGGGTTCCAGTCTCCGCCCACTCCAGGGCAAGGACTCTGCAGCGGGCATTTCTTTTACATGCCTTTAATATGTCATCTCCTTGCATAGAAACCTCCCTTGGCTCTCCATTGCCTGCAGAATAAAGTCCAGTTTCTTTAGCACAGCAAGCAAAGCCCTCCACCATTCTTCCATCCCAAGAGTAGAGTATCTTAATTTTTAAAAAGGTATTCCAAATACATGGCAAAAAGAAAAAAAATCCAACAGCATGAACAGGCGCTCAGTGAAAAGTCCATCAGCCTCCTTCCCTTCCAGGCCTTCAGTTCCCCTCCGACAAGGGAAGCACTGTTGACAGTTATCTTGTGTGTATTTTCGACAGTATTAGACGCACAAAGAAGCTCAGATTTATAATATATATCTCTTGAGTGTAGATCTTAGGATAAGCCAAAGACAGAAAGGAAGGTCCAGGGCAAGGAAGTGGACTTGGGTCCGTGCCCCGGTCTGAGTCTGGGGGCAGGGGGGTGTCCTCTCCTCCACAGTCAGGGATTAGCTATTAGGTTTTTTTTTGGCTCCTGGGCAAGTGTCTGTGTGTGTGTGTGTGTGTGTGTCTGTGTATGTGTGCATGTGCATGCCCTTGGCCCAACCGGTGCACTTAAATCTACGTCACTATGGTGCCAGCCTTGGGGTCCCTATGCCAGCCTCACTGTGGCTTGGGGGGGGGTCTCTGGAAGGAATGCGGGTGTGGAGGAGGGGGCAGTGGCCATGAAGACCAAGTATCCCCTGCAGTGCCCAGCACTCTCCTCTACAGTCGCTTTCCTCTCCCTCTGCCATGCCCCAGGGCAACTCGGTGTAGCTGGCAGAGCGGCTTCCCTAGTGACAAACTGACCAACGGTGGCTAAATAAAACAGCGAGGGAGAAACAGTATTGAGCGCAACCTCTGGACCCACAGAGGGCTGGGCTTTGTCGTCTGCTATTTCCTTTAGTACGGAGGCTTTGAGACTGCTTGTTGTAATCTCCTTCGACAGGAAAATACCCACGGTAGGTACTATTATCCTCCCATTTTACAGACACGGCAACCAGGTCACAGAGCAGCGAGTAACCTCCGCCGGCCTGCCCTCACTGCCCCTCTCACTTCTGAAGGTTGTT
>NW_011494773.1:1439482-1439961 GCF_000754665.1 Bison bison bison | reverse complement strand
GAAGGTTGTTCACACGCTCCCCAGGCCCCCGGCCCCCACACCTCCCTCTCTACCAGGGCACACCCTTCCAGGGAGGCCTGGGTTTTCCCTGCAAGGAGGAGCCAGCTTGTGAAATCCGGAACCATGGGCAGTGGTTCAGAAACCGCAGCTCCAGGCAGGAGGTCCGGACTGCCTTGAGAACAGGTCTGGGGCGCTGAGGGTGCTGGGGGCCCATGCTGGCGGCCAGCACCCAGGGAGAGGCAGCTCTGGAATGCCGGGCCATGTGAACACAGAGGAATTAGCTCTGCGCCCCTGGGTCTCAGCCCAGACAGTCACGTGACCCCCTCCTACAAATGTGCAACCCGCACCCTCCCCCCGTCACCCAGCCCCAGCCATCACCACAGTTTGCCTAGAGTGTAGGCAACTGATTCTTAACTTGGAAAGTTGCCAACATGCCCCTTCCAGTGGGGCGAGGGGACCCAGGGACTAGCGGGGGTGGT
>NW_011494773.1:1439005-1439382 GCF_000754665.1 Bison bison bison | reverse complement strand
AGAATGCTGGAATTAGGATCGTTTTAGGGGGGGGAGGAGGAGGAGGAGAGACTGCCTGGCTGGGAGCTTCCCAGGGACCAGGGGCCCCAGAGCTGGAGCTGCCTTAGGTTCCCCCCCCTTAGCCAGGGGGCTAAAATACCTGGCCAAGCCATCTGCCGGGAGGTGGCTCCTCAGACTGCAGGCTGCTTCCAGCCCCAAAAGGCCTCCATGTTTCCTCGGCGACTGAGTAACACAGCCGGAGCTGGGGAAAGGCAGGGTGCCTTAATCCACTCCTACCTGTGCTTGGGGGGCCCCCTCCCCTACAGGGGCAGAAGGGGTCAGCAGGTGGCGGGGGGGCGGGGAGGGCCTCTGAGAGCCTGTGTCTCTTTTTCCTAATC
>NW_011494773.1:1427011-1438905 GCF_000754665.1 Bison bison bison | reverse complement strand
AGCCTGTGGACACTCCTTATCCCTTCATCTCCTGTCCCACCTGCCAGTGGCTTCTTCCCAGGGCCCTCTCTCCTCCCCACGCAGGCACAGTGCCTGGAGCAGGGTTCCTGTCTCCTCCCCCATCTCCACCCCCTCCCCTGCCCCAGGCAGGCGGCAGAGGCCGACAGGACGACGGCCAGGCCATTGCTTCCATTCGCCTCACCTTCCTTGCACCTCCTGCTTCTCCTTCAACACTTAGCAAAAGTCCCTACTTCCCTGAAAACTTATGTTCACCCAACAGGCCCCATCCATCGACATTTGGGTTAAAAACCTGGCTCTGCTGTTAACTTTGGGTACATCCTTTGGTCTCTGAGTCTCAGTGTCCTCCCGGCGGATGGGAACACCTCTCACCGGGCTGCTGGAAGAATTAACGCAGTGTGTGTCAGTTTGTTGCAACACCTTGCCAGTCGGCGGTTGTCATTACCCTTAGCTGTGCTCTGCTGGGGCCCCGCCCATCAATGACAACACTTAGCACCACCACCCCCCTGCATACACACTCTCAGCGCAGGGAGGGGATGGCTAAGTGTTATGACCACAGGGCCCCAGGAGCACATATCTGGATCACTGGGAAAGATGATCCCCCTTCCATAAAGTGGGGCCTGTGAAGGAAGGAGAGAAGGTGAAGGAAGAGGTTGGGGGCAGGAGAGTAAGTTTCCACCACAGAAGGATGAAGAGTTGGCTTGGTTTGGCTGGAATGTGGGAAGAAGTGAGGCAGAACCAGCAGGCAAGACCTCCTGAGCAAAGCTGAGGGGCTTGAGATTAAGCCTGCAGGGCACTAAAGGATGTGTGAGCAGAGGGACACTGTCTGATGTGCCATTTGGAAAGATCTTTCTGGCAGCAGCATGAGGACTAGACTATCTGGAAGGAGAAGCAAGCATGAGAAGCCAGCCAGGAGGTGTCTGCGGTGATCCAGGCAAGAGGTGATGAAGCCAATTCAGGAGGGGCTGTGTGGGGGAGGGACTTGGGGAGGGGTTGGGGGCGTTCTGAGAGCTGTTAGGAGGAGAGCTGGCAGGTGCGTGAGGGCGAGGCGGAGGAAGGAAAGAGGCAAGCTCATCCTCAGCTCAGGTGCCCAGGAAATGCCACCGGTGTAGGGGAAGCAGTCTGGTCAATTTGGGACACTGGCCTGAGGTGCCATGGGCAAGCTCGGGGCGATGGCAGGTGAACCTGTGGCCCTCCGCTCTGCAGACAGGTCTGGACAGGAACTGAAAGGCGACGTCTGCCTTGTGGGTGGTCGTCAGAGCTGTGAGTTTAGGTGAGGTCCCTGAGCAGAAAAATGAGAAGACAGCGGAATGCCGGGAGCACTCACCTTGCAGGGTTGGAGGAGGTGGGCCTGGGAGGAGAAGGGCAGCAGGAGGAAAGGGAGGACAATCACAGGAGGTCGAGTCCCGCCTGCCAAAGCAGATGCCGTGGGATGGGGCCCCAGGTGCTGCGCCGAGATGGAGGAAAGTGAAAGAAGAAAGTGAAGTCGCTCAGTCGCGTCTGACTCTTTGCAACTCCATGGACTGTAGCCTAGCAGGCTCCTCTGTCCATGGAATTTTCCAGGCAAGAATACTGGAGTAGGTTGCCATTTCCTTCTCCAGGGGTTCCCCACCCAGAGATCGAACCCAGGTCTGCATTGCAGGCAGATGTTTTACCATCTGAGCCACCAGGGAAGTCCCAAGATGGAGGAAGGTAGGGCCCAAATGGTGTCTGTTGAACTTGGCAGCACGGAGGTCCCTGGAGACCCTGGCCAGAGAGGTTTGTGACGAGCTGGGACGCAGTGTACTGGGGGGAAGGCAGAAGGCACAGCTGGTCCCAGGGTCCTCGCTCTGGAGGGAAGGAGCGAACCTGGCAGCCAGGGGGCAGGGGACAGGAGTCTCTCTGATGCAAGTTGAGAGAGATGTAAACATGTTTACAGGGAAAGGGTCAGAAGGAAAGGTTGAATATACAAGAAGGGGGATGGGTATGAATGAGTGACAGGCTGGAAGAGGGGAGAAGACAGCAGGAGAGGCTGTAGAGGCTACTGGAAAGTCAGATTAATAGTAACTTAAGTGCTTACTGTGTTCCGGGCACCATAATGGGCCCTTTCCCAGGTCAGACAGGACACCTTGTAGGCAGGTATAATAGTAGCTTGTACTGGAGTCAGAGCCCCCCTTGGAACCAGACCCCAGTCTCTTTGCTCTACTGAGTCACCATGGGACCTCCTGAACGTTCCTCCTGAGACAGACTGGGACCCGGGACCCTTTGCTGCAGAGCTGCAATACCTGCCCCTGGACACACCTCTCCTTGAGCAACAAAATGCGAAGAAGCTAATATGAGATTAAAAATAACTGCATGCATGTGCAGTTGGGGCAGATTCTGGACTCAAAAGATATAAAGAGACCATAAAGCCGAACTGCCACTTTTGAAGTTCTTGGAGCAAAAGCAGGGAGTCAGGAGCAAAAGTAGGCTACTAGGCATGCCCCCTGCACACAGCAACCTAAGGGGTGGGCAACCCACCTAAGCTACCCCTCTGGCTCAACCCCTGGACAACCCCTACCCTCATTGCATATAAGGAACCAACTTGTCCCCCTCGGGGACAGAGCCAGCAAGGGAACCTGTCGTTTGTTCTCACTCCCCCTGCTGTAGCAGGGGCAACCGATAAAGCCTTGCCTGAACTTGTCTGGCCTCTAGTCAATTTCTGCTGACTGGGGAAGGCCACGAAACCCTGGCTGGTTACACTCTCAGAGCCTTCATCTCTTCCCAGGCCAAAGGGGTGTGTGATGCCCACCTGCCAAGCTATGGGGAGGATGAGGTCCCGTGTGTGAGTGGACATGCCCAGAGCAATGTCAGGCACCCAGGTGATGCTTGTTATACAGAAGCTACCTCCACCACTTCTACAAATGTTGGCGCAGTGGCCAGGCACTGTTCTAGAATGAAACTGTTAACCCCTGGAGCCTCAGGGAAGGGCCTAGATGGTTAACTGTTCGGCAGATGAGGAAAGAGGGTGTCTCCAGCAAGGATTAGGAACTAAATGAAGGAGGAGGTGCTAGGATGCATTAGTCAGAAGAAAGTAGAGCCTTTGCTCTGTAACTTGGGCTCTCAGATAGCCGCACCCCAGCTAAGACGGCACGCCATGGGCCGAGTTCTCCAGAGCCCTAGTTACACGTGGATGTGACTTGGAAGATGAGGGTGTAGGGTCCTGAACACCCGAGGACCGCCCACTGGGACAACCAGGCTGGTGGGCAGTTTACTTCCCAAGGTCTGTCCTCTTGGGGCCCTTGAAATCCCACTTGGGATTTCCCGGTAAAGGGAGAGTTTGTTCTAGGGAGAGTGTGGGTTCTGGGCAGGACAGGTTTCATAAGCATGGACCTGGGCAGTCACACTGGGCACCATGTTTGAAAGGGATAGTTTAATGCTTTTGCTGTCTTGAAATTCTTCGTAATTTTGAACAAGGAACCCTGCATTTTCTTTTCGGCTTGAGCCCTGCAAGTTACATAGCCTGTTACATTTCTAAGGTCAAGGGTAATTGAATGTCCCCTAGCCCATAACGGATGTGGCAGGGCCCACGCTGGCCCCTGGCCCTGGACGTAATGGGCTCAGAGAGGGATGAGGGAGGCAGTGTGGGGCTCTGCCCTTCCAGAGGCCCAGAGCAGGAGTGAGTCCTGTGGTATTGAGTGCAGCAGGCTGGACAAGAGTCAGACAACAGGGCTTGTGTCCTCACTAGGCAGCTGTGTGCTCTTTGGTGGGCTCTGGACTTCTCTGAGCCTGTTTTCCCATCCGCAGACTGGGTCCAGAGTGACCACATGACAGGCGCTCTGAGGGTTAAATGAGGAAACGGGCAGAGAGTGCCTGGTACGTAGTAGGTGCACAGCGGGTATTTGCTGGTGGGTGCCTCTTGGGCCCAGAAGGCTGTTGCTTTGTGAATAGTATGCTCCTACTCTAGGAGACGATGGGAGAGAAGGCACCAAGTCTCTGCCCTACCCTGGAGGGGACACAGGGGGCTGAGTACCATCCTGGGAACTGTCTTCCAGGAAATGGGCTGCCAGGTCCCCCTCCAGAGGGGCCACCATCCTTGGGCACTTGACTGCCAAAGTGAGCAGTTGTTCAGTCACTGAGCTGAGCCTGACTCTTTATGACCCATGGACTGTAGCCCGCCAGGCTCCTCTGTCCATGGAATCCTCCAGGTAAGAATAATACTAGAATGGGTTGCTGTTTCCTTCTCCAGGGGATCTTCCTGGACCAGGGATTGAACCCGCATCTCCTGCACAGGCAGATTCTTTACCACTGAGCCATCAGGGAATCCAGGAGAACAAATGCAAGGCCCGGCCCAGGGGTGGCAATTCCAGACTCGCCCTGGGGCCCTGAGCATTCCTACCCCTCATTCACATAACGGTCTCACATCGTAGTTTCCCCAGATCCCCTCCTGCTAGAGCTGTTCTCCCTGTGACAGTGCATGGCCCTTCTCTCTGGAAGGCCTCCCCCTCCAGGGGATAGAGCTGTGGGCTGAGATCTCCTGCTCCTCCTCCTCAACACCCTCTTGTTCCCTCCCCTACCCCCTTTCTGATCCTTGACTTACTCTGAGCTGGATTAAGACTTCCAGCTTCCCTCAGAGCTGAGAGGTTAGGGTGCACCCCCCATCGCACCCACTCACAAACAAAGTCAAAATAAAAACCACCCTAAACCTGAAAATCAGTGTGACAAAGTCTAACCAAGCTCTGATTTTTTTTCCGGGACAACTACTGCCTTGCTATTTTTGAAATACTAAGAATTAGCTTAAAAAAAAAAGCCAAACCAAACACTTTGTTGATGCCCTTTTGCTGCCAGTGCCCTAAGCACATGCTTAATCTGCCTGTTAGGTAACTTGGCCTCGCCTGCCCCCGCCCCTGTGCCAGAGTGGCACAGAGGCCTGGCCTGCAATACGGGGCATTGGGCCACTCTGCCCGGAGCCTTCCCCCAGGGAGAGGGAAGCCCTGGGCCAATCAGCCCCTCCTGAAGAGGTGATGTCAGGAAAGCCCAGAAGGTTCCACTCCACCCCTGCCATGGGCGCACCCTGTCCTCCCGAACGGAGCAGCCAGGGCCAGCCCTGGGCCCCCTTCCAGTCCTCCAGCTGGCCAGGGACGGCCAGGCTGCATTAGTGGCCAGGCCTGCCGCCCTGCACTCCACACCTGTGGGCAGGTCTCCCTGCCCTAGCGCCTCCCCTTCCTGCTGTGGGAGAGGGAACTTCTGAGACAGGCTTTTCCAGATCCTGCTTATAAACCCCGGTTAAAAATAATCTCTGCGTGTCTGAGCAGGAGAGGGTAGGGAGGTGAGGTGGTGGGAGACGGAGAAGGCAGGCAGAAGGCTGCAGACCAGCAGGAAGACCAAGCCTCCTAGCTGATATCCAGCCTCCTAGAAAATTCCAAGTGGGAGGACCTTTCAGAGCACTTCATTTTGCAGAGATAATACAGGCCCAGAAAGGGGGCAGGTCATTTCCATAATTGTCAGGGGAACAGAGCCCTCTGGGCCTGGCCCTAGCTCCTCCCTTTGCTCTGAGTAAAGCGTGAGGCACTTCCCGATGGCTCAGCAAGTCTAGAATACGCCTGCAATGCAGGAGAAGCCGGCTCCATCCCTGGGTTGGGAAGATCTCCTTGAGGAGGAAATGGCAGCCCACTCCAGTATTCTTGCCCGGAAAATCCCATGGACAGAGGAGTCCCTGGGGTCGCAAAGAATCGGACCCACTGAGCACGTATGCACAAGGCCTGAGGACTGCCCCCCGCCTCCGGGGCACACCTTCCCTGAACACCCCCTGATAAAGCCAGAAAGCGCCCCCACCCACATCCCCAGCATGCGCACTGCTGCCCGCTCTCCTGCTCAGCTCTTTTCCTCCCCTGCCTCCAGCACCTATCCAGCTTGTTCCCCTTTTACCTCCTCAAGGAAAGGGACATTTATTACTGTGTCTGGCATGGTGCATATGAAGCCATGTATCCCTCTTGATAATAAACCAAAGCTGGAGGTCAGATGTTTTCTGGAGGACATTTTGTATTCCAGGGAAGAGAAGGAAAGGGTTGGTGAATTCTGAGCAGTTTACGCGTGCAAGGCATTTCCCTTACGTGTGACTTCCAAGCAAGGCTTAGGGCAGAGCTGCAAAGGATAATCCATCTGAGAGGTGAGCCCTGGAGCCAGAGGGCTTTAAGGCACTGGCTTAAGTTCACAGAGGAGCAGTGCTCAGTTGAAACCTGTCTCCCACCCACTCCTTTGCCTCCACAGCACTGCAGCCTCCTAGCCCAGCTCTAAGGATGTGGTCTGCTGCAGCAAGCACTCTCTGGGCATGATGTGACTACACTCTCGCAGCACCCACCAGAGAGCTACTGCTGCCACCTCCTTTTACAGTGGAGGAAACGGAGACACCGTGAAGTTAAGGGACGGCCATCCCCCAGTAGACAGAGGAGCTAGAATTTGAGGCTAGGGACACTTGGCTTCTTGCAGGCCTGTGCTTTTAATCGGACACAATCTGAGCCCTTCCCAATACTTTCAGCCCCTCATCAACTTGGCCTGGGAGGTGTGGGTTTCAGGCTGGCCTCCTGGAATCTTCTCCTGGCTGTGGGTTCTCATTCTGCAGCCATTCTGGTTAAAGGCTCAGGGAAGGAAGGGGCTGAGAGTGGAGTTTGAGATTTGTGTCTCGCCCTTTTTTTTAGAGTTTTAGTTTTGTACCTGCTGTTCTGGGGGGTGAAGTTTGTCTCCTTCTTCAGGAGGGGCTTCCCTCCAGAAACGTCCATGAAATACACAAATGTGGATTCTTGGAAAGAGTTCCTTCAGGCTCTGGGATTAGACTGAGGGGCAAGCGTTTCTTCTGTACCAGTGTTCTCACTCTGAGCCTTGAATTTCTTTTAAGTAGAGAGAATAGTGCCTGCTTCGAAGAAGGCTAAAGCGGGTCAAATGAGATGATAGATTATTGTAAACAGTGAAGTCATTTATGGTCAGTTTTAACGCATTGATCCTCTTACCTTCCTAAAAGAAGAAGTCAGTTTGAGGGACAGTGAAAGTGGCTGGGGTAGTGACAAGCTGGGCAGACGGGCTGTTGATAAAGTGAATTTTGTCCCAGAGCCCTGAGACCTCTGAGCTACAGGGGAGAGGCTGCAGATGGTTCAAGATTTGCTTTGCCTGTGCCCTATCCCCCGGGGCCCTGGTGGATCAAGAAGCTGGCTTTGCCTGGGCTGCCTTAGGAAGCTGCATTTTCTTACAAGGCCCAGCCTGGAGTGCACCCTTCGCCCTTCCAGAGCACAGGGCCTCCGTGCTCACTGTCAGACAACAGCAATGACATTCTCCCAGCTGATTCCACCCCAGGATCCCCCGGAGGGGAGGGGCTTCTGGCCTGTCTGAAAGGTTGACGGGTTGCAATTGACAGGAGCTCTTGTTCCCAATCTGCCCAGGTGGCTGCGGGGAGTTTAGAGGCTGGGGGAAGACATGAGGAACCCTCACCTAAATGGAGCCAGGCGACCACGGCACCAGGAAGAGAGAGCTGCTGCAGGTGAATGTGGTCTCACTGGCTTATGTAACCATTCCCCTTGGCCCCCACGGAACATACATAAACAATAACTTGGAATAGCTATCGATCTGGTTGAGGCAGGTCATCAAAACCTGGAACTGTCCCTGCCAAACAGGAACATCCTGCCCTCTCAGCTGAGCAGACGCCTGGCTTATGGGGGGAGGAATGAGTGATGTAATCAGGCTCTTGAAGCCAGGAAGCATGGATTGTCCTTGCTGTGTTGGGTCATCTTCTCAATTATCACTTATTCAGCATTTAAAATGTGGCCGTAGTCTATGGCCATACCACCCTGAATGCGTCTGATCTCGTCTGATCTCAGAAGCTAGGCAGGGTCAGGCCTGGTTAATACTTGGATGGGAGAATGTGGTCATAAATAAGCAAAAGTCCATGTTGATAGGCTTACAATGTCTCGGGGAAGAGTTCCAGAAACGTAAAATTTGGTAATAGAGGGGCAACCGCTTTAGCTTGGGTAGTTTGGCTTGGGTTTTGATGAGCAGATAGGAGTTCACCGAGCAGGGAAGGGAAAAATCCCGAGTCTTACTTGTCCGCTGGTTTAAGATGAAAAAACAGCCCAGTGCAGAATACATGAGTGCTGGGAGGTACACCGAGGTGGCAGGAAAGTGTGACTCAGGGATGAGGCTGTTCTGGGTCTGATGGTAGATCTTCCGGATATAGCAATTTTGGCTTCAGCCCCACTGGTCAGGCCTCCAGCCCTTCTCTGGGCTCTGCTGAAAGAAAACTTGGCCCAAAGCAAATTTCTCTCTCTGAGTGGGCCAACCAGTGCCTTGATAATTAGCAGCACAGAGGTCAAGGGAGGACTTTTATTGGTGCCCTGGAGAATAAAAATACACAGATGGGAGGCCCTCCCCATCTCCCTACCCTCTGCCCTCTTCCCCACCTGCCCTGGCCGCAGCCACCAGGCAACTTCATCTCTCTTAACCTGTTCTTGCTTGGTCTTGAAATAGCTTGGCTGAATCCTTGACATGCCCTTTTCTAGGCCTCTCACTTGACTAATGATGGCCATTTCCAGTTATTCCTTAGGTCCTGGCATTGCACACACAGCCTGACTAGCCTGCAGCCCCATAAGAACTCTACAGGTAAGTCCTCTTGAATGGCAAAAGCCCACAATGCCAAACCAGCTACAAAAACTGACCACATGCAGTCACTTCCCCGGCATCCACGCTCACCATTTTCAGGACCAGGTGGATCAACTGCAGGGCAGAGCTTGTGGAGTAGGCACACCTGAGCTGTTTGTGAACACGGGCCCCTCATCACTTAAACATCAGGGAATGCAAACCATGCACGGCCTCGGTCTCAGCTAAATTAATTTGCATCTGCCTTTAGACGAGTCACAAATGTGTCTGATTATCATGTAGTGTCTCTTTTCAAGTTAGAGTTTCCCCATGTGGCAAGTGAGAATGGTGCTTCGTCACCTATTTTATCGAAGCAAAAATCAAGACATTAAAGATGGATTTGCTCACAATTCCTTTATTTAGCAGACACCTATGGAGCACCTACTCTCAGCCATTGTCTCTGCAAACACAGAGCATTCAGGAGGAAGCAATACAAAGGGCCTGTCTTCAGGAAGCTTGCATTCTGGTGTGGCAGACCAACAACAAATAAATACTTCACAATGTGTCAGTACATGTCATATACTATTTAGGTGGATAAGGTAGGGAAGGGGAGAGTGGTTGACAGGATGGGGAGAGCGTTGTTTTATACAGTTGGTTCTGGAAGGTGACGTCAGAGAAGAGATCTGATATATACACGAGGCTAGGGTGTTCCATGCTGTGTGTCAACGTCATAACCACACTTGCACTGCCCTCATTCTTTTATCTCTCTGCTGCTGGCTCCCTTCAGTGAGGCAGGGACTCTTTGATAAAAAGGATGACAACTACTCATCTTTGGATCTTCAGTGCTGAATGTGACCCAAGGGCTGTTTGCATGTTTCCACCTCCCCCTCCCAGAAGGGCTCGTGAAATACTCCAGGCTCAGTCCAGGAACAGTGCCTGGAATAGAGAAAGTTTCTGAACGACTGCGCTGCAGATAGAATGCATGATTAGAAGCCCGCAGTGGGTGGGGCGAGGTACGGGCCTGGGGGACAGAAGCACAGGCTAGGAGGGAGGCAGGAGTGATCTCTAATTTCACTTCCTGGCAGTTGATCCAGTGGTTTCATGTTGGTCTTCTACAGAAAACCAATTGCAAACATCTGGGGATGACAGAGGATGAGATGGTTGGATGGCCTCACCAACTCAATGGACATGAGTTTGCGTAAACTCGGAGAGTTGGTGATGGACAGGGAGACCTGGTGTGTTGCAGTCCATGGGGTTGCAAAAAGTTGGACATGACTGAGCTACTGAACTGAATAGTGCTAGTTACTATTTACTAATAGTGTAGTATTTACTAGTAGGACTACTAGTACTATTTACTAGTAGTGTGCTAGTTACTGTTCTAAGCACTTTATATACATTAATGCATTTACTCCTCATAAAAGCCCTGTGGGATGGATGCTGTTTTATAGGTCAAGGTTCTAAAGCACAGAGAGGTTAAGTGATTTGGCTAAGGTCACACAGCTAATAATTGGTAGAGCCAGAATGTAAACCCAATGTTCTTATTCTTTTTTTTTTCCAATGTTCTTATTCTTACCCCATTGTTTCACACCCCATACCCTTACCTCAGAGACTGGTTTCCTAGATCTTTAACTGAGACATTTGTGCTCTCAGTCTCTGGGATGAGCTAGAAGGTTTTTGAGACTCAGCTTCCACGAAGGTAATAGTTAAGCAAAGGTTTCAGAAAAAAAAATTAAGTATTTAATTACAAGTAATTTAAGACATTTTTATACTGTAATGATGACAGATATAAAACCCAAAGCCAAGTGAATTTTTAAGATAAAAAAGGAGAGAGCTTTCCAGGAAATGCCTGGATGGGGAGTTGATGGGGAGCTGCAGGGTTTCTGTCCCCACACTCTTCTCTCAGCTCCTAGCCGGGGTGAACTGCTCTTGTCTGTGCCTCTCTACCCTCCATCCTGGCACAAGACGTACACAACTGCATACACACACACAGGGTATCCCCAACCACTGTGACTGTCTGGGTAGAAGGGATCGCGGGCCATGGCAGGTGGAGTTGCCGTGTCCCTTTCTGATTCTCCTTCTGTGGGCCCAGGCAGCTGAGCCAAGAGGCCTGGCAGGGAGGCGGCGGGGCCTTGGTTCTCTGTGGGAGCTTGCATAAGGCTCAGACTTTCTGACCTGTGCCCGAGGGGCGGTGTGAGGCCGATCTTCCCGTAACACCACCGAGAGTGCCACCCAGGAGGGAGCAGGCAGGAATCTCCCGGTCCTCTGCACCTGAGCTGGAGTCCAGTTCACAGGGCCCAGGCCTTGATGTTCCCTCCTTCAGGCTGAGAGGCGTGTTCCCTGGCCCACATTCTCGGCGTGTCTGTGTGTGTCAAAGCCATGGGCTGCAGAAAGGGTCCCTCTGGGGAGAGACAGGGCCCACGGGAGTTTTAAAAGGCCGAGCAACATGGATGAAAGCGGCCACTTCCACCCACGATTGATGACAAGGAGCTGAGGTGCCTCACAGAGGAGGACAGGCCCAGGAATTAATGTGCCGGTGTCTTCATTGACAAAGCAAAAATAAAAGCAAACACGCCTGCCAAGGGGGTGAGTCATGCAGGGAGACAGCAGTGGTGGAAGGAAAAGGCCAAGGATGTGTGAGTGTCTGGGGGTGGGAGGAGGGGGAGGAAGGGCTTGGGCAGGGAGAGCTGAGAGGGAGAGAGAAGGAACAGGATCCTTGGTGAGGAAATGCATGAGTGAGAGAGAAAGAAACGGGAGCGGGTGTGTGCGAGAGGGGTGAGGAGAGATGTGCTGTGACTGACAGGAGGTAGGCAGGCAGGGGTGGGGGGCGATGGGCCCCCCACATGCCACCTTCGGCCACAGCGGCTTCTGGAAAGCCCTGCCGTTTGGAGTGAGTGAGGGACGTGTGCGGAGAGGTGAGATTTCATTACCTTTCCCTTTGTGTGATATTTTCATGTTAGAAATCTAAGACTGGAGCTATAAATAATCCAGTCACAGCTGCAGCATCCTGGAGATTTATGGTGCATGCCAATGCCAGCCAGCTTTGGGCTGAAGGAGGGGGGGGTGGCTTTACTGAAGCCAAGATGAAAGGCTGGTTCTCCAGCGCTCAGCAGCCCTCCTCACCCGGTCCTGCCCCCCGACCTAGTCAAGCCCTCCCTCCTGACCCACCAGAGACCCCCGGGCAGAGAGGAGCTCATGAAGGCTTAGCCCTGCTCGTCCGTCCTGGGCAGCCTGGAGCCAGGCAGGAGCCCCGAATGGGCAGCTTGGGAAGGCTGGGGAGACAGGGAAGGGCGGGGGGA
>NW_011494773.1:1370703-1426911 GCF_000754665.1 Bison bison bison | reverse complement strand
ACCTCAGACAAAGGGCAGGCTGGTGGTCCCCGGTGGGGTCGACAGGTGGCCCAGACACAGATGGGCTTGGGCCTGGTGGGGTCCAATGGTTCCCAATCCTTGTTCTCCTCTACGAAATGGGGCCTTTTTCTCTGAGTCTCAGCAAAGACTGCCCAGCTGTGCTCCATGCAGGACTCCGTGGGGACTGGGGAGTCTCTGTCCTGGGACAGGGTGGGGGTTTCCTATTGACCTAAACTTGGGGGCTTCTGGGTGGAATGGTGACACCAGCGGGCAGAGGCAGCCAGTGTGTCTTGGGCCGTGAGAGGGCAGGGCAGGTCTCCCCGGACCAGCTCCGGGGCCCTGCCTCCAGCCCGGCCGTGAGGGCAGATGGAGGAGGTGAGGGGAGACGTTTGGGAGGCCAGCCATGGGCTCGTCCTCCGGGCCCCTGGGGCTGGAGGAAGAGGAGGAAGGTAGGGGTCTCAGGGAGGGAGGAGCTGATTTAAGGTACCCTCGAGACAGGCCAGTGCCTCCCTGCATCTTCCCACCAGAGCGCTTAACCCGCTGTATCCACCACAAGCCCGAGGGGAGGCTTTCTGAGGGCAGGAACATGCACGTGGGCTCTGACGGCAGCCCGGTGACAGCATGGGCCCTGGTGCGGGGCATCAATCCTGCTGACCGGTCAGACTCAGTGATGGTGTGTGCACAGGCCCTGTGGACCAGAGCCCCGTGGACCAGAGCCCCGTGGACCAGAGCCCCGGGAGGGGGTGTGTGCAGAGGGAGAGACCAGAGCCCCGTGGGTCTCCAGACCCCTCTTGGTCCCTCTGGCCAGTCCTCAGGCTGCCGTGTCCAGCCTTCCTGCCGGCTCTGTGGCCTAGTTACCTCAGGCACCAACCTGTCACTTTGGAGGTTTCCGCTTTGCTTTTCTTGTAATTCCCTGAGCAAATATTGAACATCCAGAGAGACACCCAAATCCTGGGTGGGGCTGGGGTGGTCACACAGCTGGCTACTTCTTAAGGGCAGTTCGGTCAAGATAAACTCACCTCAGCTGCAGGCTTCTGGAAGAGGGAGGCTCCTGAGGGGTGAGTGGGCAGGGAAGCAGCTTTCCCTTTAAGGATGAGGCTTCCTCCTGGGAGGAAATGTTTGCCGCAGGACCGTTGACTTCAGGGCAGCCACACGGGGTTGTGACAGGGTCTTGGCTTGGGGCCAGGGCAGTCTGTCCTTCTTTAGCCTCCAAAGGCAAACCACATCTGTG
Organism: Bison bison bison; assembly: GCF_000754665.1. Lineage (NCBI taxonomy): Eukaryota > Metazoa > Chordata > Mammalia > Artiodactyla > Bovidae > Bison > Bison bison. The sequence goes on along the minus strand of NW_011494773.1, from coordinate 1,425,680 downwards.
AATGGGATACACACAGGAGGATTCACTTTCCTGGGGTGTCCTGGAGGCAACTCAGCTGAAAACACAGATGACCTCAGAGCAAGCTTGCCTAACATGGCAAAGCCATGACGTTCAGAAGGGGAACTGGGAGCCTCTGAGGGCCTCCCTGAGGTGTGGCTTAGATGCCACCTCCTCTGGTCATTCCTGGTGCTCCTGTCAAAGTACCACTCACCACCACATGCATCAGCATTCTGTCCTCTCAGGGTTCTTACTGTGAGCCCCTGAAATGGACTCTGACACTTCTAAGCACAGGAAAGATTTGTTGGAAGGATCTAGGGATGCGCGCAACATCAGCAGGAGGTCCAGCTCGAAAAGAGGCGGGAGGAGCAGGATCTAGGTGATGCTAGGTAGTGAGCAGAGACATTGCTTTACCAACAAAGGTCCATCTAGTCAAAGCTATGGTTTTTCCAGTGGTCATGTATGGATGTGAGAGTTGGACCATAAAGAAAGCTGAGCGCCGAAGAATTGATGCTTTTGAACTATGGTGTTGGAGAAGACTCTTGAGAGTCCCTTGGACTGCAAGGAGATCCAACCAGTCAATCCTAAAGGAAATCAGTCCTGAATATTCATTGCAAGGACTGATGCTGAAGCTGAAGCTCCAGTACTTTGGCCACCTGATTCGAAGAACTGACTCATTGGAAAAGATCCTAATGCTGGGAAAGATCAAAGGCGGGAGGAGAAGGGGATAACAGAGGATGAGATGGTTGGATGGCATCACTGACTCAATGGACATGAGTTTGAGTAGGCTCCAGGAGTTGGTGATGGACAAGGAGGCCTGGCGTACTGCAGTCCATGGAGTCACAAAGAGTCGGACATGACTGAGCGACTGAACTGAACTGAGGTAGTGAACGTCGTTGCCAAGGTCACACTGCAGGGCAGTTTGCTTAGCATGCCTTTGCTGGCACCACCCTTCTGCCATTCATGGTGTGATGATGGCTAATTTTATGTGCCAACCTCCCTGGGTTACGGGATGCCCTGATATTTGGTCAGACATAATTCTGGGTGTTTCTAGATTAGATTAGCACTTGAATCTCTAGACTGAATAAAGCAGGTTGTCCTTCCTAATGTGGGTGGTCTTCACCCAATCAGGTGAGGGCCCAAATAGAACAAAAAGGTGGAGGAAGGAAGAATTGTCTCTCTCTGCCTGACCGCTTGAGCAGAGACCTCGATCTTCTCCTGACCTTGGAATGGGACTTAAACTATCAGCTCATAAACACCTCTCAGGAAGGGAAATTCCCGTCCTCGGCCCCTAAATAGGAAAGGAACATTCTGGAAGGCTTTGTCAGTTTGCTCATCTAGAGCTCCATCTTTCTATCCTTCCCCGCTGACTCTGAAACCCAGGAGGCTGACCTGTGTGGGCAACATGAGCTGAAGTCTCATGCCTTCTGGCTTCTGGTTGGGTCTGTCCAATGGGAGGGCCCACTGGAGGAGTCTAGAGGGTTCGAGGAGAGAGCTTGGGGCATTTGTTCCCCTTGCCACTTTCCTTTGGAGGTATGGCTCTCTCCAGCTTCCAATCATCTCCCTCCTGTCCATCAGGGTCTTAACCATTCTTTTTCGTTTCTTGTGGCACTGCCTACCCTTGGCAAACAGTCCCTTATTGAAAGACTCCCCTGTTGCCCTGTTTGCTGGTAACACCTCTTTCCAGCTGGAACCTCAAATGATACAGGAAGTTGGGAGACTGGGAGGCAATAGAGCCCCAACAAATGCTCACAATATGGTGGTACTGATGCCCAGGGGGGCAGGCAGCCTGATTAGGTGGCAAGAGCATGGACTTGGGAGACAGACCTCCTGGAGTTTGAATTTTCACCCCAGCTCTCACTACCTGTGTGAACTTGGTCAAGTTCCTCAGCTAGGCTGACCCTCCTTTGTTCTTTACCTGGGAAATAAAAGTTAATCTGTATCCCCTGGGTTTGTCATGAGAACTGAATGAGAGATTTATTAAAGCACTTATCACACAGGGGACCGGTGATGGCCCAAGGGGTCCACCTTGTCTGCCTGCTCCAACTGACCAGTCATGGCTCCTTGAAGCCCTGTGTGGAGAAGAATTCTGACTCCCCATCCTGGCCTGGAGGTGATGGGCACACTCACGATTGGTGATGGCGGTCATGGTGTGGACCAGAAAGCGGCAGTAGAATGTGCTTACATTTCCATAGCAGACACTCACTGAGGTATGGCTATCAGTTTTCCTATTTCTCTGCTCCTTGGGAGAAGACGTAGGATTCTGCTGGCCTCAGAAAGGCCAGGATCCTGCTGGACCAGTGGCTGTTTCCACCAGCACTGCCCAGGTCCCAAAGTCACTGAGCCTGCTGTCCTGGCTCAGCACAGACTTCTTTGGCAGCAAGGATGCTCCAGCCAGCCCTATCTTTTAATCAGCAGACTGCGTCAGCCCTGTCGGGATTGTTTAAGGTCTTCTTCCTCCCGGGACTTTCTTGCTCTTTTCATCCTCAAATACCAACCTTACCCTCCCTGCCAACAGATCACACACACACACACACACATACACCCTTCCATGTTCACCACCACGTCCTCATAGTAAGTTACAGGGAATTATTGATATTAACTCAAGTTTTTCCACTCCATATCACCCCACTATCCACATCTCCCATTGTCGCCTGCCCCAACTCAGGGGGCCTGACGTTATTCCAGCAACACATATCAGAGTTGGATGAAGGTAGAAGGAGTAGAAATCACAGCCACAGGCATCCTATGGGGCGAGCTGAAGAAGCCTCAGTGATCACCACGTGGTCCCTGGAGTAACTAGAGGAAGAAGGGAATAAGAAATCCTTTGCACACAGAATGTTCTTTCTAGTTTCACCGGCACGTGGAAGGAACCTTTGCTTATTCACTTATTCAAGACATATTTACGGAGCACCTCTATGGGCTGGGTACAGACAGCTGTCTGCCCTGAAAGGGAGACAGCCAAGTAGAAGCCGGTGGGTGCTGAGCAGCTCAGCAGGAGTGCTGAGATGGAGATGAGCACGGTGGGGTGAGGGCAGGGGGACGGGCTCTGATTGGAGCCACACCGTGGGACAGAGACGACTTTCCTGAGAAGGTGGCTCTCCTGAGCCCAGTCTGGAGGGAAAAGGAAGCTGCTCCAGGTGGCACCGGGGGCAGCATGTGCTAGGATCTGAATGGGTGTGAGTTTGAGGAGCAGCTGGCAGGTCACTGGGGCTGCGGCTTAGAGCCAGAAGGGAAGGTGTTCTGGGAGGAGCCGATGGCAGGGTGGGGTGGCGGGGTAGGGGGGTCCTCCAGGGCCTGTCTGAGGAGTCCAGAGTATCCCAGAGTAGCCCCTAGTCCTGCTATGTCCCCACCTTCCAGCCTGTCCTCTGCCCTCCACCGGGCTTAGCAAGCGAGGCCTCAAAGAAAACCTCCATTCTCCTCCTCCTGGGAACTGTAGGCCTTCTCAGGTATTTGGGGGCTGACTGCCCCCATGCCCTGCGAGTCCTTACTCGCAGGACTGATGGATGAGGGGGTGGATGGGCAGGAGGGTGGCTGAGAGAAGAGGAGCTACACAGCTGGAGACCAAGGTAACCTGATAAATGAAGGCTTTAGTGCAGTCTCCCTAGTAACTGGCTGACCCAACCATCAGGAGTAATTTAGGGGAAAGCAGACATGTGTTTGGGCATTTTCCTTCTCCAATGACTAAGTGGGTTTACAGGTCCCTCCTCCTCTCATAAAAACCCTAACACCTTTCCCCAGGCACCTCCCCTGCCCAGACCTGCTTCTCTTTGGAAAATGGGGCTGGTGTGCCTGTGTAGCTGTGTAGAAATGTGTGTAGCTCTGTGTGGGTATGTGCATGAAAGTATCTCATATATGCATGAGGAAGTATAAATGGGAGTGTGTGAGCTTGCAAGTGCATGCAAATATCTCTGCTGGTGCCATGTATGGGGGAGCACTTGTGCATGAGACTTGTCAGCCTCTGTGCACACGGGGAAACATGAATGCACACATATGCACATGTGTCCAGAAGAGTCTGGGGGGTCTTTATGAGTGCGGGGGTCCTTGAAGCATGTGAGTGCTCGCAGTGAGTGTGCATGGGATTCTATGCAATTGGCCAGCATGATTGTCTTTGAAGGGCAGAAGTTGCTGAGCTGGGATACATCCATTAACCAAAGCAATAAAATGCCCAACTGGTCTCCTTGTTTCCCTTCTTGTAATCCGTTCTCCACCCTGCAGCCAGTGTGAGCTTTTAAAATTGCAAATCAGATCACGTCACTGCTAGGCTGAAAGCCCTCTGAGGGCTACTGGAATAAATCCAAACTTCTGATTATGGCCTGGCAGATACGTCCCCCATCCCAGTCTGATCTTTGTGGCCTCATCTCCTGCCACTCCGCAGGCAGGCACCCGCTGCCTCAGTCACACAGGCAAGAGCCTTTGTTCTTGTCCTTCCCTCCTCTGGCTCCCTTGGCTGCTGGGCACTCTCCTGGCTCCAGATTTCAGCCTGATATTATCCATGGGGCATTCTCTGACCACCTCCCTCCAGGCCCCCTCTGTGCTATCACTCCAACTTCTTTTCTCTCTAGTGCTAAGTCAGTTGGGTCTGAAAGAGGTGCTGAGACAGAGCGAGGTGTGCACAGGGTTTTGTGGGGAGCAGCCCCTAGAAAGGAATAGAGAGGACCCCAGAATCGGCAGAGCAGGGAAGGGCCAGCTGACCACAATATAGATCTGATAAGGTCTCTGCCAGCCTCCTAAGTGCCTGGAGCAAAGACCGTCCACGAGAGGAGTCCTGAACTGGGTGGAAATGGCTAAACCTGACCCCATACCTGGCCTCAGTCAAGGGCTGGAACCATCAACACAGAAGCTAAGGTTGAAGAGAATGAGAAGGCAAACCACAGATGAGAAGAATATTAATACTTGCAAAAGACAGATCTCAGGAAGAACTGGTATCCAAAATACACAAAGAACTCTTAAAACTCAGTAAGTTGATTAAAAAAAAAAAAAAAATAGGCCAAAGACCTAAACAGACACCTCCCTAAAGAAAATATACAGTCGGCAAGTAAGCATATGAAGAGATACTTCACATCATGGGTCCTCAGGGTACTGCAGATTAAAACAACAATGAGATTTTACTATATACCTGTTAGAATGGCCAAAATCCAGAACAATGACAACACCAAATGCTGTTGAGGATGTAGAGCAACAGGAACTCTCATTCATTGCTGGTGGGAATCAAAATGGTACAGCCACTTTGGAAGATGGTTTAATGTTTTTTTTTTCTTAAACAAAACTAAACATACAAAGAACAAAAACAAAATCTGAACATACTCTTCCCTCATGATTCAGCCACTACACTCCTTAGCATTTACCTAAAGGAACTGAAACTTGTGTCTACAGAAAAACCTGCACACAGATGCTTGTAGCAGCTTTACTCACACCTGCCAAAACTTGGGAGCAAGCAAGATGTCTTTCAATAGGTGAATGGATACATAAACTGTGGTACATCCAGACAATGGGCTCTCAGTCAGCGATAAAAAGAAATGAGCTTTCAAGCCATGAAAAGACACGGAGCAATCTTCAATGCATATTACTAAGTGAAAGAAGTCAGTCTTCAAAGGTTACATAGTGATTTTAACTATATGACATTCTGGAAAAGGCAAAACTATGGAGATGGTAAAAAAGATCAGTGATTTCCAGGAGTTAGGAGGGAGGGAGAGAGGATTTTCAAGGCAGTGAAACTCCTCTGTGTGACACTGTCGTGGTGCATATTGTCCAAATCCATAGAACGTACAACACTAAGAGTGAACCCAAGTGTGAACTATGTACTTTGGGTGATAATAATGTGTCAGCGTAGGTGCATCGATTACAGCAAATGTACCGTTCTGGTGGGGATGTTGATGATAGAAAGGAGGCTGTGTGTGAGGGGGCACAGGAGTATGTAAGAACTCTGTGCAATTTTGCTGTTAACTTAAAAATGCTCTTTTAAAAAGTCTATTAAAAAAGAAAGAAAGGGGACTTTCCTGGTGGTCCAGTGGGTGAGGCTCCATGCTCCCAATGCAGGGGGATTCTCCCAGCGTTTGATTCTTGGTCAGGGAACTAGATCCCACATGCTGCAACTAAAACCCAGTGCAGTCAAATAAATAAATAAAAATAAATTTTAAAAAAAGGAAGGAAGAAAGAAAGAAAGTCCTCAGACTTTTCCCCTGGACGCCCTTCTCCTCTCTTCCCACCCTTACCCTGTCCTTCTGCTGTGCAAGCATTTTCTGACTTCTTCACAGGAGGACACATTTGCTAGGCATATCTGTCTGTCCTTCTCTTTTACGTTTGCCCTAAGTCTTTGTTAAAGATTTTCCAGGGGGTTCCCCTGTGGCTCAGTGATAAAGAATCCACCTCCCAGTGCAGGAGACACGGGTTCGATCCCTGGTCTGGGAAGATCCCACATGCCATTGAGCAACCAAGCCCATGCTTCACAACTGTTGAGCCTGCATGCTAGAGCCCAGGAGCTGCAACTATGAAGCCCGTGTGCCCTGTCGCCCATGCTCTGCAACGAGAGAAACCACTGCAATGAGAAGCCCGCACACCGCAATTAGAGAGCAGCCCCTGCTCGCCACAACCAGAGAAAAGCCCGCACAGCAATGAAGACCCAGCACGGCCAATAAACTAATACATAAATAAATAAAATAGAGATTTTCCAGCTCATGGGCCAGCCTGGCCTGGAGCTTTTTCATCTTTGCCCTTCCTTTGCCAATCTTGCAAGCCCTCATTTCAGCTTCCTCCCAGTCTATGAAACTTCTAGAATCTCACCAACAAAGGACAGCTATGATCTGCTCTAGAAGCCCTGTCCTGGTATAAATATGTCCCCCAATGCTCAGCTAAGGAAAAGGAAATTCAAGAGCAGAGAGAGAAGAAAATCTTGGATGCCTCATTAGCAGCACTTACTGAGAAGCTTTATCTTGCCTCCTTTGATGTCAGAGTGAAGCGAGAGGAAAGACCTTCCCTCCCTGTCTCCAGGAACAGAACTTGAGGGGCGTCCACAGACTGGGCGCCATTTCCATTTCCCAGGCCACATTAAAACTTCTGGAGACATCAAGCTGCAAGAAGGTTAGGCCTTCTCTGTCTCCCTGAGCAGCACACCATAAATCAATACTGAGCACAAACGAGTGTGATGAAGTCCTTCAACGTTTTGAATTTTCCCATCACGACTATGGTGAAGTTCTGTGTGTTTTGAAATATGTAAAATTCTTAAATGCTTTTCTTCTTTGCCGGGTCCCTAAGGGTGGGTTTGGTCTTGCCCGTATCTGTAATCAGCCCAGCTGAACTTCCTGTCCCCCACCAGGCCTGCCCTGTGCTGAAGCTGCAGAGGGTGGCTCCGGGCTGACCTTGAGGATGTCAGGGGTCGGTACAGGAGAACAGGCCTGGTGTGGGGTGGGGGTGGGGGGTGGTCATATAGTCAAGTTCAGGGCTGATGAGGAACGAAATAATTAGGGATCAGGAAGGGCAGGGTCTTGGATGAGCCTCGGGATGGGTCTTTCTCCTTGGCTAGGGTAGCTCAGCTTAGAAAATCAAACTAACAGATAGATGCTGAGGTCCATTGCAGACAAAAATGTAGGCTAGAGTGTGAGGCTGGAAGTAGGATCTAATTATGCCTGGAGGTAGCAGCCTCAGGCTCCTCTGACCTGGGGGCGGATCAGATGGTGGGATGGAATGGTCACGTGCCCACTGTGAGGCTGTCAGCTCAGGTCCATTCCCTTTGGTAAGTGTTGGAGGATCCTTCCTTCCTTACAGACGGGCAAACGGAAGCCAAGGCCACACATGTCCAGTGAGGGAAGAGCCTGGCCTTCTAGCTGAGTCAGTGTGGAGATTTGGCCTCACAGTGATCCTCGGGGTCCAGAGTTGGGGCCCCTCATGGGTGACTCTTACCATCACTTGGCTCCTTCTGAAGGTGGAGGGAAAGGGGAACAGTCTACAGGCCTTTCTGTCATAACTGCATATTTAGTCCTACTATGGGCTACTGAAGTGAAGTGAAAGTTGCTCAGTCATGTCCAACTCTTTGCAACCTCATGGAGTATCCAGTCCTTGGAATTCTCCAGGCAGAATACTGGAGTGGGTAGCCTTTCCCTTCTCCAGGGGACTATGGGCTAGGCACCCAGGTAAATGCTTCAAATATATGGTCTCATCCACACAGCCCCATTTTGCAAAATGGGCCTCATTTTGCAGACACTCAGAAGGGAAAGGGACTTGCCCAGGGTGACACAGAAAGCAAGTGGTGGGGCCTTCTGGCCCATGAGTGCGTGTGCAGAGCCCATCTGGCTTCCAGCTAAAACCCAGGTCATAGCACCTAGCGCAGTGACTGGTGTGTTGTAGGCAAGAAATAAGTATCTGGTAAAAGAATGAATACATGAATGATCGTGCAACTCCTTCTGGTCCCAAGTCTGTGTTCTTTCCTGGGTTTCCACCTAGTCTGGGGATCTGGAAGCTGCCGGCAAAAACCCTGGGTCTTCCTGGTGGGAGAGGTGCCCAGGGTGGGCTGGTCAGAGTACCCTGGGGGAGGGGCTGCAGCAGCCCTGGTGTCACCCTGGCCCTGCACAGCCGCTCCTGCTGACCACGTGCGGTCCCCGAGGACCCCAGAAGGAAGGGGTTCACCACAAAATAAACATACAGGCTGTACATCCAGTGATTCAGAAGATCCTGCTGTGCCCGCCTCCCTCTCCCCTCAAACCTTCCTGTTGCCATGACAACTGACCTCACCAAACTGAAGCTCGCTGAGGCATCCCAATTAACCCTTTTCTGACACAGCAGGGCCCTCCGTCACACCAGGTCGCCTGTCTACGTGGCCTGAATGCCACTAAAAGATGAGAGGTGGCACTGTGGGCGGAAGTGGAGGCTTTAGGGGCCCGAGGGCCTGAGTTGATTTTCGGGGGCCAACTGTGTGAACCTGAACAGTCCGGGACCCCCACGGGGTTGCTATAAAGGTTCGATGAGGAACTCACGGTAATACCCAGTGGGATCCTTGGCTCAGGTAAGGCGACTCACAGGAGGAGCTGCTCTGTGCACAGATCCAGCCTGCTCCTGTTACTGCAGGGCCCCAGGGCACGTCAGTGGGAGGGCACACGCCATCACAGACACACAGAACAGTGATTCATATGGAAAAAAAAGGAAGCCCACAGCCACTCAAACTGTATGAAGCCTGGAGGTTGCCCTGGGAGATCCCCATCAAATAGCCCATTCATTCCACCTTGAACTCAAACCTCTCAAGGTCCCCCTGGGCTCTGGGACTCCCAGAAAGGGACGGGTCTATGTGCTCAGAGAGCAGGGCTGAGTGGGATGAGGGGAGAAGGTAGGGCAGGGCCTGGAATTCTGGATGTCCACTTGGCAGAAGTGAGTACGGGGCCACCTGCTGTCAACTCCAATAGAGCCAACGGGACCCTAAGGGAAGTGACAGCAGAGAGCCCAACGAGCAAGGCCGAATTAATGGCCACTGTTTACTAAGGATCAGCCAGGGGCTAGAGTGATCAATGCAAATGAAGCCACATACCCCCTGCCCTCCACTGCTTAAAGCTCTTTGATGGGTCCTCCCTGCTGTTGTCACCGGAACCCAAACCCTGCGTGCAGCCCACACGACCCTCGTGTCCTGGCCGCTGCCCACCTCTCAGCTCACGTTGTCCTCAGCCACTCTGCCCCCAGCACTCAGGCTTTCTTTGGCTTTTGTTTTGTTGGCCTCACCATGCAGCTTGTGGGATCTTGGTCCCCCTGCTAGGGACTGAACCCAGACCCTCAACAATCCTAGCCACTGGACCATCAGGGAAATCCCTGTTTTGTTTCTTTTTCCAGACAAACTGTGCTTCTCCAGCCTCAGAGCTTTTGCACACGTAGATACCTTTACCTGGATGCGCATTTACTAGCTTTCCCCAGTTTTATCAGTTGTAAGAGACACGCTTAAAAAGACCGACTTGTACTCTGAGATAATTGCGGACTACATAAAAATTGCAAAAATTAGTACAAATAATTTCCATATTTCCTTCACTGAGTTTCCCCCATTGTTGGTTTTTAGCATGCTTACATCTGTCCCTGTGTATTGGATGCTAGAGCCATTTTTGTGTATTTCTGCCCAACTCCCTGGGTAGTGACTTCATGTTGGAGGCTTGAAACTAACTCGTGTGGAGGCAGAGAATTTACAGAACAGAAACTAGTAATCAGGGACTTTCCCCCTAGGAAGTGCTGTTAAACATTTACCACCATGCTACCCTTGTATCAGTCTCTTTTCTTTCTCTCTCTTTGTGTGTGTTGGGGGACCTTCCTAAGGCCCACTTGACTTCGCACTCCAGAATGTCTGGCTCTAGGTGAGTGATCACACCATCATGGTTATCTGGGTCATTAAGATCCTTTATGTATAGTTCTTCTGTGTATCATGCCACGTCTTCTTAATATCTTCTGCTTCTGTTAGGTCCATACCATTTCTGTCCTTTATTGTTCCCATCTTTGCATGAAATGTTCCCTTGGTATCTCTCATTTTCTTGAAGAGATCTCTAGTCTTTCCCATTCTATTTTTTTCCTCTGTTTCTTTGCATTGATCACTGAGGAAGGCTTTCTCATCTTTCCTTGCTATTCTTTGGAACTATGCATTCAGATGGGTGTATCTTTCCTTTTCTCCTTTGCCTTTAGCTTCTCTTCTTTTCTCAGCTATTTGTAAGGCCTCCTCAGACAGCCATTTTGCCTTTTGCATTTCTTTTTCTTGGGGATGGTCTTGATCACCACCTCCTGTACAATGTCATTAACCTCCGTCCATAGTTCTTCAGGCACTCTATCAAATCTAATCCCTTGAATCTATTTGTCACTTTCACTGTATAATCATAAGGGATTTGATTTAGGTCATACTTGAATGGTTTGGTGGTTTCCCTACTTTCAAACGTCTTCAAATGTCCTGACAATGTCCTTTATAGCAAAAAAAAAGAAAAAATGTCTGCTGTGTGTATTATGTAAATATCCTGTTTTGTATCCCCTGCTAGTCATAGCATCCACTGATAATTTTTTCCTAAAGAATATTCTTTCCTTCCCTATTCATTTGTTTATTCATTAATTTATTTATATCAAGATGAACTCATGGATTCTTCTTTTGTTTTTTGGGTTATAACTTAGAAGTCTCATGATTTATTTCAGTGCTCAAATTATGCCAGATTTGTCCAGGAGAAACCATTTCAGGCTGAAAGTGAAAGTGACGTTGCTCAGTTGTGTCCGACTCTTAGCAACCTCATCGACTGCAGCCTACCAGGCTCCTCCGTCCATGGGATTTTCCAGGCAAGAGTACTGAAGTGGGTTGCCATTGCCTTCTCTGATCTCAGGCTGGCTCCATTCTTATTGACATGTTCTTGATATTATTTTTTCCTTTAAGCACATCATCACTTTCTGGCACAACAAAATGTTTCAGGGTCATCTTATACTTTGCCCGAGTGAGCCCTGGAATTGGCTGTTTTCCCAAAGTGCCACTGTTCCTTTTAGTGGAGAATGGCATTTAGAAACCAATGTCTGGGAACTGGGGTGCTCTGTGCTTCTGAGGAAGAGACACCTGTTAAATTTCTGACAACAGGATGCATTTTACAGACCACGGTGTGTACCGATCCACTGGTCTGGCATTTGACTCTTTGTCCTTCTGGCTACTTTTCTATTCAACCTGAAGCTGAGCTCAGCAGTGAGTCCTCTGCCAGGACTCCATTCCCACCCTTCCTGCCCTTTTCTCTGCCCAGTTCACACACCCTTCTGTCCTGTCTTCCTTTTCCACTGAACCACAGCCAGAGAGCCCGATTTTACACCAAACAAGCTTGCTGCAGGGCACAGTGGATTTCTCTTGGATTTTACTGTATTCTGACCTCTGTCTTTACAGATCTTTTTTGTTTGGAATTGGGTGGAAGATAGGAAACTCCTCTGGGGCTGAAGGAAAGTCTAAAAGAGTTTTTTCAGTAAGCACAAAATAACATTTCTAAAGGTGAGAATGCTCTGTGTCATGGTTAATTAGTAAAATTTTTCTTTCTTGGTGATATCTAAAATAATATTGTTTTAGGGGACTTCCCAGGTGGTCCAGTGGTTAAGAATCCGCCTGCTGGTGCAGGGGACTTGGGTTCGATCCCTGGTCCAGGAAGATTCCACATGCCACAGGTCAACTAAGCCCTCGTGCCACAATTACTGAAGCCTGTGTGCCCTGAGCTCATGCCCTGCAACAAGAGAAGCCACCACAATGATAAGCCCGAGTATCACAGCTAGAGTAGCCCCCACCCCCTGAAACTAGAGAAACAAAGACCCAGCACAGCCAAAACTAAATACGTTACAATTTTTAGTTATTTTAAAAGTAAATATATAAAATAATAGTGCTTTAGAGTCAGTGAAAAAGATCACACCTGTTATCCTTCAGAACAGATTTCCCAGTTCTTCCTCATGAGTGCTTTTCCTCCATAGCATTCAACACAATTGGTAACAGATTTTGGGGTCACTATTGGTTCATATGGGTTTCCCTGGTGGCTCAGACAGTAAAGAATCTGCCTGCAATGTGAGAGACCTGGGTTCAATCCCTGGGTCAGGAAGATTCCCCTGGAGAAGGGAATGGCAATCCACTTCAGTATTCGTGCCTGGAGAATCCCACAGACAGAGAAGCCTGGCGGGCTATATAGTCCATGGGGTTGCAAAGAGCTGGACGTGACTGAGTGACAACCACTTTCACTTTCACTGGTTAATATCGGTCAGAGCTGTATCATCAATGCCTGGCACATTGATGCTTAGTAAAACTTTGTTGAATGAATGCCTGAATTAATTTTATCTTCTCCATAATCTGCGAAACAGAGATGACTTTCTCTACTTTACTGATGGGGAAACTGAGGCTCCAATAGCCAAGGTTTGTTCAACGCTGTTGCCCCAGTAACTGGTGCAATGGGACTTCAAATCTGGATTTGTTAGAATCTAACGTGCGAGCATGGAGAAGGCAATGGCAAAGTCGGACACGACTGAGCGACTTCACTTTCACTTTTCACTTTCATGCATTGGAGAAGGAAATGGCAACCCACTCCAGTGTTCTTCCCTGGAGAATCCCAGGAACGGGGGAGCCTGGTGGGCTGCCGTCCATGGGGTCGAGCAGAGTCGGACACGACTGAAGCGACTTAGCAGCAGCAGCAGCAGCAATATGCGTGCAAAGTGTTTCAGTGGAGGAGATGCTTTTAGTGGAGAATTGAATTGAGTTTTTATTCCCATGATGAGTTTTGCCGCTGAAGGAGTTTCTAAATTCTTAGAAATTAGGGCAGCACAAAAATGATCCAAAGGAGGACACAGAACAGGGACTGGTGCTGCAAAAGTGGCCACGAGGGGCCCTCTGGGGCACCATAACCGCTCATCTCATGGTTTGCCGTATTCCCACTGGAGTATGGAAGGGCCCGGCAGAGGCAGGCTGCAGGGACTTGACCTCAACCATGAACCCCATCCCCCAGCTCCAGCTGACTAGCTCTGGGGCCCACCAGGGTGCCTTCTATGGCAGAAGACACTTCTCCCAGGGGCTCCACCATGCCACCTTCCCTGCCTCCTACACATGCCCAGCAGTTGGGCAGAATGGAGGTTACACCTCTGCTTGAAAGATGGGGAAACTGAGTCTCCAAGGATAGAAATACTTATCAGAGAGGAAGTTTCGCCATCTGTACAAGGGAGAATTGGACTTGGTGATGTCCAAGGCGGTTTCTCCAGTTCTCCGGATAGTGGTTTAATGGCCAGTGGCCTCCTCCCCACCTCCCCTCCTCCCAACCTTGGGGCTTTCCTGCCCTGCTCCCAGGGGAAACAGTGCTTGCGTCCAATTGCTTCCCTTTGAACTGAGAGTCAAAACACAATCCTCATTTACATTTCAAAGGCCGCAGTGCCTGATCTGGATCAGGCACGCCATCCACCTGGTCTCTGAAAGTCCCTGTCCTGGCCTGGCAGCTGGGATGGCCTCTCAAGAGATGAGTTAAGCACCTTTGGAGACGATTTGAGAAGCGCTGAAAGACATTTCCACTTCTAAACAGATGTCTCCTAGAAATACCACAAAATACAATAGCTACTCACACTTCCACATGTATACATGTTAGATGCCAGGTACTCATTAAATCCTTTACCACAACCCTGTGAGGTGGGTGTTATTATTTCCCCATTTTACAGATGAGGCCACAGAGGCACCAGAAGGTTAAACTTGTCCAAAGTCAAGATGGAGAATTTGAACTTCCTGCGTGTTCACTTTCACTTTTCACTTTCATGCATTGGAGAATGAAATGGCAACCCACTCCAGTGTTCTTGCCTGGAAAATCACAGGGACAGGGGAGCCTGGTGGGCTGCCATCTATGGGGTCGCACAGAGTCGGACACGACTGAAGCGACTTAGCAGCAGCAGCAGCAGCCTGCAAGTGCACGACCACTACACGTCAGTTCAGTTCAGTTCATTTCAGTCGCTCAGTCGTGTCCGACTCTTTGTGACCCCATGAATCACAGCACTCCAGGCCTCCCTGTCCATCACGAACTCCCGGAGTTCACTCAGACTCACGTCCATCGAGTCAGTGATGCCATCCAGCCATCTCATCCTCTGTCGTCCCCTTCTCCTCCTGCCCCCAATCCCTCCCAGCATCAGAGTCTTTTCCAATGAGTCAACTCTTCGCATGAGGTGGCCAAAGTACTGGAGTTTCAGCTTTAGCATCATTCCTTCCAAAGAAATCCCAGGGCTGATCTCCTTCAGAATGGACTGGTTGGATCTCCTTGCAGTCCAAGGGACTCTCAAGAGTCTTCTCCAACACCACAGTTCAAAAGCATCAATTCTTCGGTGCTCAGCCTTCTTCACAGTCCAACTCTCACATCCATACGTGACCACAGGAAAAACTACACGTCACTACCCCTGAAATTCCATTCTTGGCTATCCAGGCTCTTATTTGGAATACAAACACCAGGGAAGATAGCCTTGAAACACCAGCAACTCAATGAAAAGCTAGCCGGGGCCTGCTGGGCTGCAGACCCACTGGACGCTTTAGGGTTTTCAGGCCCCCGGCAGAGCTCTGGGCGGCTCCACCCTCAGCCTGCCCCTCCCCTCCTCACTGCCCCAGGGCCAGCCTTACACACAGCTGGGCCTGCAACACAGGTAAGAGGGGCCGAAGGTGGGCTAGAGATCACCTTGGTTTTCAGACAGGCCTGGGGTTCCCAATGTCATGAAATGTCAAGGGCAGGCCCCCAGCCTGTTCTTCCTGAGGGGCCTGGGATTGCTGGATGATATGAGAACTCTAATTTTTAGTTTTCTAAGAGACCTCCATCGGAGAAGGCACTGGCACCCCACTCCAGTACTCTCACCTGGAAAATCCCATGGATGGAGGAGCCTGGTGGGCTGCAGTCCATGGGGTCGCACAGAGTTGGACACGACTGAAGCGACTTAGCAGCAGCAGCAGCAGCAAGAGACCTCCATGCTGTTTTCCACAGCGGCTGCACCAATTTACATTCCCGCCAACAGTGCAGGAGGGTTCCTTTCTCTCCACGTCTTCTCCAGCATTTATTATTTATGGGCTTTTTGAAGATAGCCGTTCGGATTGGTGTGAGATGATACCCCATTGTGGTTTAGCTTTGCATTTCTCTAATAATTAGCGATGTTGAGCATCTTTCCAAGTGCCTGTTGGCCATCTCTGTGTGTTCTGTAGAAAGATGCCTGTTTAGCTCTTCTGTCCCAGCAGTATTTGAACCTCTGTTCCATGCAAGAAGTTCACAGACTGAGAAAACCTGACAGTCCTGGTAGAGGAAACCCGTTGGCATTTAAAGTTCATTCAGTCATGTTTAGCAGCGTCTACCATGTACCAGGTGCTGGGGAGACAGCAGTGAACAGATGAAGTCTTTGCTCTCAGGGAAGCACCAACCACAGACAACAGAAGGCCCTCTTTGGGGGCCTTTGTGTCTTTCTGCCCCTGTTGGTGGTGAACAGTTGTCCCTGGCTCCCTCTCCCTGACCCCGAGAGCCCAGGGAACAGAGGCCAGATTCAGGGCTGCTCACTGAACATTTGTTTTCTGCAGAGTCCCCTTAGCTGGGTCTGGTCCTCCACCTGTCCCAGCGCCTCTGGCTTTTTCCCCTGGGCAGCTGTCCCTCCTGACCCCACTCCTTCCATCTTGCCTGCCTCCCTCTCTCCCCGACCTTGGGGTCACTGGCCGTGGTTCTCAATCCTGGCTGGCCATCCATGTCCCTGGAAGTAACTTCAGAAAGCACAGGACCCCCCGGGCATAGTCAAGACTCTGCAGGTGTGAGAATGGGGTCCTGGCTTCTGATATCTTTCTGGGGCCATTCCAGGTTGAGATCTCGGCTCCAAGGGCCTACAGGGAAGCCCCTGGAGTGACTTCCCCAGCTTTGACTTGGAGCAGCGACGCGCTGTAAGCCAGGGGCTTTGGGAGAAGACTGACTGGGCATCTGAAGGCCAGGTCAGAGGAGTCAGGACTGAGCCCAGCAGGTCCAGAGAGGGATGCTCAGTTGTGAGGCTGATCTCCAGGAGGGGAGGGAGGGTGGGCACACTCTGACTCCTCCCCAGGCCTCTCCCAGAGCTCTCTGTCCTCAAGGCTGCAGAGGGCTCCTGCAGCACAGGTCAGGGAAGAGGAGGGGAAGACGTGGAGAAGTAGGTAGGGGCAGCTCTGTCTTCTCTCTCTCCTTCCCCTGTTAAGTCCTGCTCGTCTTTCAAGGCACAGTTCTAATTTCACCTCCTCCAGATAGGCTTCCCTTATTACCCAGATGAAAACCAACCCATCATTTCCTCATAGGACTTCCCCAAGGATTTCCTTGGGATTCACTCTGTATACTTAACTCATCAAACTTAGATTGGGAAATGACTCTGAAGCTAGTCCACTCTCCTCTACTTTGGGCAGGCCTCCGTGTATACATCTCACGCATGTGTACCACTCAGCCTGAGGTCAGAGCCCCCCACATTTGGGGCCACCTGCAGGTATAGGAGCTTGGTTCCTTTGGCCACATCGTTCCTCTGCAGCGGGGGCAGGGCCTGGAAGATTGGGAGCACGGTCTCCTTGGGCCCTCTGGCCCCAGGCCAGGACTCTGTCTTTGAGGACTTTTCCTGGGAGAACCAGGGGAAGGTTTGGCCCATCCAGAGTGACTGGACACTTCAACCAGGAAACCTGCTGTGTGACTCTGGGCAACCAGCCCTCTTTGTGGATATGTAGGGCGGATACCAACCAGGGTTCTTGGCCTTCTCCATGAACAGAAATTGACTAGAAGCCAGAGAAGAAATTTAGGCGAGGCTTACTGGGGATCCTGTACCAGGTATAGGACAGAGGAATAACAAGTAACAGGTTCCCTTGCTGGCTCCCTGTGGTAGGGGTGAGCCCTGGGGTGAGGGTAGGAGGTGTCCCGGGGGTTGGGCGTGAGGGGTGGCTTAGGTGGTTTGCCCATCCCTTTGTGGTGTTGAGTGTTAGGGGGGCTTGCCCAGCACCCTGCTTTTGCTCCCAACACCGTTTTTTTTTGCCTCCTGACTCTTAAGAAATGGCAGTTGTCTGTGTGTGTGTATATGAATTTTTTGTATCTTTTTGGTCCAGTATTTGCCCCAACTGTGCATGCACAGGGTTATTTTTAGTCCCATATAGTTTCTTTGTATTTTTGAAGCTGGAGGAGAGGTGTGTTTGCAGCTCTCATTGAAGGGTCCCAGGTCCAGCCTGGGAGGGTTTCCCTGGGTCTCATTGCCAGACCAGAGAAGGATCAAGGAGCTTCTTCCCCTCACATGGAATATAAGAAAAGCCCCATCCAAAAACAAGCAAAGAAGCCCAGTGAAGGTTCTGAATTTCTCCAGTCTGACCTTTTCATTTTTTTAAATATCACATTTGAAATGTTTTTTCTCGCTTTTTTGGGTGTCTTGCTTTGCTGGTGACCTCAGCAGTACATGTTATTTTGTGTGCTGGGAAATCCAGCTTTTGGTGTTGTGTGTGGGTACAGATTTCTATGTATGGGTTACATTAATATATGCACGCAGCCTATATGCACACACACACACAAATCACATCACACCGTGTTGAATCAGTGGTTCTCAGGCCTGCCTAGGAAGTAACAAAAATCCCAGCGTTGCAGTTAAAATAAATCAGAACAAGGAGTAGGGCCCAGGTGTCAGTAGTTTGCAAATCTCCCCAGGTGATTCCCTCTGTGCCATCACAGCTAAGAAGCTCTGATACAGGTGGCAGCTTCCTGACAGAGTGCCTTTATTGAACAGTTAAAAAGAGTGAGCTTTAAGACTCTGAAATTAAGGGATGACACTTGGAAAGAAGCAGATGGCAAAAAGGCTTGGCCTGGATGCAGTGTTCTCACCTTGGAACAAGACCATCTCTGCGGTCCCACCCAAATCTTAAAAAATGCGTTGGCTGCAATGGATATGCTCAAAGAGGAGAGGAAGGCCTCCTGGGAGAGCCCAGACCCCCTCTCTAGAGGCTCACAGATCCTGGAGTCCT
Source organism: Bison bison bison (assembly GCF_000754665.1). Classification (NCBI taxonomy): domain Eukaryota; kingdom Metazoa; phylum Chordata; class Mammalia; order Artiodactyla; family Bovidae; genus Bison; species Bison bison. The sequence goes on along the minus strand of NW_011494773.1, from coordinate 1,407,247 downwards.
GAGTATCCATAGCTGCTTCCTTTTTTAAACCAGGGGGTATAAACCAAGGGGACTCCTGTGCACCTCCCACAGGAGCAGACAGCAGCCGGTCTGAGCTGCTGGGGAGCCAGGATTAGGGAGAGATTAGTGAGTGTGGTTTAGAGGGGCTCTGGAGCCTTGCAGCCAGCTCAGAGGCCTTCAGTCCAAAGATAGCAAACAGGAGAAGATGAGACAGCATGTGGAAGGGAGGGGGCAACGAGGGAGAGGGGACAGTTGGCAAGCTGATGCTTGGCCCATGAAAAAAATCATTTATTAGCTCCTGTTTTTAAAACAGTTTTGATTACAAAGCTAAGATATGTTTGTAAAAACATGGACAATATTGAAGCATACAGATGAAAAATGAAAAGTTCTTTTTCACCTTCAATTTCCTCCTGAATTCTACTTTCCACTATCATCATTTTGGCGTATGTGCTTTCAGACCATTTTCTATGTATATGTGTTTTCTATGTACATTATTTTTATTGCTTTTAAAAAAACGGATTATTCTCTACATATTATTTTGCAACTTGTGTTTTAAATACTACACCACAGACATGTTCTGTGCCTGTTCCTAAGTCAGAGTTACTTTATTCTTTTTGACAGCTGCCTAGAATTCCAGAGCCTGCTATGATTTATGGGACCACTACGGTCAGCATACTTGTTCAACGGTTCTGTCAGATGCCTTCCTAAAAGTGGAATGGCTAGTTCTGAAGGTCTGTGCTTCTCTAAATGGAATGGATTTTGTCCAGCCATCTCCCCCAGATCCTTTGCAGACCCACCGATGTTATCCGTAGACCCACTATGTTATCCTCCTCATAACCTCATCTGCATTGGGTATTACCAATTTCTTATACGTTTCCCAATGTAAACGGAGGAGTGTTAACAAAGCTTAAACAAAATGCAGTCCCATGAGGCTTAGCCTCCAGTTTCCTGTCTTCCAGATGGGGAGGGTGAGGGAAGTGGTATCTGTCAGCTGCCTGCTGGGAGGAGCAAGAGACTCTGGTGGGGTTGCTGCCCTCCCCAGAGCCCTCGCTGGAGCCCTTGAGGTGTTTGTGTGAGGGGCTCCATGACAAAGGACCCAACAGCCCCACCCAGGGGGTCACAAAGGTGGGAAAATGCCTTGTGTCAGGATGGGTCACCTGAAGCCAAATGGTCTCAGCTCAAGTGCCAGCCCGCTCTGCCCTTCCCAGCAGCTCCTTTCAGCCTCTCTCCCCATCTATTAAGCGGAGGTGATGGAGGTGCTCCTAGGATGAGGATTAAGCAAACGGATATTTGTGCAGAACAGCACCTGGCAAGAAAATGTTAGAGTGGGGTGAGTTCCCAGTTGATAAGGCATTCCCCACGGCACACACACCCCCACCCTACCCTGCTCCCCGGCACACACAGGGTCCAGCTTCTCTCCTTGGGGGTAACCACTGTTAACAGTTCGGTGCCTATCATTCCAGACTTCTAGGAAATCTAGACACGCGACTTTCACGTGCGTGCAGGTACGTGTGACAATTATAAAACTGTCCCGTGGGCACACTCTTTCCCTTACGAGTCTTCTTTTTAAATTTTTTAAAACTAACTTTATTTTCTGAACAGGTATTACATACACATGGTATAAAATTCAAAAAGTAAGAAGGTAGAGAGTGAAAAATTAGCATTCTTCTCTCCTCAGTGTTCTCACTATTTAAGTTCTTATTGTTATCAATTTCTTGAGTATACTTCAAGAGATACTTCAAGCATTTTAAGAAACATATTCGCTCAGACTTTTATTTTTTCTCACACAAATGGTAGTACACTTGACAGAAGCTTCTCCACCCTTTTTTTTACCTAATGAAATATCTTGAAATATCTATATCTTTTTATTTCACCACATGTATAGTTTTAAAAAAAATTTTGGCTGCATAGAATTTCACCGTTAGAAGTTATCATTACTTCTTTAATCTGTTTTTAAGGAAACTGAGATTTTAAAGTATTTGGTTTATTAATAGACTATAATAAATATTCTTAAAAGAAGTCATATTTATAAAGCCAAAGAAAACCTAGCTAAAATTGACTTAAACTGATAAACAGTTTGAAGACTCAGTAACTGCACACTGACTTCTGTTTAGCCCCTTAGTCTCCCTGTAGATCTGGCTCTCTGACTCTTTTCTGTCCTTTGATATGTGGACTTTCTCTTTAGGCTCCATTCACCTCCACTGACTTCACCTTCACCAACTCCAGGGTCTTCCTGGGTGGAACAAAAAGGCTGTACCAGACCTCCCTCCTCAGATCACACCATCCAAGGCAAGGCAGAATGTGTCCCCTGTATCTTCTACAGGAGAGAAAGGAAGTAACTTGTCCCCAGAAACCCTGCAAACCACAAGCATCTGCTACATTCTCCTATCACTCGCACTTTTCATTTTAATAGTCTATCAGGAACGTTGTTCCTATAGATACATCTATTTCTCTCTTTTTAAAGTGATTTCATGCTCTTAATTGTGTGGAGTTACCATGGCTCCTTTGCTCGCTTTCTCTCTGATAGACATTTAGGCATTTCTGTTTAAAAAAAAGCAAAACAACTTACAATGTTGAAATGAATGTCTGTACTAGCTAGGATGCAGTTCTTTAACAAAGACCCACAGTAACAGGTGCTTAAACACAGGAGTTCTCTCTTCAGCTTCAGCAGGTGTTTAAGCATTCATGGTGGACAGGGTGGCTCTGCTTTAGTCGGGGATGCAAATCACGTTTATCTTGATGCCCTTGTCTACGAGATTGAAGAAAACTCAACACCACACTTTCTGGGTCCATATTCCAGCCATTGGAAGTGGAAGAGAGGAAAAATGGAAGGTCACTTCCCCCCAAGCACACCACCCACAAGGTACACATCACTTTGCTCACACCCACTTTTGCCAGAACTTGGTCATGGGGCCACACCCAACTGGAAATGGAATCACATTCCAGTAGGATGTGCCCCACAAAAAGTTGGGGGTTCTATTGCTAAAAGAAGAAGAGGAGAAAATAAATTATGGAATAATTAGCTACCTCTGCTACAACATCCTTACACTTTTTTCTATCAGCAGCCCTGTATTTTGGGGGGATTGAATTCTTTTTATTTATTTGGCTGTGTTGGGTCTTAGCACATGGGATCCTTGTTGCATCATGTGGGATCTTTCATGCAGTACACGGATTCTCTAGTTGTGGTTGGCGGGCTTCAGGAGTGGGTGTAGTTGCTCTGTGGCATGTGAGATCTTAGTTCTCCGACCAGGGATCGAACCCACGTCCCCTGAAATGCAAGGTGGATTCTTAACCACTTGACCACCAGGGATGTCCTGGATTGAATTCTTTTTGATCCCGCCGCCAAATATTTCTACCACTGTATGCTCCCACTGACAGCTCTTGGACTGATGCTTTGCCACCCCCCAAAACTGTAGGAGCAGCCACCACCACCACAACTGCAAGCTTACCCCAGTCCATTGCTGGCTGTGCCCATGGCATGGGCTGGTGACTCTGTCCATGTGCCAATCTCGAGTTCTGTGACTGCCCTTAGTCTCCTGACTGTCCTCACTCTCTAGCTCTGTGACTGTTACCAAATTAAGACACTTAACTCTAGTCTGGGTCTGAGAGAATCTCAGCTTCTCTTTCAGTCTTGGAGTTAGATCTGTGATGGAGGGAGTGTATCCCGAGAGGGGCAGCTTTGCATAAAATGACATTTAAACAGAGGGAGGTGATGGCCCTACCCTGCACACTGGCAGAATGTAGCCAGTGGGCCATGTTCAGATGATGCTAAGAGCCAACAAAACTGTACTGTGGTCACAAGAGAGCTACCCATGGCAGAAAGAGGCCTGAGAACAGAGGAAGAAACGAATGCAGAGCAGCGGGAGTGTTTAATCTAGGGAAGAGGAGGCTGAGTGTGGCTGGTGAATACTTCCTGGACCGACTCTGGAATGGGAGGGGGCAAGGCCCTGTTCCGAGAAGGCAATGGCACCCCACTCCAGTACTCCTCCACTCCAGTACACCCCACTCCAGTACACCCCACTCCAGTACTCCTCCACTCCAGTACACCCCACTCCAGTACACCCCACTCCAGTACACCCCACTCCAGTACTCCTCCACTCCAGTACACCCCACTCCAGTACTCTTGCCTGGAAAATCCCATGGACAGAGGAGCCTGGTGGGCTGCAGTCCATGGGGTCGCTGAGGGTCGGACATGACTGAGCGACTTCACTTTCACTTTTCACTTTCATGCATTGGAGAAGGAAATGGCAACCCACTCCAGTGTTCTTGCCTGGAGAATCCCAGGGATAGGGGAGCCTGGTGGGCTGCCGTCTATGGGGTCGCACAGAGTCGGACACGACTGAAGTGACTTAGCAGCAGCAGCAGGGCCCTGTTAGGTTCCACGTGGCCCCCAGGGGTGGGCATAAAATGAGAAAGACTCTCTTAAGAAATGTAAAGCTATTTCCATGACACTTTACCAGAAGGTGAAGAGGATATCTGGGGCCCACCAGGCCCCCCACTGAGCTGACCTAACCTCAGACGGCTCGCCTCTCTCCCTGCTGCTCTCCAACCTCGAAACCAAAACTGCTCTCTGCCACCACCACCACCGAAACTGCTCTCACTGTCAACACATCCCTCCAACTCAAGGAAGCTTTGATGGCCTCATCTTCCTGCCCCCCGCAGCAACAGGCCACACCCAGACCACATCCCTCCCCTGGAAGCTTCGGGTTTCCTCCAAGCCACCCTGAGCTGTCCACCTCCCCTCTTGGCTCTCCCTTGATGGTCCTTTGCTGGTGGCGTGTCATCCTCCTGCAGTGACTTCTCTACTGTAGACCTTCACTCCTGCTCACACTGCACCTCACCCTGTCTTCCATTACCATCATGGGTGGGTGGCAGTGCCAATCTAGAACTCTGCCCCTGTTCAGGGGTACAGAGCAAGTAGCCAAAAGCTCAGTGTTCCACAGGCATGTAAAATTCAACTTGTCCAGAAGGACTTTGTCATCCACCCCCTCAGTTCAGTTCAGTTGCTCAGTCGTGTCCAACTTTTCGACCCCATGGACGACAGCATGCCAGGCCTCCCTGTCCATCACCAACTCCCGGAGTTTACTCAAACTCACGTCCACCACGTCAGTGATGCCATTCAACCAACTCATCCTGTCATCCCCTTCTCCTCCCACCTTCAACCTTTCCCAGCATCAGGGTCTTTTCCAGTGAGTCAGTTGTTCTCATCAGGTGGCCAAGGCATTGGAGCTTTAGCTTCAGCATCAGTCCTTCCAATGAATATTCAGGGCTGATCTCCTTTAGGATGGACTGGTTGGATCTCATTGTGTTGTAGCCACGCGTTGCGGGAAACAAACTCACTCAGAAGGACAATGCAGATAGTGGAGTGCAGTTTACTACACCGGCGGGCCCAAGGCAGAGTCGCCTCTTAGCCAAGGACCCCAACCAGCATTTGTGAAAATCTTTTATACCCCACGTGTACGTGTCTGAACCCACCACTCCAAATTCCTTGAGACTTACATCAACCAAGGAAAATACAATCCCAATAACCCATCATTCACGTGCTATGTGCTCATGTGCTCAAACAGTCAAACAATTAGCCAATAATCAGTAAACCTGAGGTTACACTCCGATAGATACAGAAAAATTTATGGCCTGTCTGGAGGAAGGGGTGATTAGTGTATGGTTTCTCTTAGGCGATCAGTAACCTAGATACAATCTTCAAGGTTCCCCTGTCTGGAGGGGGTCTTATCCTTCTGTTGTTGTTTTCATAGGCACTAAACACAGAGTTCAGAGTCCATTGGAAAGGTGGCCAAGCATGATCAGCATGAACAGGCCTAAGATGGAGTCCTATGAATTCCTTCTTCACTTGTAGTCCAGGGGACTCTCAAGAGTCTTCTCCAACACCACAGTTCAAAAGCACCAGTTCTTCGGTGCTCAGCTTTCTTTATCGTCCAGCTCTCACATCCATACATGAGTACTGGAAAAACCATAGCCTTGACTATACGGACCTTTGTATCCACCCACTACCCTGCCACCCATCTCTTCTTCTGGTAGGGAACAGAGAGGACCACCGTTTAAGCAAGAACTCTGGGTCACACCTGCCTGCTTCCTTTCCCTAACCTCCGTATCTAATAGATTCTGCCTTCTCAGTATCTCTCAGGTCCATTCACTTCCTCCCATTGCACTACCACCTCCTGACTCATATCTCAGTGTTCAGTCTTGTCCTCTAACCCATGGATGCGGTTATGTCCCTCTGACTTAAGACCTTTCCAGGGCTCCCCATCACTTTCAGGACAGAATCCAAATGGCTTAGCAAGCTTTCAAGGTTCTTTTAGATCTCCCTTCTTCCTGCCTTTGGGGACCCCAGTTCCTTACGCTGCTCCCCTCTCGATGGGCTCCAGCCACCTCACCAAAGATGGTACCACTCATAGGCAGCTCCTTTGGCTTGGAATTACGCCTCTCTTTCTTCCTCTGGCTAACAGCCAATTCCAAGGCCTTCAGGCCTCAGTGCAGACTTCTCCCTGCCTCCAGGGAGCCCTCCCTGGCTGCCCCAGGATGGCTTAGCTGTCCCCTCTCCGTGGCCTCCCTCGCACCATGGATCAAGCCACAGAGCCTTTGTGCACTGTTTCTACTTGCTTGATTGTGTCTGTGTCATCAAGCTTCTAGAAGCTGGGTGTGCAGAACCTTGCCCAGGTCCCTAGTATGGATCACTTGAAGCCTGGGACAGAATGCATTGGATAAATATTTGTGGACAGGTGTTGAATCAAATACCTTACTAACTGGGTGCAGCTCAGGGCTTCAGCAGCGGCCCTCACGTTGAGAAAACGGCCAGGGCACCAGGGTTAAGAAGCAGATGGAGAGTGAGAGCGACTAGAAAGTGAAAGTAAAGCTGAGTCGGGAGGAAAGCGCCCAGAGGGTGCAGACTGGGGAGGAGGGGCCGGCCAAGAGTTCATTCAACCCGGTCTAGCGAGGGAGTCGTCGGCTTGCGCGGGGGTGGCGCTGTGGGCGGGGAAGCAAGCAAGCGAAATGAAACAGAGAGAAAAATGTGTTTTGTAATTAGTCATTGCCCCCTGGGGTGATGCTGGGAGTTTTCACCGGAGGTGGGTAGACCAGATTTGCAAAATGACAAACAGGGGCTAACCACCAGCTGGGGCCACAGTGGGGCTTCCGGCCCTGGTGGCAGAAGTCGAGCTTTCTAGTTTTTTCTCTGTCCCGCCCCACTATGTTCAAGATTCTGCCAAATTATGGAAATGGGAAGGGAAGGCATCTGAGCAAAGGCTTTCCCAGGGGCCAAACCTGTGTTTCCTGACTTCCACGGAGGCTGGCCTTGGCCTCTCTGCAGGATCTTAGGACGAGGGATGGGACAGGTTGGTACTCCCCACCGGGAAGGCTCTGAAACAACCTTGTATCCAAAGACCTTGATTAGTTTGCCCAGTGGAGGTTCTTCAGTTCAATTCAGTTCAGTCGCTCAGTCGTGTCCGACTCTTTGCCACCCCGTGGACTGTAACACTCCAGGCCTCTGTCCATCACCAACTTCCAAAGCTTATTCAAACTCATGTCCATCGAGTCGGTGATGCCATCCAACCATCTCGTCCTCTGAAAGGCAAAGTGGAGGTTCTTGGGAAACAGGAAAACATTCCAGAGGTGGGGATTCCAGAACTAGTATCCCCAGCCCTCCCCTCCTGCTGAGGAAAGCAGCGAGAATGAGCATGGCGAGGTATAAAGGGGAAACGTCCTGTGCTTAGGAAAGTGGGGGTCCACTGCTCCCCACAGACCCTCCTGGGGAGGCTGGAACCAAATGTCAGGACCAAGAGACCCCTGACCCTCATATGCAAATAGGGCGCCCTGTGAGATTCATGCCTTTATATCCAGAGCTAAGTCTTCCAAACTTAAAATCAACATCCTCAGTGAGAAATGCATTTCGCATGAGTGTTTACATACCCTGAAACAAGCTGTAGGAAACTATAGGTAAGTGTTAGTTGCTCAGTCGTATCCAACTCTTTGCAACCCCATGGACTACAGCCCACCAGGCTCCTCTATTCATGGGATTCTTCTCCAGGCAAGAATACTGGAGTGGGTTGCCATTTATTTCCTCCTCCAGGGGATCTTCCAGACCCAGGGATCGAACCCGAGTCTCATGTATTGCAGGTAGATTCTTTATCATCTGACCCTCTTTTCTTTTTATCATATGTAACCCATGCTCATGTTTTTCCTTTCTATTTCTTTTTTTAAAAAATTCTGAATGCAATCCACTGAACTGATTTCTTGATCCACTAGTGGGTCTCAATCCGGTTGCACTGGGGATGTTGGTTCTTCACTGTGCAGGGTCTTCAACCCTTGACAACTGGAATTTGTTTCTGCTGAGTTCCTTTCTCCATGGTCTACTTACTAACACACCTTCCACCAGATCTGCAGTCCTCGAAGTCACCACCTTCATCAGGATATCTCATCTGTTCATCTGATCCCAGGACCTTCAGGATAGGCAGGGAGCCGTGTTACCGGCAGATTATGCGAGATAAGAATAACACAGGAAGCCCACCAGGATTATATTGGGTGGTCAGTGAGGGTGGGGGATGGGCCACTCTGGGTTGCAAGATTATTGCAAAAATAAAATACTTAAGCAACAGTAAGGGGTTGGCTGACGAAATCACACACCAGGAAACCTAGAGCTAGGTGGTTCCAGAGCTGGTTAAGCGATCACTTGGCTTTTTGGGGGGTTTTTTGCCTTTGGTTGTCATCTGCCAACCTTTGGAAATGTTTCTCCTTACCTTAGTCTCTGAGACTGCTATGTGAAGGGGCTTTGTGGGTGGCAGAAGGGAAGGGTGGGGCCTAGGTTTCAGCTGGCAGGGTAAGTGAGTGAGTCACTGGGTGGCTGGGCCCCTTCAGCCCCATGTAAGGACAGGCTGCAGCCGCCCACTGCCCGCCTGAACTGTGTCTGGACAGAAATGGGCATGTCTGCTTTGCAAAAGGCCCCACCTCATGCTTGGATAACCCTGTGAATCAGGACGGCCAGAGATGCATATCATCCCTTTTCTCCCCATGAGTCCCAGGCCCCCAAAGCGGAAATGACTCCTGGCCTCACCTAGAAATCCAGGCCTGAGCTGAGAAGAGAACTAGTGTCCTGTCTCCAGTGTGGTACTAGAGTTCCTGGAGCAAGAAGGGCCAATCAGGATAGAGAGAAGCTTTCCGGTGCCCCTTTCTCCTTTAGGCTTGTTTCTAAGTCCCATCTCCAGGCAACCAGACGCCGGGTTGTGTCTCCTGCCCACATGGCCCATTGTCTGCTGGTTTCCCCGGGAGAGGTAGAGGCAGGGCTAGGGCAGAGCGTGGTGGCCGTGGAGTGCCTGGGGGTGTCTAGGTCTTTGGTAGCATCTGATGGTATTGACTTAGCTACAATGGAGGTCTGGTAGCCTTTGGGACTGTGTGTGAGCGGGGAGCACCCTATCTTAGCCACTGGACCACCAGGGAAGTCCCAAGAAAGTCTACTTTTAACAAAGGAGGGCAGGAATTGGGCCTGGGAGGAATTTGCTATAGGAGCTGGTGCTAGAGAGTGTGGTGCCAGCATATGTGGGTGCCTGTGGGTGGGGGTGGAGGGCCATCTGAAGTCTAAGCTGGTGTATGTGTGTGTGTGCAGGAAGAGGGCAGATGGTGTAGACATTCAGGACTGGGAACTGGAACACCATGGTTCTTTCCGCCACGTCAGCCCTGTGATCTTGGAACTTAACCTCCTAGAGTCTCAGTTTTCCTAGCTGCAAAATGGGGATGCTAGGAATCTCCTTCACAGGGTTGTTAAGAAGATCTAGACAAATGGATGTGAGGGTGCTCCCAGGAACACAGAGGGAGGGCTCCTCTGGGGGCGGGCTGGGGGAGGAGTTCTGCTCCTCCCCTTGGGCCCTCTCTGGAGCTGGGGTGTCAGGTAGCACTCAGTTTGAAGATTAGGGCAGGGCAGCTCCAAGCTCCTGGACTTTGGTTTCCTCCCTCGCTTCCTTGACTGCCCCAGGCAGTAGTAAATCAGGTCACCACTTGTCTTTCCTCGCTTTAGCTGTCATGCACATGGCTCCTGCCCAGCTCCCAATCCAGGTCACCATCTTCCACGCCTCTCCCTTCCCCAGTGGCCAAAGAGATGGCCTCACAGTGCTTTTGTTCTTGAGTGCTTGCTGTTCATTAGACCCTGGCTGTGTGCCTGACACTGGGCCAATTGCTTTAGGAAGAAATAGCAGCTACCCTTTGCAGCATGCGATCTGCCAGGCTCCATCATGAGATGGGCTTCCCTGGTGGCTCAGACAGTAAGGAATTGCAGAAGAGGCCCATAATTCAGGAGACCCAGGTTTCATCCCTGGGTTGGGAAGATCCCCTGGAAAAGGGCATGGCAACCCACTCCAGTATTCTTGCCTGGAGAATTCCATGGACAGCCTGGTGAGCTACACAGTTCATGGGGTTGCAAAGAGTCAGTAACTGAGCGACGAACACTTTCACTTTTAACATGAGATTATCTCTTTTAGGGAGATATGATCACGTCTGCTGTATGAGTGAGGAGACGGAGGCTCAGGAAAGGTAAGGATCTCAATCAAGGTCAAGCGACAGAGCCAAGGCTGAAACCGAGATCTGTCTGATTCCAGAGCTTGTGTTTTTAATCCCCGAGGTCCTGTGTTTAGAGGACAGTGGACAGAGGGTGCAGGTGGGAGATGGGGCTGCAGGCACCAGGGGAGGTCAGGTAAGGGTCATTCTGGGAGTCAGGGAGCGGTCTGGCGGGAGGATGCTGGGCCTGAAGGAAAGAGGAGGGGAAAGGCCTGCAGTGTGATAGGGAAGTCCACACACACTCACCTAGACGCCCACATGGTATACGACACCCAGACACACACACACAGGGCAGAGTCCCACATACCCCCCCAGACACGTACAAGGACCTCAGCACAGGTGGCGCTAGTGGTAAAGAGCCTGCCTGCAATGCAGGAGATGTAAGAGACATTGGTTCGACCCCTGGGTTGGGAAGATCCCCTGGAGGAGGAAATGGCAACCCACTCCAGTATTCTTGCCTGGAGAGACCCATGGACAGAGGAGACTGCGGGCTACAGTCCATGGAGTTGAAAAGAGTCGGACACGACTGAGCACACATGCACTCAACAAGACACACACACACACATACGCACATGCACCTAGAAGACGCACACAGACCCAGAGGTGCACGCGCACATTGACACACCTCAGACATCCACAGACCCAGTGACACACAGACTCACGCACACAGGCATAGAGAGGGAGACTCCCACGCGCACACACGTCCTGGAGGGAAGGGAAGGAGCAGCCAGGGCCGCCTCGTTTCCCGGCCTCCTCCTCTAAGGTGAAAGGAAAGCCTTCCCCAGAAACGCTGAGTCAGCAGCGGGTGACAAATGAGCCTGGGGCAGCGGGTTCGGGCGGGAGCGCTTAGCATGCGGACTGCGTCGTGCCAGCGCCAGCCCCAGTGGGCGAGGGGGCAGGGAGCGCCGGCTGCCCGAGGAGGGGGAGGCCCCAGGGAGGAAGTGAGTCACTTTGACTTTGCAAACACCGGACCTGCCGCTCAAGGTCAAGCAGCAGGACTGCCAGCCGGCTTCCTGCAGGGAGGAGGGGTGGGCCCAGCTAGTGTGGGAGGGTGGGGCTGGATGCAGGTGGGGAGGCAGACAGGGGCCTGGCCCTCCCCACTGTGGCGGGGCTCTACCACAGTGGAGGCCGGGACGGTGCACGGGGGAGATCCCTGAGTGCTGAGGTTCGGCTCAGGAATGGCCAGGGCTGGCTGGGGGAAGGGGCACTGATCCTCCGGTCCTTCTCCAGTCTCTAACACTGCCCCACCCACCCCACCCCGCTGCCCAGTGGAATCCAGTGCGAGGGCACATCACAGCAGCCTGAGCGGCCGCAGCCACGCCTGGCCGGGCCGTTCTGGCCTCTTGCCCCCTGAGATCTGGCCCCACTATGCCCCAGTGAGATCTTTTCAAGACATCAATCACATGAGTTCCTCCAACAGCTTCCCGCTGCACCAATAATAAATGCAACCGCTGGTGAGGAGCATCTTCCAAGTGGGTCGCTCTTGACAGTGAAATTAAATTTCACTATTAAAAAAACGACACCAGGACAACGTGCATGAATGGGGGTTGTTCCGGGCAGGCAGCCCTGCTTTGGGCTTGTTCGAACCTCAGAGACTTTGTCCTCGCCCCACCTTTGCCCGGCTGCCCCAGCCTCTGGGTAAATGTCTGTCGCCTCCTCAGACAGCCTGTCCCTTACTGTCCTGCTGCCAGTCACGCTCCACGCACATCCTCTACTTTATTTCCTTCATGGCATCTACTGCTACCTGGATTTATCTTTTTGTTCGTCCATTTACTTCTTTCTTGTCTGTCTACTCCTCCCTCCATAAAAGCTCCTTATAGATACATATGGCTTCCCAGATTGCACAGTGGTAAAGAATCCACCTGCCAATGTAGGAGACACAAGAGACGAGGGTTCGATCCCTGGGTGGGGAAGATCCTCTGGAGAAGGACATGGCAACCCACTCCAGTATTCTTGGCTGGAGAATCCCATGGACAGAGGAGCCTGGCGGGCTACAGTCCATGGGGTCACAGAGAGTCGGACACAAGTGAGCACACACACGTATATACATAGGCCGAACCACATGGCTTACAGTATCTTCCCCCACCAGGGACTGAACCCAGATCACCAAGTGAAAGCCTGGAATCCTAACCAGTAGACAACCAGGTTACTGGTCACCATAAAAGCTTCTTGACAGCAAAGACCTTTTCTGTTTTGTGTGACCCTCCCTGTGTCCCCAGTCCCTAGAACAGTGTCTGGGACAAGTGGTTCTTAGTAACAATTAATCCGTGAGTGTGCAGATGAGGGGAGGCCTAAAAGGGAACACAAGACCTCAAAGGGCGGGCGTGCAGAGACTGCGTCAGGTACAGGGGCAGGCCTATGGGTGTGAGTTACCAGGGTAGACCCGGCCCAAGAGCAGCAGGATGCCTCTGGAGTAATCCAGACCCGGCAGAGAACTTTTCCTCTCTCTGTGCCTTTAGCTCAGTTGGTAAAGAATCTGCCTGCAATGCAGGAGACCCCGGTTGGATTCCTGGGTCAGAAAGATCCACTGGAGAAGGGATAGGCTACCCACTCCAGTATTCTTGGGCTTCCCTGGTGGCTCAGCTGGTAAAGAATCCACCTGCAATGTGGGAGACCCTGGTTCGACCCCTGGGTTGGGAAGATTCCCTGGAAGAGGGAAAAGCTATCCACTCGAGTGTTTTGGCCTGGAGAATTCCATGGACTGTATAGTCCATAGGGTCACAAAGAGTCAGACACAACTGAGCGACTTTCACTTTCAGAAAATAAGAATGAGTACACTTTCTCTTCTGTGTTATTGATGACTCTGGGTCCCCCACTACCCAGATGTCACTTCCTCTCTTGAGATACACTTGGCCTGCCTGGGAATCCAGAAGTGGAGAACTCCTTTCTGTAAGGAGCCTCTGGGAGGTGCCAACTCCATTTCCATTCCAGGTCCTGCCAGGCCACAAGCCTCAGTTTCCTCTGAGGCCAACAGGGCCTGAGCAGGGCTCCCTGTTCAGAGGCTGACCACTGGTTACAGTGAGGTCAGTCCATCAGTTCAGTCGCTCAGTTGTGTCCGACTCTTTGTGACCCCGTGGACTGTAGCACGCCAGGCCTCCCTGTCCATCACCAACTCTCCGTTTTTACTCAAACTCATGCCCATTGAGTCTGTGATGCCATCCAACCATCTCATCCTGTCATCCCCTTCTCCTCCTGCCTTCGATCTTTCCCAGCATCAAGGTCTTTTCCAATGAGTCAGTTCTTTGCATCAGGTGGCCAAAGTATTGGAGTTTCAGCTTCAGCATCAGTCCTTCCAATGAATATTCGGGACTGCTTTCCTTTAGGATGGACTGGTTGGATCTCCTTGCAGTCCAGAAACTAGACAAAGTGTTCATGTCCTGGCTGTGTGGCTGTGGTGTCACCTCTGAGCCCAGAGGATGTTTCCTGCTTCTGACTTGTCAGTCCTGTCTTCTCCATCCCCCCGCCCCAGACTGTGGGTCCAGTAAGATAAGGATCATGACTTATCAGTGCTTTGGAAAGGATTCCTGTCAAAGGAGGCCCATAAGGGAATATCCTTAGTGGAGATTTACTCCCAGGGGTACACCCGGGGCACAGGAAGCTGCTAAGTCCCCTTTCTCCCCCAGGACCAGTCTTTCTGCTCCCCTAGCCCTCACTCCATCTCCATGAGCTGGTCCCGAGGCTCTGGCCTGGCCCTTCCAGCTTCGGGGTGGGGAAAATAGAAAGTGAAAGTGGCCCTGGGAAGGAGGTCACCCCAGGGAGCACGCAGCCTGCCAGCTGCCTGCAGAGGGACCCCAGTAAGGGAGGGCAGCTCCTGGCCCCCAGGCCCCCTGCCCTGGGGGACCTGCACAGCTCTCAGCCTGGCCCGGGCCTGGGGCTCCTTCCTGCGGCAGCCCCGGGCAAAGCAGGATGACTGAGCAGTGAGAGGGTGGCCTGAGGCCACTGCTTCAGAGTCTTTTGTCCTGACTCAACCTCCTGCGTGGGGGAGAGAAGGGGAGGGAGGCCCTGGCAGCAGGGGTTTGTCCTGTGGGGTGGGTCAGGAGCCAGAGTGGCCAGCTTGGCTCCCGGGTCGGGTCAGGATGCTGTCTGTCTCAGCCCAGGCGGCTCTCTGCAGGGCCCCCTTCAAAAGGGAGCCCCGAGGTGTGGGTGGGGGCAGAGGAAAGTGACAGCAACAAGACAATAGTCTCAGTCAGCTTCCAGCCAACCACAAGCTGGCCCGCGCCAGCCAGGTGCCTCACGAGATCGCAGCCTGGAAATAACACCTGGGCCACTGGCCCATCCTCGTTCTTCTGTTTGTTCAAGAAAAAATTTTGAGTGTTCTTTGTGCACAAGACGCTGTTCTAGACACAGGGGGCAAGCCATGGAAACAGACATATAAAAAAATCCCTGCCTTCATGGAGCTTACATTCTAGTGGAGGGGAAAACAGCCAACAATCAAAGAAAAATAGTACAGTAAGTAAAATATTAACATAATAAAGTAAAATAACTGAAACAGTGCATAAGCTGGTGATAGATGCTGGAGAAAAATAAAGAAGGGAAAGAGGAAAGGGGTGCTGAGGTGGGGACAGGTTTGTAATTTTAAGTGGAGAGGGTACCTTGCTGAGAAGGGGACATTGATTCTGATTCAGTGTCTCTTTAATTTGTGTGAAAAATCAAGGATGCAGATATGATTATCATCATCCCCCTGAAGGTGAAGGAAATCAAACCCAAGGACGAGTCCAAGGTCAAATGTCTGGGAGGTGGAAGAACTAAAGTTTGAGCCGAGGCTGTGTCTGTGTCTGTAACCACCACGTGCTCTTGGGCAAACAGACAAAGAGAGGACAGAATGGAAGGGAAGAGGGAAATAAAGGCCGTATGGGGGCCTCGCAATGGTGGCCATCTGTTTTCCAAACTGAAAATCAGAACACGATCTGAAAAGATTTTCCTGTTGCTCATAATGAGAGTGGCTGCCTGGGAGAGGTGGTTTGGATGCTAGCCTGAATGGTGGGATTTCTGAGACATTCCAGTGGCTTGTGGGGCCCACGAGGCAGTCCAGGGGTAGGGCATTGCCATGGCAACCCCAGCCTAGCCTCAGGGCCAAGAGCCTGGTGCGGGGCCACATGGCAGAGAAGCCACACTGGGCATGGACCCGAGACTCTGCGGGCCCAGGGCAGCCAACACTGAGCAGACAGTGGAAAGTGGGGAAGGGGATGGCCCACAGCCCATGTTCTGGGCCAGTTGGGAGGATGGGCTGGCAGGTTCCAGAAAGCCCCCTGGCAGGCATCTGAGAGGCATGTGGGGCAAGAACCTAGGCTTTCCTGTTGGACAAGTCTGGCTTGGAATCCTCCAGCTCTCTGGCCCTGGACAAGTCACACAACTTTGATGAGCTTTTCTCTCCATCTGTGAAATGGGGATGTTCACTCGCCCCCAGATAGTTGCAAAGATCATCACATTTTGAGATACTGCATGAGTTGTACACCAGGCTGCAGACCTCAGACATGGTTCCTGCTGTTTGCCTCCACCCCGTGGGGCACTGGGGACCTGCCAAGGTGGTGAGCGGGTGAAAGGGGAAGAACTGTGGGGCTTGGGAAACGGATGGCCCGGTCAACCAGGGCATGGCAGGTTCCCAGCCAAGCCCTGCACGTGGGCTGGGGCTTAGTCAGCAACCAAAGAACAATGTCCGCCCCAAACAGCCAGGCCCGCAGTGCGAGCCCTTCCTCCAGCTCCCACCACTGTGTAACCGTAGTGCCCTGGTCCATAGGCCTCTCCACGTGCTCACACCTGCTCTGGCATCCTGGGGGCTCCAAGGCCCACCATGCCCTCTGCTCAGGTGAGCAGCAAGGTGCCCCAAGGTGGAAGAAGGCCACGCCCATTGCTCCTGCGGGTGTTGCTTTCCTTTCTGCCAGGGTGCCTGAACTTCCCAGTAAACTCCTGGCTGCCCCCGCTACTGCTTCTGGAAGATTGTCCTCGAAGAAGGGAAAGAACAAGGGACTTAAAGGCTTTTGCATCCCTCCCATTTCCATGGGCTGAGGTGCACCTGCTCTGGCCACAGCGATGGCAGAGTTGAGGGCAGCTGGAATCCAGCCCAGTTTTTACCAACAATTCATTGTGTGACCTTGCGCATCCTTTCTAGGCCTCCTTTCCTTCGTCTGTAAAGTGAGGGGTTTAGACTAGATCGTCTCTCAAGTCTACCTGTAACATCTAAATGATGGTGAAACTGTTTACCTCAGATTGGGACTCGAACCCATATGGCTGGGACTTGAACTCAGCCAAAACACTGCTTGGGACTTGAACCCATGTGGCTAGGACTTGAACCCAGCCAAAACCCACAGTACCTGGTTTCAGGACCTAATGAAGCTCAGGTTCTTGATGTCTCATCACAGAAAGAATTCAGTGAGAGACAAAGTGATAGGTAAGTGGATTTATTCAGATACAGAGAGACGCACACTCCACAGACAGAGTGTGGGCCATTGCAGAGGGTGAATGCAGCCGTGAAATTTGGTATGGTTAGTTTTTATAGGCTAGGTAATTTCATATGCTAATAAGTGGGAGGATTATTCCAACTATTTTGGGGAAGGGGTGGAGATTTCCAGGATTTCAGCCACCTCCCACTCCTTGGTCTTTTAGCTGTGGAACTGTCCTGGTGTGTTGATTGAGGATTAAGGTCTAGTCTTGTCTGCCATCTTGGTCCCATTTGATTCTCATCGGTTTTTGTTGTGTCCTCGGGCTATATCATTCTTTCAAAAGTTGTGCCTTGCCCCTTTCCCTCCTGTTACAATGGCATGCGCTGAATTTTCATCCATTTGTTCGTTCCTGGCACTTATCACTGTATTTTGTTTGTTTGCTAGTTGTCTGCCTTACTCCACGCCAGTTACACGAGGGAAGGGGTTTTGTTTGCTTTGTTCACTGCCGTATTTCTGCCACCTCCAAGAGGGCATGATGGAGGGTGGGAGCTTGCATTTGACTGAGTCATGGCAGGAAACCGATGGCTGCAGGCTCGAACGGGGACCCCTCAGAGAAGCCACCCCTCAGAGACAAGGCAAGGAGGACTGAAGAGTACCCAGGGCTCACCACAGGGTAGGGGGTGGGCCTAAGGAAGCGTGGCCGAGCTGCGCTGTAGGAGGGGACAATGGGGGGACAAGAGCTGAGGCCTGTGGCGGGAGGAAACAGCAGCGTCATCCTATGTCCCAACAGGGAAGTGAGTGGGGAGTAGAGACCCCTACTCTTTCTCCTCCTGCTTCTAACCTCGGGCCACAGTATCCTCTTGGCTGAATCCAAGCAGAAGCTAGAGAGCAAGAGAGCTCCCTGGCACAGTCCTTAGAGGTCAGGATCCTGGGCACAGACAGGGTGGGAAAGGGCAGACTTGGATCTGGAGGGGGATATATGGCGGCCATTCACTGTGCTTGTGATAAACATTGGCTGAGCACTTGCTCCATGTCAGAGTTTGCACACTGGAGACAAAAATGTGATGCGAACGTTGGCAGAGCAAGGGCTCTGTCTGCCCTGAAGGCAGCTCGAACATCCCTCGCCTGGTTCTGGAAAGAGCCCCCCACCGCCACCCCCCGCCACCCCGACACACACACACACACCCTTCCCTCTGCCAGAGGGCCTCCCTTCACTATCTGATTTGGGGGCAGCAAGTAGGTAAATCAGTCTGATTTACAAATTACATTGACAAATGGAAATGAGGGCGAACTGTTGAAGGAGGGGGAGGGGCTCAGGAAGGCAGGGTGTGTAGGGGCTTGGAGTCAGGGGAGGGTGTGGGGGGGGCGCTGGGTGATGGGAACTGGTGGCCTGAGTCATGAATCAGCCCACAAGAAGGTGACCCTGGAGTTGTGGTTCAGGCTCCAGAGTTTGAAGGGTTCTAATCCCACTCCATCAGTCTTTTGATCTTGGGCCTTGGTTCGGTTTCATCACCGCCGAAAATGGGTGAAGGGGTGGATATATAGGGCGTAGGAATTTGGGGAGGATTAAAGGAGAATCTGCAAAAGGTCTAGCCCGGTGTCTCTGGGGACACCAAGAACACTATTATTATAATTAGAAACAAGGGCTACCATCGCTCCTCCCCACCACTCCCCGCCCCCACCCGAGCACTATTCCATTTCTCTCTGGCAAGCGATCGCCACCCCCTCTCCAGCTCCATTTAGTTCTGAATGTTTTAGGTCATTCTATGCCTGGCGTTCTGCCAAGGCTCTGACAAAGACAGGAGTTTCTGCTCATTCATCCTAATGCAAGTTTCTGCGTTTAGGACAATAGGGGGAAAAAAAATGCATGAAAGGGCTCGATGCCTGTGGAGGGGAAATCTGCTTAGAATTGAAAATCTGAGTTCTTCCTTGGCCCAGCTCTCTCCTCCCAGCGCTTTGGCAAAGGCTGGCTGGGAGAGGAAGAGGAGGGGGAGGAAGGAGGGGTGCGGGGGAAGACCCAGCCTAGGACCACCGAAGGGCGGGCTGGGGGTGCGGGGCAGGGGCGAGGCCCCGGCTCGCTCGGGTGAATGGGTTTCGGGTGGCTGAGGAAGCCTGCCAAAAAGGCAGAGGGAAAAGGCTAGGCCCCGGGTGGCGCTGCCGCGGCACAGTTTCCATGGCAACACCAGTTGCGGCTGGGGCCAGGCTCCTGGCCGCCTCCACTCAGCTCGCAGAGGAGGACGCATCTGACAGGTCGCCTTGGCCCCGTGCGTCACCAGCCGGTGCCACCCTGTTCTAGGCACCAGTGCTGCCGCTCCCTGGGGGAGATGGGGTCCAGGAAGTTGCCCTACAAGCCTCTGGATAATGCCCAGGCTTTATTCAGGCTGGGATGGAGACACGCACGCCATGGAGCCAGACAGGCGGAGCTGGGGATGGGGCCATGGACTAGGACAAACCAGGCCCTCCCCAGCTCCCTCCCCGCCCCTCCCCTCGCACCCCGGAGGCCGGTGGGCCTTCAGGAGACAGGGCCAGGCCAGATGTGTTTGTTAAAGATGCCTCTGGAGGGCCCTGGAGGATGGATGAGGTTGGTGGAGGTGAGAGGTTTGGTTAGGGTTGGATGGATGAGAGGTTAAGGGGAGGTTACAGGGAAATCCAGCAGAGGGACAATGGCCTGACCTAGGGCACCAGCAGGAGCCGGGGGAGATGAGAGCTCTTTAAGAAGTGACTGTATCTGGTGCTTGGATGCAAAGGGTGATGAACTGGAGGAGCCCAGCACATCTCCCAGAGCGGCAGGTAGGTGGGGCTGTCTCCATGTCTCCAACATGGAGAATAGGGAGAGGAACCCTTTCAGAAGAGAACTCCTTCATACCATTCTTATCTAGCTTCTCCCTCGGCCTCTGAGCCCACCAAGAACTAGATCACAGCACAGTTGTTTACATTTGACAAAAGGGGAAGAGATAAGAAAGTGGGGGAAACAAAATATACAAGGGCGCTCCACTCTGATTGTTTCCGACCAGGGTTCCTGGCTTCCTTAACCAGTAGAAATTGACCACAGAGGCCAGACGTGAAATTTACACAAGGTTTTATTGGGGCTCTTGCCTCAGCAGAGGGAGCAAGAACAAACAGGTTCCCTTGCTTTCTTGCTCCTGGAGAGGGGGTAAGCTGGTTCCCTTTTTGGGGTGAGGGTAGGGATGTGTCCAGGGGTCAGGCCTGAGGGGTGGCTTAGGTTATTTGCCCACCGCTTAGGTGGTATCATATGCAGGGGGCATGCACATGTGCAGTATAAACTGCTTTTGCTCCTGACTCCCTTGTTTTTGCTCCAGGTTCCTCAAACCTGGCAGATGGTTTTCTTGGTCTCTTTGTATCTTTTGTCCAGAGTTTGTCTGGGACTGCCCAAGCAGATAGTTATTTTCAGTCCCATATGGTTTCTTTGTATTTTGTTGCTGGAGGAGAGGTGTGTCCAGGTGCAAGCATTGCAGCTCTGCAGCAAAGCGTCCCATGTCCCAGCCTGTCTCAAAAGACAGACTGTCCCCTGGATGCGTGCAACCTGAAGGAGCCGGTGCTCAGACCAAGCGGTGCTGACCCCTCAAATGCAGATGGGTATCTGGTGGAATTTTGTCACCACTTTGTCACCAAACAAGTGCAGTCTTTCTGTTTTGTCTTGCTTTGGTCATCTTGGTATCCAAATCATTTGTTACGGTTCTATTTTATTTTTACTCCCTGCGGAATTCCTTTCACAAAGCTTGTGTCAGGGTGGAACCCTGTTTCCTGTGCCCTGAGACAGGTCTACCTGTGAGAGTATCTGTTTGCAGCCCCCTCCCTTGTTCTAAGTAAGTGGATGGGGCAAGTGGGCATTGAACACGGAGGACCTGGCTGTGCTGACCTTGGGCTCTACAGGAGGAATCTCTGCCACTTTCCTTTATGCAACAGACCTCTGTGTCTAAAGGGCTCAGTGGATACAGAACTTCCCAGGGACACAGCTACCTATGTCGTTTTTATGGGGACCCAGCTAGCCAAGGGTGCACTTCATTGGCTCCCTCCCACCTACTCTTGTCTTTCTACTCATAACTCCTGGGTTCTTGGTGAGAAAATAGTGGCGGATAAGGGGGAGTTTGGGTTATCCAGGGCAGCTCTGTGTTCCCAGCTCTCAGACCTCCCCGATCACCTTCTCTAATATCCTACCTCCCTCTAACTCTACTCCCAAGACCTAGTTTCTGCTTTTGCTGTATTCTCACCACCTTCTGTAATTATTTTGTTGTTAACGTGATTATTATCAAAGGTTTATGGTGTGAGTGTACGGTTCTTGAAGCAGGGACTTTGTCAGTATGGTTCACCACTAAAGTTTCAATCCCTTAGAATGGTTTCTGGCCATCAGAAAGTGCTCAGTTTTTGTGAAGGAAGAATTACTAAGTGAATGAGTGGACAGACAAACCCAAGAGAACTGGCCAGTTTTTCTTCAATGCATTCCTCCTCTGATGGGGTTCAGGAGGCCCTTGGGTGATTTTTTTTCCCATGTTCATCTCTCTGTTTCCAAGGAGGGCTGGACTCCAGATATTCCTGTGTATTTGGCAAGGGTATTATTTATCATCCAACACACATTTGTTGTGTGCCCGTGGGTGCCAGGCCCACTGTGAAATGCAGCAAGTTCAGCAACGGAGCAAGACAAACAGGGTTCCCGCTCTCGTGAAGCTGATACGTTGGTGTGGCAGCCAGACAATAACACGAATGAGTGACTAAATACATTGTAAGTGACACAGATGAAATGAAAAAAGCCTGTAATGGAGGATCTAATAAAAGCAGGGTAGTCACAGAAGGTCTTTCTGAGAAGGTAATGCTCTAGCTGAGACCTAAAGGTTTGGAAGGAGCCAGGCCTGTGAAGAGATAACGGAGTGATGATGTTCCAGGGCGCGAGGCCAGCAAGTGCAAAGGCCCTGAGGTGGGAAGAGATTTGGTGTGCTCCAGAAGGCCGGTGGTCAGGGAGATGGGGCAGAACCTGGTGTTGAAGGGCCTTATAGCCTATGGTGAGAAATTTGGTTTTTTAACTGAGGTATATTGGCAACCAGACTTCCTTAGTGGCTCAGTGGTAAAGACTGTTGTTGTTTAGTTGCTAAGTTGGGTCCAACTCTTTTGCAACCCCATGGACTGTAGCCCGCCAGGCTTCTCTCTCCATGGGGTTTCCCAGGCCAGAATACTGGGGTGGGTTGCTGTTTCCTTCTCCAGGGGATCTTCCCAATCCAGGGATCAAACCCACTTCTCTCGCACTGACAGGTGGATTCTTATGCAGGAGAAGCAGGTTTTATTCTAGGGTCAGAAAGATTCCGTGGAGAAGGAAATAGCAGCCCACTCCAGTATTCTTGCCTGGGAAATCTCATGGACAAAGGAGGCTGGCGGGCTGTGGTCCATGGGGTTGCGAAAGAGTTGGACACCACTTAGCGACAACACAACAACACACTGACAACCACTGTCAGGTTTTCCCAGGTGAACGATGGGTTCTGACTCACGCTTTGGCTTCTGGATAGAGAGTGAATTGGGGGTGGGGTGGAAAGCAGGATCTGGAAGTGGAGAGAGGAAGTGAGTGGCAACTTCGGTTAGGGTGCTGGCCACAAGCAAAGTGGGTGGAAAAGAGACCAGGCAGGTTTTGGGGGCGGGGGTGGGAACTGAGAGGACCCTTCAGGGTGGAGACGGGGAGGGAATGAGATGCGTCTCCACGATGCCCAGCTCTCTGGCCTGAGGAATCCAATCAATCTGGTGAGCAACACAGGGCTCAGCTGCTGTCAGAGAAAGACCTGGTGTCCCTCCAGAGTCTACTAGGGCTGGGCAGGAAAAGATTCCACTTATGCTACATAAAGAGCCCCCCGTGTGCATGGCACGACGTGGGGGTCACGAGCAGAGTTGTTAAGTGTTGGTGTTATCCACCGTGCTGCATGGCTTTGAATCATCTAATTCTTTTCCCAGTTCTGGCGTTTGAAAGCATGCCTGGACCCAGTGGTTTGGAGATAGAGTGCTCTACCTCTCAAGGGCCTTTCTGCTGAAGGGGAGCAGCTTCAGGCTCCAGAGGGCAGAACCAGATGGTGGGAGGCACAAGGATGTGGATTCTAGCTCAACAGAGCAAGGAAGAGATGGCTGATAACCAGAGCGTTTTCACAGGGATGAGCCTCCCATCTCTGGGTGTATTCAAGCAGAGCCAGTCAACCCAGGAGCCTAGTCAACAAGGAGACTGGGTTCCTGTGGTTGTGAACACCCCTTTCCTCTAGCCCGCCACCCCCCGCCCTGCAACCCACATTTCAGGAGTTCAGCAGCTGCCGCCTCCCATGGTGGGCACAAAAACCCCTCTGCCGGTTAGCTAAGACTAAGCAGCTAAGTCACAGCTAAGCCTGCCCTGCTTGCTCTGGGTTTAACAATCTCTGCTTTCTCCCTGCCTGTCGTGGCCAGGGGAAGAGCAATCCCCAGCGTGGGTGGAGCAGTGGGGCCCGGCTGATGCCTTGCAGGCCTGTCCGAGGCCTCTCCGCTTTTCAGGAAAGGGTGTCCTCCGTCTGCAGGGCTACTGCAGCCGGGCGTGCTCGCCAGACTCCTGCGGGGGCATTCCAGGGGCCTCGTGGATATGAGGAGGGGGCTCTCCTGCCCTAAGGGATGGGGGGCAACCTCAGCTCCCCGACCTCTCCCATCAGCACCCCTAGATGGACAGAACTCTACCCGGCGAGTCCTGGGGGCCTGGGACCCGCACAGGCGGAGAGACTACAGGCCGTCTGGTCCCAGCTGCGGCGGAGGGTGGGTTAACACTTCCAGCAGGCTCTGAACTCTGCCAGGCGTGACTGCTTGGCTCCAGGGCCAGTCTCAGCTGCTGCAGTGAATCCCTTTGAGCTTCCAGATGGAAGAGAGTTGGCACGTAGTGCCCCCCTCCGGGGAGGGCCATGGTGTCCTGCTTGTAGGGGGACCAGGATCCTTGGTGTGAAGGAGCTGTCCTTCAGGGACAGGACTGCAAACTCCTCTTCTGTCAAAGCGCTGATGATGGTAATGAAAGGAATAATGCCAGGCAGGAGGGAGGGTATGAGTGGCCCTGCTGGAGGAGCTGCCATGGGGAGGGGAGGGGGTCACCTAGCTGGGGTGGGCTTCCCCTTCCCTTGGCTGTGGCCCCACACTTGGGGGCCAGTGTGGAAACAGCAGATGAGCATTCCTGACTTCTCAGATTGGAGGCCCAGTTGAGAGCAGACGGGTTGTAGGTTGGTGGGTGGGGGTGCTGGCTGGGGCCGCCCTGCAGGGTGGGGTGGCAGTGGGGCCTCCAGGTTGTCCTGGCCAGCTGACCCTGTTATTTTTAGCTCTGGAATGCTCCTCCCAAGCCCCCTTCTGTTCTGTTTATCTTGCTTTTGTGTCTGTGTTCCTCTCCAGGAAACCAGTGCAGCAGGAGTGGGATAAAGGGAGGGAAGCGGGGAGGAGATTGGGGAGGGGGGCTGATGGAATGGGAGAGTTTGGTGAGGGCCTGGGCTGGAGGAAGAGGTGGGTGCAGCTCCAGCCCGCCCCTTCCCCTCGCCCAGGGGCTACATCTTTCTCTTTTTCTGCATTTCTTGGGGTCGGGGCCCCCAGGAAGCCTTCCTCCTCCTCCACCACCCCGATACACACACTTGTCGTCAGCCTAGGCCTTGGGCAGTCCCGTCCTCTCAGCCGTCTCCTTGGGACCTTGGGTGAGGTCAGACCTAGATGAGGGGTGGGAAGGGACAGCCCCCAACCTCTGGCCCTGGGTCAGGACACTCTGGGATCCCCTGAAGGAACTCCTCTGTGAAAATGGCGTGGGCAGGGGCACTGGGTGAACTCGGCTCTCAGTCCTTGTAAAATGGGAACGACAGCCACTCCTCTCTGTGAGGGGACTGTCGGGGGCTGCAGGAGATGGATATGAAGCCGTCCTGACACCAAGGGGAAGCTGCGAGTCTGTGCTTAGGGGGTCAGTCGCATCCCATGGGGGGCCTCCCGGGGAGGCGGTTCAGCAGTGCTTGGAGGAAGCCACCTGCCTCCCCACAGCCTCCCTTAGTCGCTGCTTGGCTGCTGAAGCTCTGGTTACAGGCGTGTGTCACTCACCCACCTGCTCCTCTCCCTCCCCCGCCTCTCGGGTGCTGATGTGCACCCTGCTGGGGACCGGGAACACCTGCATGGGCTGCCAGAGGCGGGGGCTTCCAGAAGATAGCCACCTCCTGCCAGCAGAGGGGAGGGGGCGGTGTGGGAAGGGGAGGGGGGTTTAATCCTGAAGTTTCCACGATGATTTTTCCTGAGTCAGGTGGGTGCACTGTCTCTTCCTGTCTTTTCCTTTAAGCCGCCTTCTAGGGACAGGCCATCAGCCCTCAGAGAGGGCCTGGCGACACCTGGAACCGGAACTCCAGGGAAGAGGCCCCCACGATGACGGTCAGCAGTGAGCTTTGGTCCTCCTGGGGGTGCTGAAGGAGCAGCAGAGGCATTCTGGCCACTAGCTGCGGTCAGAGGGTCAGTTGATAAATGGCTGTGCAGCCTTGGAAACTGTGCGCAAAGCGAGGTGGGCTTGCCCAGAGCAGTCCTGGGTGCAGGCGAGGGAGAAGGAACCATCTGGGGCGCCCACTGTCCCCGGGGCGGGCAGGGGGCCTGACACCACCTAGAGACGGAGGAGAGGCAGCAGCTGCTGTCCCCGGAAAGGCACTGACCTTTAGAACAGGAGACAGAAATAGCTGGGGAGAGGAGAAGAGAACCATGCGGGGAGGTGTCCAGGCTGGGCAGGGGCAGGCCCAGACACAAGAAAGGGAAGAAAGCGCTGCTCCAGACACTCACTGTGCTGGCATTTCACGCACTTTCACTTATTCCCGCCCGCCCCCCTCTCCAGCCTGCGGGTACTGGCATCACCATTTCGCAGATGAGAAGACTGAGCCTCAGAGGGGGTGTGGCCAGGCTGGTAATCGGCAGAACTGGGACTGAACCAATCCCAGCTGGCCTGGCAGTCCACTCCTCTACAATGCCTCCGGGCCCCCTCCCGTTCCTAATTACCCCACCTCGCTGGGGTGTTGTGGGGTGGGGATATTTAGCTGAACTGGCACTTGCTGCTGGTCTGACATGAGGGAAGAGGAAATCCTGTCATTGAGGCCTGCTGCTAAGTCATTTCGGTCATGTCCGACTCTTTGCGACCCCATGGACTGTAGTCCACCAGGCTCCTCTGTCCATGGGATTCTCCAGGGAAGAGTACTGGAGAGGGTTGCCACGCCGTCCTCCAGGGGCCCTTCCCGACCCAGGGATTGAAGCTGCATGTCTTTACGCCTCCTGCATTAGCAGGCGGGTTCTTTACCACTCTTGCCACCTGGGAAGCCCCAGTAGGGCCTGGAGTCCTTGAAAAGTGAACCGCAACTACTGTTGTTTCTTAGGTGACCCAGAGCCCCTGCATTTTGGGGCCTGTGAGCCCCAAAATCGCCTGTGAGCGATTTTCCTTCCCTTCCTTCCTCACAGAGAGAGGGATGGTCACTAGCTTCCCACCCACTTCCCCTCAATTGTGCTGGGCCGAGTCTCGGGAGACCCCTCCCCTTCGACAGTGGCAAGGATGAGCTTGTTGAAAGGCCCTTGCTCAAGCCACAGGGGGCCGGAAAGGAAGGTGAGAAGAGCAGACTCAAAAATAATGCCGGCTGGCTGGCTGGTGCCCCCCTCTCCCTCCCCACGGACAGCTCCCCAGCCTGGGCAGCTCCCAGCTGTTTCTGCTTATCTGAAGCCAGGGAGGCTGGTTGCCTGGATACCAGAGCTCCTGATTAGCAGTTAGGTCCTTCTGGGGCAGGCGGAGCTGCGCATCCACAGCCAGCTGGGCGTGGTATCCCCAGGCTTGGCTGAACCAGCTCTTGGAAAGGTGGTGAAGGAGGATTCAGGCAGGCGGCAGGGATTGGGGTGGGGGGCGCACTGAGGAAAAGACCCCCTTTGCCAGGAGTTGGCTCAAAGTGATGCTTTACACTCAGAGAATCTGGGCCTTGCCACTTGCTGGCTGTTTGACATTGGTCCTGTGAACCTCTCTGAGCCTGTTTCTCTGCTTCAAAGAGTGGTTTAAAGAGTAAATATGATGATTAGCTGAGTGCTCAGAGCACGGTGACCTTAACCCTTTGCCCCCACCTGCTACAGTCGGGCCCCTGTGGACCCTGTTGTCCATGTCCTCCAGGGAAGCTGTGTGCGGTCCTCCCCGTGGCACCTAGAGCAGCCTGGGGACTGCAGGCTGTGGAGCCAGGCAGGCGCTGGTCCAGCCCTGCCTCCTCATTTTGGTGCCCTCCCCACTCCTATGTGTAGCTGGGGGCTGGGAGACAGGCCTGGGGTAGAGTAGAGAAGACTGGACCAGAGGCCTCTTCTGAAACCCACGCAGAGCAGGCCGTGGGTCTGGATGAAAATCAGCAAATGGCTAAAAGGCCCTGGTGATCCTTGAGGTGTGTGTGGTCATTACAGACGCTCTTCTTGACCCTCCTGCCTTAAGAAAAGGGCAGAAAAGGAACGGGGTGGCGGGGGTGAGGAGGGGCACCATTTCCCTGGGGCCTGGCTCTCTCTCTCTCTGAATGGAGCAGGAGATGAGGCTGTGTCAGTAGCACAGGGAGTGGAGCCCATGAATAATGCAGAGAGTAGCTTGGGGCCACTAGAAAATGGTCACCAGCCCATCAAAGCAGAAAATGGGCCTCAAATACAGAGTGGAGGGGAGCCTGGGGGCTGGAGTGGGAAGGGAGGGCTTGGCGCTGCCCTTGGGGCTCTGGGCTGAGACTCGCTGTCCCTGCATTGGTCCTGGGGTTGCATGGATCTCCCCATGGCACCTAGAGCAGCTTGGGGACTGCAGACCGGGCCTGACTGCTGGCCTGGCCTTGCAGCTGGTTAGGGCAGGAGGCAGTGCCTAGCCATCAGTACTCTTCTAAGCAGGGCAGTTCAGTTCAGTCTCTCAGTCATGTCTGACTCTTTGCGATGCCATGGACTGCAGCATGCCAGGCTTCCCTGTCCATCTCCAACTCCTGGAGTTTACTTAAACTCATGTCTATCGCGTTGGTGATGCCATCCAACCATCTCATCCTTTGTCGTCCCCTTCTCCTCCTGCTGTCAGTCTTTCCCAGCATCAGGGTCTTTTCCAATGAGTCGGTTTTTCGCATCAGGGGGCCAAAGTATTGGCGTTTCAGCTTCGGCATCAGTCCTTCCATTGAATATTCAGGATTGATTTCCTTTAGGATGGACTGGCTGGATCTCCTTGCAGTCCAAGGGACTCTCAAGAGTCTTCTCCAACAGTTCAAAAGCATCAGTTCTTTGGCACTCACCTTTCTTTATAGTCCAACTCTCGCATCCATACATGACTACTGGAAAACCAAAGCTTTGACTAGATGGACCTTTGTTGTAGACTTAGAGATAAACTCACTCAGGCAAATTTCCAGAAGCTTGGGAACTGGGGAAACTCTAAGAGAGGGATGATGCTTAAGAGTCAAGGGAAGACAGTGAACCCCATCATGAGGGGTTTGGGTGGAGGAGACCCCCCAGCTCTCCTCTAGCTTGCCCTAGGCGGCCTCAGAGTTGCACATTTGGAATTTTTTTTTTTTTCCCTGAGTTTAGAGGAAATCTATGGAGGATTTGAATAGAACAGAGACAAGATCAGGTGTGACTGAGCAAATCCACTCGGGCTGCTAGTGGAGACTGCAGGGTGGCCAGAAAACCTGGAGATGTGGATAATGGGATGGTGTCCTGCAAGATCAACAAACCGTTTATTCTGTACTCACTTTTGCCTCCAGCCTTGCTGGTCACACTGTGATCTGGGAGAGCGGGAACGTGGCGGGGAGTGAAGGGACTGTCAGAGGCGTCCAGGGCCAGAGGCTGGTGTGGCCGAGGGCTGGGCGGGGTTTGGGGATTGAAATGACCACATTGAAGTGACTGGCTTAGTTTGCCTGGTGGGGAGAGAGGCCTCAAAGGAGGCTGCTTGGCTTCTGGCCTGGGCAACTGGGTGCTGGGGGTTGGAGATGGGAGCCTAGTATGCAGAAGAGAAGCCCCGAGAGGCTCAGGGAGCTGGGAGGTGATAGCTGGAAATCAGGTCAGGAGTTGGAGACGGGGCCTTGCTGCTGCAATGGGCCCTCTGAGTGGAAGACCAGCAGCCCTGCTCCTGCAAACCCCCACCCGACCCCCCAGCCCACAGGAAGACAGGGGCCAGGTGAGGCTCCGTTAAAGTCCTTCTGGCTGGGGCCTGGGGCTCTGGGTAATTGCTCAAAGCCCAGGGCACTCCGAGGCTCGCCTTCCCTCTGCTAGCCGTCGGGCCCTGGAGCAGCCCCATGAGGCTCTTCCCCATGGGTGACACCCCAGGAGAAAGCCTTCCTCCCTCACCACCTCCTTCTCTGCCAGCAAAGTGCCCCGAGGGGCTCTGGTGCCCTGGCAAACACCTGGCAAGGGGTGCCCTGGGGTGTTGCCCTGCAGTGGTGGAGGTTGAGTGCAAGCCTCCCCCTCCAGGGGTGAGTGTTTATGCTCTCAGTTGCCTCCCAGCACTCCTTCTCTAAGGGCTCCTGGGCCTTCTCGCCCCGTCTGCCCACACACAGCTGCGCTGGGAAGGGGTTTCCCGTCAGTCCCCATTGGTGTGCAAGCAATCCAATCACGGGACCAGCAACAGCCTCCAGGGAGGTACAGCCCGTGAGTCGCCCGAGCAAGGGAAGAATGGAACAAGATCAGCGAAAATTGGAGGGATGGGATCTTAATCAGGCTGTTTGGGGATGCCCAGAAGGCCAGGAAAGGCCGCAGAAGAGCAGGGTGCTGGAGGGGAAGAAGCTCTGGGGCTGGCAGGAGACGGAGGGTCCCAGCAAGCTGGTGAAGACAGGTGGGTGTCAAGTCAGGTGGGAAACAGGGAAAACAGATCAAGGTGTGCTGGCAAGGTCTGGGAAATACGGTATTGTTTCTTCCCGTGTGCTTCATTCATGTCTACATCCCTGCTGTGTTCCAAGGAACGTTCCAAAGATGCAGAGATGGGACACAGTCCCAGTCCTGGAGCAGCTCCCCAGCTGTGAGGGGCAAAGACTGGGCAAGGCCCTGGGAGTCAGGGCCCAGATGAGGCTAGAAGGCTGGCGGGGCGGGGGTAGTGTATCCTGGAGATGGTGTGTGTGTGTGCGTGCACACCCAGTAGCTCCATTGTGTCCGACTTTTTGCGACCTCATGGACTGTAGTCGGCCAGGCTGCTCTGCCCATGGAATTTTCCAGGCAAGAAGACTAGAGTGGGGTGCCATTTCCTACTCCAGGGCATCTTCCCAACCCAGGGATTGAACACGAATCTCGTATGTCCTACATTGAAGGCATATTCTTTACAATGAGTTCCACCTGGGAAGCCCCTTGGAGATGGTGGACCTGACTTAATCTACCTGGAAGGAGAAGGAGCAGACGTCTGGGGAGAGGAGCAGTGGTATGAAGGCTGAGAGGCAGGGAAGAGTTTGGTGCTTCTCAAGAGCCACAGTTAGGTCGCAGCACGGCTTAAGAACAATTTATGTTCGTGTGTGTGTGTGTGTGTGTGTACACGGGTATATGCGTGTGCACCTACATGCACAGGACCTTGAGAGTTGAGTTGGGGGCACAGTAGGTTAGAGCCACCTCGCCAAAGGTCCTGTGTTCTCCCCTGGAAATTTCTGGATCTTGACTTGAAGGTGGAACATATTTAGATGACATGGAATGACGTGGTAAGATCTGTGTCTCGAGGACTGACCGGAGCTGGAAGCGGCTGGCTCGGGAGCGGCCGCAGAGACCCCTGCTCAAGAGGACCAAGGCCTGACATGACACCTCACACTTATGGCCTTGTCTGTGCCAGGCGTTGCTCTTCTCTGCAAAGAGGAATTCACTTGATCATCGCGACAGTCCTATGAAGCAGGTTCTGTCATCCCCACTTTACAGGCCATGCAAGTGAGGCCCAGGGGGTGAAGTGACATTCTCAGGTTACCACATGGAAACAGGGGAGCCAGGACCTAGTCTGGTCCCAGAGTCGGTGCTGGGCGGAATGGGCCCGGCTGTCAGGATGGTGAGCTAGGACGGACTGAAAGGATGTCAAGAAAGAAAAACCAGGCTGACTGGAAAGCTTTAGAGGGTTGTGGGAGCACAGGAGAGAGAAAAAAGATGAGGGTGAGGGAGTCACATAAGAGTCCCCCGCCCAAAAGTCATACGTACCCGGAACCTGGAAATGTGACCTTATTTAGAAATAGGGTCTTTGCAGATATAGTGAAGTTAAAACGAGGTCATACTAGAACAGTGTGGGCCCTAGTTCCAAAGACTAGTATCCTTATAAGAAGGAAATATGGGCCCAGGTACAGAGAGACCTGCAGGGAAAGCCATGTGATGATGGAAGGAGAAACTGGTGTAATCAGTCTACAAGGATTGCCGGCAACCATCAGAAGCTGAAGAAACAAGCTGCTTGCCTCGAAAAACCTTCAGAGCACGGCCCTGCTAACACCTTGATTTCGGACGTCTAGCCCCCAAAACCGTGAGAGGATAAACGTCTGTTGCTCTAAGTCATCTAGTTTGTGGTAATTTGTCACAGAAGCCTTAGGAAACAAATAATCTGTCCCACTTCAAAGGAACCGAGAGGAGGATGCTAACGTATCTAACGTGGGCCGGTAACACTCAGCACAGAAGGAAAAGCCAGGCATGACCCTCTAGGTGAGCCTTAAAAGAAGAATGTTGCACCGGTCTGGAAACGAGATTCTGACTGTGTAACCGTGACAGATTCTGATGAGAAGGAGAAGGGGAGGAGCCTAAGAGACGAGGTGCATCATCGCAGAGCTGGCGGATGAGCTCAGACTGAGAAGGACACGTTCAAAGCTGGAGGAAGGGCACAGAACCAAGGACAAGAATAAAGGCGCGTCTGAGCTGGCAAGAATAGAACCCGTCCCGCTGCACCCCGCCTGGGGCTGAGGCTTGCAGAAAGGGCCAAGGGCAAGACAGCGTTTCAGAAGATTGGAGAGGGGAGAGGGAAAGAAGGGAGCTTTAAAAGTTTGGCTAGAATCAGGAAAACCTGCTTGGGGTGAGGGCTAGTTTAGCTTTCATGGATGACAGATACACCCAGATGCTATTTGTGGTTGATCTTCTCTGTAAGGAGAAAAGAATAAGAAGCATGGCTTTTTTTTTTTTTTTTAAATGAAAAGAATAGCACAAATATTAGCGAGAGAAAATTGGAACCCAGGACTGGGGAGAGGACATAGCTGTAAGAAGATGAGATCCCCATCACAGGAGGCATTCAAGCAGAGGGTAGAGGAACTTCTCATCATGGGTGTGGTAGAGGTGATTTCTCTGAGACTTTATAGAGTGGACACAATCCATTGCTGGGCCTTCTGACCCTTGGTCCCCCTCCCACTCGCACACCACAGTGAAGGAAAGCTTGATAGTATCCTAGAGGCGCTCTTGCTTGCTTGGCTTTGGTGAGGAGGTGGTATAGAATGACAGCATCGCTTTCAGAGCCTTGGCTCAAACTGGGTACTTCTGGGCAAATCGGAACCTTACGATATGATGGCTTCATGACCTTAAAAGTACAACTCGGATATTCGGTTTGTTTTTTTTTAAACCGCCAAGCACTGAATGCAACCCCTGTCACGAAAAATCCTGATCCTCCTGCATCCTGTGCCCCTGCCCAACCCCGACCCTCTGTGCCTCCCAGTCTGTTCTTGGTGGCCTTAGGCCTCACCGAGAAGCACAGAGGAGCAAGGCGAGGGCCTCTCTGCTGGGTGGTGGGGACAGCCAGACCCTACTTTCCTCCACCTCTGCCTTTCCCGTTTGTTTTCCTCCTGTCCCCTTCTCTGCCTTTAAGGCTGGCAGGATTAGCTGACAGGGATGAGCCCGGGCCCCTGTCGTCCGTCTGTCCACCCAGTGAGGGGATGGTGGGGACGCTCACGTGATCCGTCAGACTCCCGCCCCCCGACCCCCCCACCATCAAGGATTTACGAGGTGCCTCGAGGTCCACTCCCTGTGTGGTGACTGCAGGTGGGAGGGAAGGAGACAGAGACAGGGTCGCCCTTGGCTGGAGGACAAGACTCCGCAAGACATTTTCTTTGACCTTGAGAAGTCCTTCCACCAGCCCTGCCTCTCTGGAGACCTAGACGGGGGTGTCTGGAACTTACCCTGTTGGTGGGCTGCTTGCACACATTCTCTAGCTCAGTTGAGCCCAATTCCCGGTCTGGGAGACAGGGTGAGTGCAGGGCCCAGGGCCGCTGTGGGTATCAAGGCTGCAGTCACCTTGATACCCGCAGATGTCAGAGTCTCGCTCGGCCCGCCCTGCCCTGGGCTGACTGCCTTTTCCCCTGCTCTGCCTTTAGATCCCAGCCGCCTCTTTTCAGGCCCAGTGGAGCGCCTTCTCACCGCTCTGGGCCCCAGCGTGTGATGCAAGGGGCCGGGTAGTCATGCAGCCGCCTGCTCCCCTTTCAGGAGAGGAGCCTCCAGTCTCTGGAGTCTTTCAAGTGCCTTTCCCTTTTTTTTTTTCAAGATCAAACAAATAAACCTGTTGTTTATTCTTTTTATATACAACATCTGATGGCCGCAGAAAAGAAGCGAAAAGGGTGTCTAATAAGAGTCACCACCTAAAAAAGTCACTAGGAGCATTTTGGTGGATATGATGTTTTCTGTCTTCCCCAGACACTGAGAATTCATCAGAGACAAGTCAGGCAGGGCCCCCGAGCTTTAAGAGCGCACATGTCAGTGGGAAAAATGACACGTAACCTATGTAACATCTACTGACGAGCAAGACAGCTCCCTCTCTCCTCTGCTTCCATCTCTCCTGCCATTGATTTCCTCCCCAGAAGCCTTCCTTTGGTTTCACACATCTACTCTGTGGCAGGAAGAGGCTTTTGTGTGTAACATGAGGTGCCGGACACACGTCTGGGGTGGGCTCTGTTCTGGGCGGGGAGAAGGCAGCCAGCACCTTGTCGGAGGCAGGATGATCAGGGCTCCTTGTCTCAAGGCTCCTTGTGCCCCACGCTGCCTGGGATCGACGGCTGCACCGCAGGGCGTGGAAGGAAGGGCTTCTTGTAGATGTGCCCTTGGGCCGAGTCACGGCGACAGCCGAGCCAGGGACCAAGACCCAGTTGACTACCAAGATGCCAGTTGCCAGGGCGGGGAGGGCTCCCGTTGCTCTTTCTTGCCTCCCAAGTGGTGTGAAGGGGAAGGAGGGGTGGTGAGGTGATGAGGAAGGCAGGGAAACTGAGAGGGGAGGGGAGGAGAACCAGCCTCGTTTCTATAGCAACCACACATGTGAGCCAGCTGCTGTCACCATGGAAACAAAGGGGAGCCTGCTCAGAGGCTGAGCGCTCTCAGGGGAAACACAATTTTTGACAAAAAAAAATACCCTTTGATAAAAATAAAGAAAAAATAATGAAAGCCACCCACTCTGGGATTCGGGGGCCCTGCCGAATGAGGTGACAAAGGAAAAGAGGGGGGCTGGGCCATGGGGGAGGAGGCTGCAGCCTGGCACTTCTGCCAGCTGCAGAGAGTTGCCGAGTCAGTATTTTTGAGCCAAGGGGGGCTTGGAGAGCACCCCACTTGATGGCTGAGGGACGGAGGTCCAGGGAGGGAGGCAGGAGGCTCCCTTCGGGTCCCAGGGCAGGAGGAAGCAGCTCAGGGAAACCCAGGGGCTCTTGGGAGAAGGGAAGGGACACACTGGTTCTAGCTGGTGGCTGACTGTAGCCTGGGGGCTCCTCTTGAGGCAGTGCGTGGAGATGGGGGCAGGGAAGAGAGACAGAAATGGCCAAATTTATGCCCCTTTCCCTAGAGTAGGGGGTATGGCAGGTGTTTTGGCCTCTTTCTTCTCCCTCTACTCCATCCCCTCCCTGGTGGCTCAGTGGTAAAGAATCCACCTGCCAATGTAGGAGATTTGTTTGAATTCTATCCCTCGGTTGGGAAGATCCACTGGAAAGGAAATGGCAACCCACTCCAGTGTTCTTGCCTGGAGAGTCCCATGGACAGAGGAGCCTGCTGGGCTATGGTCCATGGGGTCACAAAGAGTCGGACACGACTGAGCGACTAACACAGACACACACACACATTGCTGCTAAGCTCAGCTTTCCAGGGTTTTGGCTGTCTCTCAGGGGACCAAGCCCAGATGAGTCCCCACCAGCAGGGCTGGAGAGAACTTGTCAGCCAGAGCCCACAAGGGAGCCTCCTAGTCTAAAGGCAGGAGGGGAGGAAGGGTGGAAACGCCCAGAGAAGGATGAGCTGGCTTCTCCAGGGAAAGCCTCACTCAACCTAAAGCATCAGCATGATGGAGGCAGGGCAGCCAGGCAGCATCACGGGGCGCTCGGTTCTAGACTAGATATTTGGCCAGGAGGAGACGCTCTTGGTAAGGGGTCCCGTCCAGGGGTGATCAGTCAAGACACAGTTATTACAAGAAGGTGAGGGCTTAAAAAACAACAACAAAAAACAATCAATGCTTTAATACAAGGGTTTCTGAACTGCAGGTTCCTTGCAGTACAGCCGGCCCCCGGCCACAAAGAGACGCAAAGCGGGGGGCTCTGAGTGCCCTCCCAGTTCACCGGGAGCTTCTCTGCTCCTCTTTTTTATATGTTTTTTTTCTCCTTTCTCTCACATAGCACTTTCCCAAATGTCATCTCATGTGCTGCCTTCTGAGAACACAAGAGAAGCAGATGTGCTCAAACCCATTGTAAAGTAGAGGACACAGCCTCAGAGAGCTAGAATTCAGACCCCCCAGCTCCAGAACCAGACGCCGAAGACCCCGTTTCACAGGAAAGGGACAATGAGACGTAAGTGAAGGTGCCCTCTGACTCAGGCTCTCCCAACCTCTCCCTGAAGAGGACAGAGGTGAGAGAGGACGTGATCCACGGACGGCTCAGGTCAAGGACCCAACAGCCAGAAGTGATCTTGCTGCCTCCTGCCCTGGAGGTCCCTCCCCTCTCTCCTTGGGGGCTTTGTGGGGTCTCGGCCAGGGGGTGCGGGGACCCCCGGGAGGGAGAGGTGAAGACCTAAGGGGTGGCAGGGCCTGGGAGGGTGGGACTCTGCCCTCAGCTTCCAGGAGCACCTCTTGCCTGCTTGTCAGCTGCCCTGGGCTCTCCCCACCGCCCCACCCCACTCCTCAGCCTCCAAGGCGGAGACCACGTGGGTGAGTTGCCATGGAAACTACAGAGTTCTCTTTGAAAGCCAGGCTGGTGGAATCAGAGTTGGCTGGGGGAAGAGACCCCGGCTGGGAACTGAGGTGGGGCAACCACACCTGTTTGGCCAGTGCCCTCCGGGGCTCAGCCCTTCTCACCAGAAACCGTCTGTTTTTAGGTTTCACCAAGAGCTCTTTCCCCATAGATGACCCGCCTCCCGCGGTCCCAGGCTGCTGCCCTCTTTCCCCACACCCGTCTGAGCCCCGTCCTGATTCCCCAGAAAAGAGGGAGTCGATTATCCCGGTTATACAATACGGGGTGGCAAAAACCCAAGAGAGACAGTTTTTGCCATACAAGGGGCGGGAACGGAACCTCAGGGATTATCAGGATTAAAGGATGTGTGTGTGTGTGTGTGGGAAGGAAGGGGGCCCGCTGGGACATGATGCTCCAGAGATGGGAACCCGGACCCCTACCCCATCCCCTACCCACCTGGTTCAACAGCAAGAAATCTGGCTTGGGCCAGAAAACCAGAAGGCTCGGAGTCTGACCCGAGATGGAGCCAGG